>NC_037338.1:21865448-22171552 GCF_002263795.3 Bos taurus
CTCTGGACCTCCATCACCTTCCCCTCAGAGGCTCTTCTTGTTATTTCAAGGGCGTCCCAAGGGTGTTGGTATATCATTTGGGCTCAGAAACAAGTTTGCTCATGTGTTTTGGCTCCTGACTGAGCCCTCAGTGAGAATAAATCCCACTAAGCACATTGGAGGGCTTCCTGGGTGGCTCAGTGGTAAAGAATCCGCCTGCAATTCAAGAGATGCAGGAGGCATGGGTTCGATCCCTGGGTTGGGAAGATCCCCTAGAGAAGGGCATGACAACCCGCTCCAGTATTCTTGCCTGGAAAATCCCATGGACAGAGCAACTTAGCAGGCCACAGGCCTTAGGGTTACAAATAGCTGCAGACAACTGAAGTGACTTCTCACGCACACATGCAAATACTTCCGAGTCTTCACTTCTTAGGAAGCCAGAGCTGCTTTGTTGTGTGGCAAAGTGGGTCAGGGTGAGGACGGGAAGAGAGACTCTGTCTGCTGAGCTCTAAAGCAGCATGTGTACCTAGATTTTTTTTTTTTAAAGATCTTCTCCAGCTTCTGGCATAATTCCTCTTCCTCTTGTCTTAGAGATTTAAAATTAGTCCTGTGCAGTGAGTTTGAAGTTGGGGGAACGGGGACTGTTACTCCATCCCCGCATGGCCATCCTGCTGTCCCTTTTCTCCCCCGTGTGAGTTCGTGCTAAGTCACCTTAGTCATGTCCTATTCTTTGCGACCCTATGGACTGCAGCCCACCAGGCTCCTTGGTCCATGGGATTCTCCAGCAAGAAGACTGGAGTGGGTTGCCATACCCTTCTCTAGGGGATCTTCCAGACCCAGGGATCAATCTTACATCTCCTGTGATTTCTGCATTGCTGCTGCTGCTGCTAAGTCGCTTCAGTCATGTCCAACTCTGTGCAACCCCATAGACAGCAGCCCACCAGGCTCCTCTGTCCCTGGGATTCTCCAGGCAAGAATTCTGGAGTGGGTTGCCATGTCCTTCTTCAATGCATGCATGTATGCTAAGTCACTTTAGTCATGTCCGACTCTGTGCCACCCTATGGACAGCAGCCCTCCAGGCTCCTCTGTCCATGGGATTCTCTAGGCAAGAATACTAGAGTGGGTTGCCATTCCCTTCTCCACCTGCATTGCAGGTGGCGTCTTTACTACTGAGTCACTGGGGAAGACCCTCTCTCCCACTAGACACCTCATATTAGTACTCTCTCAAGTTTGTTCAGCCAGGCTTCAACAGTATGTGAACCGTGAACTTCCAGATGTTCAAGCTGGATTTAGAAAAGGCAGAGGAACCAGAGACCAAATTGCCAACATCTGCTGGATCATCAAAAAAGCAAGAGAGTTCCAGAAAAACATCTACTTCTGTTTTATTGACTATGCCAAAGCCTTTGACTGTGTGGATCACAACAAACGGGAAAATTCTAGAAGAGATGGGAATACCAGACCGTCTGACCTGCCTCCTGAGAAATCTGTATGTGGGTCAGAAAGCAACAGTTAGAACTGGACATGGAACAACAGACTGGTTCCAAATCGGGAAAGGAGTACGTCAAGGCTGTATATTGTCACCCTGCTTATTTAACTTCTGTGCAGAGTACATCATGAGAAATGCTGGGCTAGATGAAGCACAAGCTGGAATCAAGACTGCTAGGAGAAATATCAATAACCTCAGATATGCAGATGATACCACATTTATGGCAGAAAGCAAAGAACTAAAGAGACTCTTGATGAACGTGAAAGAGGTGAGTGAAAAAGTTGTCTTTAAATTCAACATTTAGAAAACTAAGATCATGGCATCTGGTCCCATCACTTCATGGCAAATAGATGGGGATGCAGTGGAAACAGTGACAGACTTTATTTTCTTGGGCTCCAAAATCACTGCAGATGGTGACTGCAGCCATGAAATTAAAAGATGCTTGCTCCTTGGGAGAAAAGTTATGACCAACCTAGACAGCATATTAAAAAGCAGAGACGTTACTTTGCCAACAAAGGTCCATCTAGTCAAAGCTATGGTTTGTCCAGTAGTCATGTATGGATGTGAGAGTTAGACTATAAAGAAAGCTGAGCGCTGAAGAATTGATGCTTTTGAACTGTGGTGTTGGAGAAGACTCTTGAGAGTCCCTTGGACTGCAAGGAGATCCAACCAGTCCACATTAAATCAATCCTGAATATTCATTGGAAGGACTGATGCTGAAGTTGAAGCTCCAACACTTTAGCCACCTGATGCGAAGAACTGACTCATTGTAAAAGACCCTGATGCGGGGAAAGATTGAAGGCAGGAGGAGAAGGGGACGGCAGAGGATGAGATGGTTGGATGTCATCACTGACTCAATGGACATGAGTTTGAGTAAACTCTGGGAGTTGGTCATGGACAGGGAGGCCTGGTGTACTGCAGTCCATGGGGTCTCAAAGAGTCAGACATGACTGAGCAACTGAACTGAAGTTTGTTCAATGTAAATTCCAAAGCTCCAGGCACATCACTTCCTGGCCCAGGGAGGACCTGAGCCTAGCCCCATACAGCATCTTGCAGCAGTTCAAATAAGACAGCCTGTTACAGTAGAGTCACTGAAGATGACCTCCTCAGAGCCCCTTTGGGGGCATTCATTGTTTTCCTCATGTGGAAGATCAGCAACCCGCACAAGTGCAAACCAACTGGTTGTTAATGGAGAAGAGAGCTGCAAATAGAAGAAAGAGCTTGACTGGAACTTGATCAACTCCCTCCCCAACACCACCGAACATTTCTCAAAACGCAGAGTTATATTTGAAGCGTGTTTAGGTGTTACCTACTTCATCATTTCATTTATTTATCTACTCTATATAACAAACCATCTCAAAATGTAGTGACTTAAAACGACAGTGAATGTGTTATTCTCACAGTTCTGTACGGTGGTTGAGTAATTCCTCTGTTGTTTTCACCGGGTCTCATGTCAGTGTCTGTATTTAACTGGGAGTGAGGAGGAAGAGGTCCAAGATGGCTTCATTCATGGGTCTGCCCTCCAAATGGTCCTGGCTGTGAGCTGAGGTACCTTCTTCTCCTCCATCAGCCTCTCATTCGAGTTGGCTAGGCTGGGTTCTTTATATGACGTTTTTAGGGAAGTGTTTCAAGAGGGAGGAAGCTGCCAGTCTTCTCGAGGACTGGGCTCTGGAGCTCCTAATGTAGCACTTCTGCCACATTCGATTGGTGAAAAAACTGATGGGGCCAGCCTAGATTCAAGGCAGAGAAACAGACACCAGCCCTTAATATACGACACCGTTCAATCCCTGTAGTGTCTGATTTTGTTCTAGTTGAATAAGTCTAATGAAGGGGTCCCTTATTCTTTCTCAAGGCAACAGCTTCACGGAGACCATCCACAGCCTTCCCCCTTTAGATGGATATCCCCTTGGTTCAAAATAAGCATCAGGTCCCCTCCTTCCTTATCTAGTACGGGGAAGAGAAATCTTTTAGTGAGAGGAGCCAAAGAAAATTTACATTTATGACACACAGATGGAATAAGTTATTTTGTCGAAGTTCTGTTTGAGCTAGGTGTGCCTTTTGCAGACGGCAACCTCATTCTGAAGAGCTAAATTGGGCCAGTGTGGAGCTGAGGGGAAATAAAGCTAATGAGCTGATTGGGTCTGTATCTGGCTTAGACTTTAAGCGAGAAGGATAAAGGGGTCCCTTGAGGGTTCCAAGCACTTCAGCTTGGTTCAGTGGAGTGAGAAAACAGATCAGCTGGTTGGGGAGAAAACCACAGTCAGAAAGAAAGGGCCATATATCTCAGGAAATTATGTATGGTCATAAGTAGCTAGGTGGCATGAAGATTCCATAGAGGCGAAAGCATGCTAATGCAGTTTTGGTCTAGTGTCTTGTTATTCATAGTGTATTCATTGGACTACCAGGAGAATTGCGGCCCACTCCAGAACATGAATCAGAATCTGCATTTTAAGAAGATCATCAAGCACCTCATAGGCTTATTGAAGTTAGAGAAGCACTCGTTTAGAGTGCTCTCCTGATGCTTTTAATTCACACCCCATGGGAGACCCAGCAGAGAAGTGGTCTTACTTCCAATAAAGAACTGTGGTTGGCACCAACCTAGACAGCATATTAAAAAGCAGACACATCACTTTACTAGCAAAACTCCGTATAGTCAAAGCTATGGTTTTTCCAGTAGTCATGTACAGATATCAAATTTGGACCATAAAGAAGACTAAGTACTGAATAACTGATGCTTTTGAACTGTGATGTTGGAGAAGACTCTTCATAGTCCCTTGGACTGCAGGGAGATCAAACCAGTCAATCCTAAAGGAAATCAACCCTGAATATTCACTGGAAGGACTGATGTTGAAGGTGAAGCTCCAATACTTTGGCCACCTGATGCAAAGAGCTGACTTATTGGAAAAGACCCTGATGCTGGGAAAGATTGAGGGCAGGAGGAGAAGGGGGAGACAGAGGATGAGATGGTTGGACGGCCTCATTGACTCATTGGACATGAGTTTGAACAAACTCCAGAAGTTAGTGAAAGACAGGGAAGCCTGGCATACTTCTGTCCATAGAGTCATAAAGAACCGGACACAACTGAGCAACTGAACAAGAGCAAGGTTTTCCGGGAACAGAGAGGGTTCAGCCTGTCAGTCTGTGGACACCCACAATCTATTGCCCTTTTCTCTAAGCAGGGGTGCTTAGCCTTTTAAAAAACAGTTTTATTGAGATATAATTCACCTACTATAGAATTCATCCATTTAATTGAACAATCCAGTGGTTTTCATTATATTCACAGATAAGGGCAACCACAGTCAATTTTAGAACATTTTTTATCACCTCAAGAAGAAAGTCTGTAGCTTTCAGTGATCACCCCCTCATTCTTCTATCCATACTCACCTTCCACCCTTCCCTTAAAGAACCACTAATCTTTCTTTCTTTTTGGTTGCATTGGGTCTTCATTGCTGCATGTGGGCTTTCTCTAGTTGCAGCAAGCCAGAGCTACCCTTCTTTGCTGTGCATGGGCTTCTCTGATTTGGGAGCGTAGGAGTGCGGGCTTCAGTAGTTGCAGCATGGGCTCAGTCATTGTGGCTTGCAGGCTTAGTTGCTCTGAGGCATGTGGAATCTTCATGGACCAGGGATTGAACCTGTGTTCCCTGCATGGGCAGGCGGATTCCTATTCACTGCTTCACTGCATCACCAGGGAAGTCCAATCTACTTTCTCCATAAACTTACCCATTCTGGACTTTCATATGAATGAGATTATGGAGCATGTGGTTTATAACAATTTTTTGGATCCTGAAGATCCACTGAAACGCAAATGGAAACCATGAACCCACTTCCCAAAACATACATACACAAGTATATTCACTCAGAACTTCATAAAATTTTGTGCATTTTTTGAAACCTTTAGGGAGCATCTTTAGGGAGCCAAGATTAAGAACTCATACACTGTAGCCCATCAAGATGGGTAGTTGTCACAAGCAAGTCCTAGTCTGGTTTGAGCACCACTGGCAGCAAGGCTGTGAGCTTGCAGGAATAGGTCACATGGGGTTATTACAGCCCCAAGGTGAAAAGTGACTAAAGCAACAAGCAAAGGACAGACACCAAGTGTTTTCAGAGCTGAAGAAGCTGTGTTTATTACACACAGTTTGCCAAGGAGGGGATGATGGTGAACAGATGTGTCATTTGCAATTATTCCTAAAGATGTTAATTATGCAAATGGAATCTCTGATTGGGGTTCTAAAAAAAGAACCCCATATATTATGGGGTGTTGGGTGTGCACAATCAAGCGTGCTTGCTGTCTCTTCCTCCAGGTAATCACTGTCGGTGCCAGACTCCTCACCTGGGGTTCTTATTTTCAGTGTGCCACCTTGAGAGCCAGAGAAGGGTTCTGTGGGCCACATTCTAACTGCAGAATACTAAAGCTGGATCTGGTCTGAGATCAGGGAGTATAATCTGTTCTTGTCCAGAGGCAGAAACTGAGGCCCAGAGAAATGATGGGACTTATCACTAGCAGAGCGAGGATAAGATCTCCTATCTCTTACCTCACAGATTCGCTTTCACCTTGCCTTATTACATCAAAGAGGACATAACTCATCTGTTAATTTTCTCACCAGGGTGTCCTTGTGTGGAGTGAGGGCCTGGGAAATGATGTAAGCAAAATATCTCCCTAATCCACTCAGGATGTGCATGTGCCTGTGTATGGGGAAGGGGAGAGCAAATAACTAGAATAGCATAGGGGTTATACTCTAAGCTGTGTTAGTCAACAGAGCAGCCACTGGTCCATGTGGCTATGTAAATTAAAATGAAATAAAATTTAAAATTCAGTTGTAATAGTCACATTCCAGACACTCAGTAGCAACTTGTGGCTCATGGCTACCACTCTGGACAATGCAGAACATTTCCATTGCTGCAGGAAGTCCTCTTGGACAGGGCTTTCTAGAGGCTAGCGTCAGATTTTCTGAGTATGAATCCCAGTAAAATCTCGAGTATATTCCTTAATGTTTCCAAACCTCGATTTCCTCATCTGTAGAATGTACATAAGCACGGTGTTCACTTTGTTGGTTTGCTGTGAAAAGTATGAATGTAAATAAGATAATGTATGTGCTTCAAAAAGGTGCTTACGTACATGTGTGCTAAATTGCTTCAGTCGTGTCCAACTCTTTGCGATCACATGGACTGTAGCCCGCCAGGCTCCTCTGTCCATGGGATTCTCCAGGCAAGAATACCAGAGTGGATTGCCATGCCCTCCTCCAGGGATCGAACCCCTGTCTCCTGTGGCTCCTGCACTGCGCCACTGGGGAGGTCCAAATGCTATCATCATTAAGCATCTCAGTATCCCGTTTAAGACAGTACAGCTTCTTCTTAAAAAATATTTGTTCATTTGGCTGCACTGTGTCTTAGTTGCATCGTGCAAGATCTTTTGTTGCTGTGTACAGACTCTAGTTGCAGCTCTCGGTCTTAGTTGCTTGACGGTATGTGGGATCTTAGTTCCCCAACTAGGGATCACACCCTCATCCCCTGCATTGTGTGGCAGATTCTTAACCACTGGACTACCAGAGAAGTCCCCAGGGCAGCTTCTCCTGATTGGAATGATGCAGTTTATTCCATGGAGGAGTAAGGAATTACTTGCTGGGGCACTAGAATGCCAAGAAGCCTGACTTGGTTGGGTTATAGTAGAAGGAGGTCAGGAACAGGGAGAAGGAATTAGGAGGGGCTGGGACTGGGGGAAGATGATCAGGGTCCTGGGAACAAGGAGAAGACACAGTGGTGCGGGCTGTGAGAAATGCCCGAGGCAGTCTAGGGCAAGGTGGACAAGTGCCATACTTGGCAGAGACATGGATTTACCAGTCTGAGCATGTGTATAAGTGCTCCTCACCTCCTCACTTCCCTTGTGCTAACTGCTTGTCTGCTTGTCCACAAGAGGGAGGCAAGGGAAAGGAGAGAAGCAACTCCAAGTCCAGCTGGCTCTTTGCTGGCAGCTCTGGCCAAAGATTTGCTGTGGAGGAAGATGAAAATTCTGATGAAAATACGACTGCCTTTCACAGAAGCTTGAAGGTCTCAACTGTGTTTTCCTCAAACCCATTTCCTCAGTGGAGAGGATCCTCCCCAAAGGCTGTGTGTTATTCAGCAAGTCATACTTCACGATCTCTTAGGAGGGCAGGGAAAATTTTCACACCTGGCTGGAGGCTGTGCCAACCTCCCAGCATCCCCTCCATCCAGGGTCAGCAACACAGGACATGGAAACTGTGAGTGGAGAGGAGAGAGGTGGCAGTCATCCAGGTAATTTGGCCCCACGGCCTGCCACTCCACAGTATTGATTGCGCTGCCAGGGCTCATAAAGCACTGTGTTAGGCATTGAGAGAAGGTATTAAAAAAATCATTCTCTTTGCCCTTAGGGAATTTTCATGTAATTCAGAAGCTAGTGAGCCAAGGGACGAAGGGGCTTAGGGTGGCAGAGGGGGAGATAGGGTTTGCAGATGTATTTTATGCCCTGGTCTGCCCAAAGTGTTACCTTGGGTCAAGCTATTGCAGTTTTCTGGGTCTCCTCATTTTCATCACAGACACATTTAAGTGGATGGACTGGGTGATTTTAAAGTTCTCCATTTCTAGAACCCTGAGAGTCTAATTCAGATGTGGGGAGGTGAACACCTAGGCTACGGAAGAAGATTCTTTCACTAGGGCTGTCAGCTTTATCTCATAAAGTATGGGATGCCCAGTTTCATCTGGATTTCATATAAACGATGAATACATTTTTTTAGTGCATGTCCCATGCAGTATTTGGGACATACTTATACTATGAGATTATCTGTTGTTTGTCTGAAATCCAGATTTCCTGGGCATTCTGTATACTATTTATCTACCCCTGCCTTCCACCAAACATGTCTGCACCTCTTACCATGTGGGGAAGGCATTTATGCCTCTCTACATCCTCTTACTGGGACTTCCTGATTAATCTGACTGGTCTGAATCTGTGAAATTCCTTGGCCACATTTGACTGACAAGGATAAGTGCGTCTAAGGCAAGGCCTTTGACTTCCTCTGCCTCCCACTGTCTGGACAAAAGCACTAGGCGTCTCTTGCTCTCCCTCTCTCTTGAAAGCAAATCTGAGCACGACTGCTCTTGGGGAAGAGGTAGGTAACTCCCCTCTTTTCCTGCTGCTCCCCAGCAGACCTCATCCATCCCAGTGGCTGAATGGACTTGCAGTCCATTCTGAGGGTCCATTTATCACAGACATGTCTGAGTGTTCTAGCTTCAAGACAGATTTGGGATGGGAGCAGAGGCCCCTTTTGTCTTAAAGTTTAATCTTTTTTTCTCCACTTTTGCTTTTACCAACAAACTCTGCATGTGGGGGATTATTGGGTGCTCACTGTCCTAGTAATAAACGGACACTTTAATTCCACTGGGCCAGTACATTTCTGTGTTTTCTAGTTTGACTCGGGTTCAAATCAGACATATTAGCCCATTTACATAGAACCCTGATGACTGTGAAAAAGAAAAAAAGTGAATGGCATGTGACATCATCAGGCTAGAACCAGAGAGAATGGTCAGATATAAGTCATTCTGGGATACTTATAGAGATGACTTGGGAACTTTATGTTGTAAATAAATACTTGCTGTATTAAAGAAGATAGGGAGGGCTCTTGTCCAGTTATCCAGGCCTGACAATTCTAGTTATAGACTTTTACAGTGAGATGGTTATACGAACATACCTCTTGAGATCCTTCGCCAGTGGGTGTTGTCGTCCTAGTCATTGGGACTTTTCCCAGCTCAGGTTCTTTATTTCTTGCCTGGACCTTTGCCACACACAGCATTGTCACTCCCTGCCTCCTACACTTGGCTTTCCTAAACACATATTATGTCATCACACTGCCTGAAATCTTACTCTTGCCTCAGAAGCAAGTTCAAACTCTTTAGTATGGTGCACCAAGACCAGGTGGATATGTCAGTCTTCACATTTTTTTCCCCCTGCTACTATCTTCCTTGCCCCCAGGCTCCTAGGTTATAGTCCCAGTAAACTTTTAGTTGTCTCCTAAATATTCTCCTTTGCATCACCAAATCTTTGCATAGTTCGGCCCTTCTCCTTTTAATGTCCTTCCTCTCCTCTCTTTGGTGAACATTTGCTTTTGAGAATTAACTCAAAGGTCAGCTTTCCAAAGTGAAAGTCGCTCAGTCGTGTCCAACTCTTTGTGACCCCATGGACTATACAGTCCATGGAATTCTCCAGGCCAGAATACTGGAGTGGGTAGCCTTTCCCTTCTCCAGGGGATCTTCCCAACCCAGGGATCGAACCCAGGTCTCCCGCATTGCAGGTGGATTCTTTACCAGCTGAGCTGCCAGGGAAGCCCCAAGCCTTCTTGAATTCCCCTGTCCTGGCTGAGCGACATTGTCCTTCCTCTGTGCTCTCAGACTGTACCATGTTGTATTGCAATGGTTGTGTCAGGAATCGGGTGCTCCCTCTTGTGTAGGACCTCCACAAGGGCAACATCTTGTGTCTTTCATCTTTGTAGTTCCTCCTGGATGTCACATGCTTCTTCTATTTCCCCTATTATAAGGCCCAGCACAGCAGGGGCATCCAATAAATGATTGTTGCTTGCACGAGGACCATAGAATATAGCCCAGATAGCAGTTCAGTTCAGTTCAGTCGCTCAGTCGTGTCTGACTCTTTGCGACCCCATGAATCCCAGCAGGCCAGGCCTCCCTGTCCATCACCAACTCCCGGAGTGCACTCAGACTCATGTCCATCGAGTCAGTGATGCCATCCAGCCATCTCATCCTCTGTCGTCCCCTTCTCCTCCTGCCCCCAATCCCTCCCAGCATCAGAGTCTTTTCCAATGAGTCAACTCTTCGCATGAGGTGGCCAAAGTACTGGAGTTTCAGCTTTAGCATCATTCCTTCCAAAGAAATCCCAGGGCTGATCTCCTTCAGAATGGACTGGTTGGATCCCCTTGCAGTCCAAGGGACTCTCAAGAGTCTTCTCCAACACCACAGTTCAAAAGCATCAATTCTTTGGTGCTCAGCCTTCTTCACAGTCCAACTCTCACATCCATACATGACCACAGGAAAAACCATAGCCTTGACTAGATGAACCTTTGTTGGCAAAGTAATGTCTCTGCTTTTGAATATGCTATCTAGGTTGGACATAACTTTCCTTGCAAGGAGTAAGCATCTTTTAATTTCATGGCTGCAATCACCATCTGCAGTGATTTTGGAGCCCCAAAAAGTAAAGTCTGACACTGTTTCCCCATCTATTTCCCATGAAGTGATGGGACCGGATGCCATGATCTTAGTTTTCTGAATGTTGAGCTTTAAGTCAACTTTTTCACTCTCCAGTTTCATTTTCATCAAGAGGCTTTTTAGTTCCTCTTCACTTTCTGCCATAAGGGTGGTGTCATCTGCATATCTGAGGTTATTGATATTTCTCCCAGCAATCTTGATTCCAGCTTGTGCTTCTTCCAGCCCAGCATTTCTCATGATGTACTCTGCATATAAGTTAAATAAAACAGGGTGATAATATACAGCCTTGACGTACTCCTTTTCCTATTTGGAACCAGTCTGTTGTTCCATGTCCAGTTCTAACTGTTGCTTCCTGACCTGCACACAGATTTCTCAAGAGGCAGGTCAGGTGGTCTGGTATTCCCATCTCTTTCAGAATTTTCCACAGTTTATTGTGATCCACACAGTCAAAGGCTTTGGCATAGTCCATAAAGCAGAAATAGATGTTTTTCTGGAACTCTGTTGCTTTTTCGATGATCCAGCGGATGTTGGCAATTTGATCTCCGGTTCCTCTTCCTTTTCTTTATTTTATTTTTTAACTTTACAATATTGTATTGGTTTTGCCATATGTCAATATGAATCCACCACAGGTATACATGTGTTCCCCATCCTGAACCCTCCTCCCTCCTCCCTCCCCATGCCCTCCCTCTGGGTCGTCCCAGTGCACCAGCCCCAAGCATCCAGTATCGTGCGTCAAACCTGGACTGGCGACTCGTTTCATACATGATATTATACATGTTTCAATGCCATTCTCCCAAATCTCCCCACCCTCTCCCTCTCCCACAGAGTCCATAAGACTGATCTATACATCAGTGTCTCTTTTGCTGTCTCGTACACAGGGTTATTGTTACCATCTTTCTAAATTCCATATATATGCGTTAGTATACTGTATTGGTGTTTTTCTTTCTGGCTTACTTCACTCTGTATAATAGGTTCCAGTTTCATCCATCTCATTAGAATTGATTCAAATGTATTCTTTTTAATGGCTGAGTAATACTCCATTGTGTATATGTACCACAGCTTTCTTATCCATTCATCTGCTGATGGGCATCTAGGTTGCTTCCATGTCCTGGCTATTATAAACAGTGCTGTGATGAACATTGGGGTACACGTGTCTCTTTCCCTTCTGGTTTCCTCAGTGTGTATGCCCAGCAGTGGGATTGCTGGGTCATAAGACAGTTCTATTTCCAGTTTTTTAAGGAATCTCCACACTGTTCTCCATAGTGGCTGTACTAGTTTGCATTCCCACCAACAGTGTAAGAGAGTTCCCTTTTCTCCACACCCTCTCCAGCATTTATTGCTTGTAGACTTTTGGATCGCAGCCATTCTGACTGGCATTAAATGGTACCTCATAGTGGCTTTGATTTGCATTTCTCTGATAATGAGTGATGTTGAGCATCTTTTCATGTGTTTGTTAGCCATCTGTATGTCTTCTTTGGAGAAATGTCTATTTAGTTCTTTGGCCCATTTTTTGATTGGGTCATTTATTTTTCTGTAGTTGAGCTGTAGGAGTTGCCTGTATATTTTTGAGATTAGTTCTTTGTCAGTTGCTTCATTTGCTCTTATTTTCTCCCATTCTGAAGGCTGTCTTTTCACCTTGCTTATGGTTTCTTTTGTTGTGCAGAAGCTTTTAAGTTTTATTAGGTCCCATTTGTTTATTTTTGCTTTTATTTCCAATATTCTGGGAGGTGGGTCATAGAGGATCCTGCTGTGATATATGTCGGACAGTGTTTTGCCTATGTTCTCCTCTAGGAGTTGTATAGTTTCTGGCCTTACGTTTAGATCTTTAATCCATTTTGAGTTTATTTTTGTGTATGGTGTTAGAAAGTGTTCTAGTTTCATTCTTTTACAAATGGTTGACCAGTTTTCCCAGCACCACTTGTTAAAGAGATTGTCTTTAATCCATTGTATATTCTTGCCTCCTTTGTCAAAGATAAGGTGTCCATATGTGCGTGGCTTATCTCTGGGCTTTCTATTTTGTTCCATTGATCTATATTTCTGTCTTTGTGCCAGTACCATACTGTCTTGATAACTGTGGCTTTGTAGTAGAGCCTGAAGTCAGGCAGGTTGATTCCTCCAGTTCCATTTTTCTTTCTCAAGATAGCTTTGGCTATTCAAGGTTTTTTTGTATTTCCATACAAATTGTGAAATTATTTGTTCTAGCTCTGTGAAGAATACCGTTGGTAGCTTGATAGGGATTGTATTGAATCTATAGATTGCTTTGGGTAGTATATTCATTTTCACTATATTGATTCTTCCAATCCATGAACATGGTATATTTCTCCATCTATTAGTGTCCTCTTTGATTTCTTTCACCAGTGTTTTATAGTTTTCTATATATAGGTCTTTAGTTTCTTTAGGTAGATATATTCCTAAGTATTTTATTCTTTTCATTGCAATGGTGAATGGAATTGTTTCCTTAATTTCTCTTTCTATTTTCTCATTATTAGTGTATAGGAATGCAAGGGATCCTCTTCCTTTTCTAAAACCAGCTTGAACATTGAAGTTCACGGTTCACGTATTGCTGAAGCCTGGCTTGGAGAATTTTGAGCATTACTTTACTAGCATGTGAGATGAGTGCAATTGTGTGGTAGTTTGAGCATTCTTTGGCATTGCCTTTCTTTGGGATTGGAATGAAAACTGACCTTTTCCAGTCCTGTGGCACTGCTGAGTTTTCCAGATTTGCTGGCATATTGAGTGCAGCACTTTCACAGCATCATGTTTCAGGATTTGAAATAGCGCCACTGGAATTCCATCACCTCCACTAGCTTTGTTCGTAGTGATGCTTTCTTAGGCCCACTTGACTTCACATTCCAGGTCGTCTGGCTCTAGATGAGTGATCATATCATCATGATTATCTGGGTCATAAAGATCTTTTTTGTACAGTTCTCCTGTGTATTATTGCCACCTCTTCTTAATATCTTCTGCTTCTGTTAGGTCCATACCATTTCTGTCCTTTATTGAGCCCATTTTTGCATGAAATATTCCCTTGGTGTCTCTAATTTTCTTGAAGAGATCTCTAGTCTTTCCCATTCTGTTGTTTTCCTCTATTTCTTTGCATTGATTACTGAGGAAGGCTTTCTTATCTCTTCTTGCTACTGTTTGGAACTCTGCATTCAGATGCTTATATCTTTCCTTTCCTCCTTTGCTTTTCACTTATCTTCTTTTCACAGCTATTTGTAAGGCCTCCCCAGACAGCCATTTTGCTTTTCTGCATTTCTTTTCCGTGGGTAGCAGATATGTAAGTTAATTGTGTGGTGTGAATTTTCAGACTAAATAAATCTTCACAGTGGAAATGACCACACTGAAATTTAGTATAGAAACATGCTGCAGCCCATGAAAACCCAACAGATTATGTAATTTAAGTGAAGGATATGAAATCTTTATCTCAAGGCACAAATCAGAAGAGAGCCACAGCATGAGACCCATGTAATAGGCTAACATTGGCATTAGTATTAGCACGAGGTAGTCCTTCCTTCTTTGGGGTAGAGAATGCCTGTTTTGGTATCAAACTACATCTCATCAACATGTTTGTTATGACTTATGGAAGGAATGTTTTTTTTTCTTTGCCATGTAAGATCCAGTGGATCAGCAAACTATCTCTGTTGGCAAGTACTTCTTGAGAGGCTGTGAGACTGGTCACAGGGATAAGGGGTGTTTTTTGGACACTTTGCCTAAATGAAATCTGAAGGGACACCTCTTCTAATATTTTGTTTCCTTCATTGGGCATAAGTTTAGCTCTCAAGGTATAAAAGTCTTAGACTTCCCTGGTGGTCCAGTGGTTGAGAATCTGCCTACCAATGCAGGGGACGTGGGTTCTATGCCTGGTCTGGGAAGATTCCACACGTCATGGGGCAGCAGAGCCTGTGCACCACAACTACTGAAGCCTGCACCCTAGAGGCCGTGCTCTGCAACACGAAGTCACCTCAATGAGAAGCCCTTGTACCACAATTAGAGAGTAGACTCACTCACCACAGCTAGAGAAAGCCCAAGGGCAGCAATGAAGACCTACTGCAGTAAACAAACAAACAAAAGCATAAAAGTCCTAAGAGGAAAAACTGCAAGTCTACAAGCACTCTAGAGAAAGAACACTTGGCTTAGAGGCAAGCGTCTAGTCCCAGCTCTGTCACTAAGCCCATGGGTGATCCTGGGGAAGTCACATAACCTCTCAGGACCTCAGTTTCCCCATGTTTGTGTCAAGGGGGTTCTACTAGGGACCTCTGAAATATTTATCTGCTTTAGCATTTTGATCCTATGTGCTTCTCTGCAGGGACAGATTGTGAACTTAATGAGCTTAAGCTTCAAGGATCTTTGCGTGCACAGCTCTTTTCAGAAGCCCTGGGAGGGGCCCCATCAATATCTTTTACTTGGTCATATATTTTTGTAAAGTTTCAAAAAGTAAAATATTTTAACTGAAATTGGTTAAGACAACTATCTCTTTTTACTTCCCACTCTCCATTCATTGCAATTCCCCAGGTGTGGGGTGGCCTTGAATTGGTTGTGGGCACGTTTGGGGTTCAGATAAAGAGAAATTGGGTTGAAGATATTAATGATACATTTCCATGTAGTCTAGAGTTACTTTTGTGTATAGTTGCATTGTTACTAGTTATTCTAATATAGGTCTGGCTTCCAGAAATATTTCTACTATTCCCTGTGCTGAATGGCATGCACGAGAACAAGTCAAACACTTCTCAGTTGTGTCTATATAATGTTTTGAGTGACATAAGAGTATAATCAAATTACTCTTATATCACATCTATCACCTTATTGATGAATATAAGGGGTTCTGTCACTAGAATCCTGTTTCTTCAGGACTTTTTAATGCATTGTATTGATACCAATGCATGCTCACTCACTAAGTGTGGCATGAAGGGGCAAGGCCACTGATGATGCCATGGAATGAACTTATCCTATAATACTTGGCACTGGAAGCATGTGGGGTTTGGGAGAGGGACAAGATTTTGAAATGTACAGAGCCAGAAGCTAGTCTGTTGAAAATTCTTCCAGTCATCAAACATGAAAAGTTATAAATGGAGGATTCAGTCCTCAATGATGCCTAAACAAAATGGAAATGTTCTTTCAGCAGGAATATACTCAATAAAGCAGCATGTATAATTATAAACACACTGTTTTCCCTTGTTTTGATTATGTGTGCTCAAAATAGAATTTTCCAGAATGTCTGTGTTTGTAGGGGCAAAAACCTTTAAGCAGTACTGTAAGAAGTAAGTCTCTGATTTTGCAGGTTTTATGCATCACAGAATAAGCCTTTACATATCTGATACATCTTATCGAGTTGAATTGTATTGGTTTTAGATGAAACAGCATGCAGTATTGATACAATTCATTAAATAGTCCTCAAGAAACAAGGGTTCTAGTGACGGAACTCCTATATTCATCAATAAGGTGATAGATGTAGTGTAAAAGTAATTTGATTATACTATTATGTAGCTCAATATATTATAGACACAATTTAGAAATATATTTGACTTGCTCTTATGCATGCCTTAATTTTGGACTAATTTTGTATCCATTTTCAGAATGGCTGATAGACTAAAACTCAAAGAGGAAAGGAAGGATGTATCTTAATGGAAATTGATGATTTAAACTAAAAGAAAGAAGACTAACAGAGACTTTAAAATATTGAAAACTCTCTTATCACAACGGAAGCTAAAGTCTCTGATGGCCAAAATCAAGAAGATAGGAAACGATCACAACAGCAAAGAAAACATAGACAAAGCAATAAGAAAAATGAGAGGAAATTTATGTGATTTGGGACACTCCAGAACAAAGAACAGAAGGAGGATAAACGTAATGGTCTGCATGAGGACATGGACTACAGAAAAGTTAATGTGTCATTGGTATTTAAAATTAGCCACTGCAAAAGAAGCCTGAAATGTCATGACTCTTTTGGCTCATAGATGAAGGAAACTGGTTACAGCTTAGCCCAAATTTGACAAAACTCTAAAAATGTTACATGACACTGTAATGAATTAGAAGTTGGAAAAAAAACTTTTCTAAATTATCAATAATGAATAAATAAATTTCTAGTAGACTGAATTATCCTCATTTCCTTATAGGAAAATTATATAAAAAATTATATAAAAAGATGACTAACAATTTGGAAAAAAACTGTGCATGTACTTCAGGCAGCTCATTAGGAAATATGTTTTGCCATTCTGCTGCACCCCCCCTCCCCGCCCAGCCCACCCCCCCCCCCCCCGTTTTTTGTGATGTTTGCGGAGTTTTTCAGTTTTAGAAATTAGTATTTTATAATATTATGACTTCTTACTTCATTGTAAATAAATATTCAATTTGTGCTCAATTTTTGTTTTGATTTTGTATTCTCCTTCAGTAATTAGGGCCACCAAATTATATCAGCACATGATCTGTTGCTACTCATCTGACAGATTCCTTTATAGAGCAGTGTTTCTCAAGCCTTAATATGCATTTGAATCCCCTGGGGATCTTGTTAAGATGCAGCTCCTGAGCTTTCTGTATACCTAACGAACTCCCAGTTGGTGCCCACACTGCTGGTCTAGGGACACACTTTGAGAATCAGATCTACAGCAGTGGCTTCCATCTGACTGTGCATTGGGTGATGCTCTTAGAAAACACAGATGCCTGGGCCCCAACCCTGAAGATTCTTACTTAGGAAACTTTGTAACTAGGCAAACAGACCCTTTGATACACTGTTGCTAGGAATTCAAACTGATGCAACCATTTTGAAGGTTAGTTTGGCAATATCTTCTTGGAAACCCTAAAGAGGTCAGCTGGAAATTCTGGGAAAGGGAGTTTACAAATTCCTAGCCCAGGCTGGCAGAGAAGGCAATGGCACCCCACTCCAGTACTCTTGCCTGGAAAATCCCATGGACACAATTGAGCGACTTCACTTTCACTTTTCACTTTCATGCATTGGGGAAGGAAATGGCAACCCACTCCAGTGTTCTTGCCTGGAGAATCCCAGGGACGGGGGAGCCTGGTGGGCTGCTGTCTATGGGATTGCACAGAGTCAGACACGACTGAAGTGACGCAGCAGCAGTAGCAGCAGCAGCCCAGGCTGGGGGAAAAAAAAAAAAAAAAACCGTGTAGGAGGAGGGTGTTTGGCTGAGAGACAGTAGATACATAATTAGTATAGGGTACAATCTCTGTAACCCAAAACTTCTACTTTTAGGAATCTATCCTAGTAATATATACCTATATAAATATATAGGTATAAGACTTTAATTCCACAGTAGTTGGGAAAACTAACAGCAACCTGACCATCAATAAATTACACAAACAATGAAACATCTTTACAATGAAATAGCAATCAGTTCAGTTCAGTTCAGTCGCTCAGTCATGTCCAACTCTTTGCGACCCCATGAATCGCAGCATGCCAGGCCTCCCTGTCCATCACCAACTCCTGGAGTGCACTCATACTCATGTCCATTGAGTCAGTGATGCCATCCAGCCATCTCATCCTCTGTCCTCCCCTTCTCCTCCTGCCCCCAATCCCTCCCAGCATCAGAGTCTTTTCCAATGAGTCAACTCTTCACATGAGGTGGCCAAAGTACTGGAGTTTCAGCTTCAGCATCATTCCTTCCAAAGAAATCCCAGGGCTGATCTCCTTCAGAATGGACTGGTTGGATCTCCTTGCAGTCCAAGGGACTCTCAAGAGTCTTCTCCAACACCACAGTTCAAAAGCATCAATTCTTTGGTGCTCAGCTTTCTTCACAGTCCAACTCTCACATCCATATATGACCACGGGAAAAACCATAGCCTTGACTAGATGAACCTTTGTTGGCAAAGTAATGTCTCTGCTTTTGAATTTGCTATCTAGGTTGGTCATAACTTTTCTTCCAAGGAGTAAGTGTCTTTTAATTTCATGGCTGCAGTCACCATCTGCAATGATTTTGGAGCCCCCAAAAAGAAAGTCTGACACTATTTACACTGTTTCCCCATCTATTTCCCGTGGGACCGGATGCCGTGATCTTCGTTTTCTGAATGTTGAGCTTTAAGCCAACTTTTCACTCTCCTCTTTCACCTTCATCAAGAGGCTTTTGAGTTCCTCTTCACTTTCTGCCATAAGGGTGGTATCATCTGCATATCTGAGGTTATTGATATTTCTCCCAGCAATCTTGATTCCAGCTTGTGTTTCTTCCAGCCCAGCATTTCTCATGATGTACTCTGCATATAAGTTAAATAAACAGGGTGATAATATACAGCCTTGACGTACTCCTTTTCCTATTTGGAACCAGTCTGTTGTTCCATGTCCAGTTCTAACTGTTGCTTCCTGACCTTAGGCCATGGCAAGGTTTAAAAAAATTCCCAACACTTTATTATGGGATTTTTCAAACATACAGGACAGATAAAAAGAAATCCACAGGGAACACATGCATCTATCATCCGGACTGTACAATTAACATTTTACTATACTTGCTTCATCACAAATCTACTTATCTCTCTGTGCATCCATTGATTCACTTCATTTCAGGGGATGCACTTCAAAGCAATTTGATGACGTCAGTCAGTACACTTTCCCCTGAATGCTGCAGTATACATACCAACAACTGTAGTTTAATATGTTTCTAGTTTGTCTTCTTTCCTTTTGAGGGAACATTTACCCAGGAAACACACAAATCTTAGGTGTACCATTTGATAAGTTTTAACTAGTGTGTACATCTGCAGAACTCAGATTTCTATCCAGAGAGAATTTTACCATAACTGAGAGTTCTCTAATGCCCCTTTCTGGGTACACCATTTCTCCCCACCACTCCCCTCACCAGACAACTACTGCTCTGATTTTTTCCCACTATGGATATCCTTTCTAGAACTTCATACAGATGAACTAATACAATATGTCTTTTGTGCAACAATCCTTTTACTCAGCCTAACGTTTTTTTTGCAGTTCATCCACATTATTGCATATCCCATTGCTCATTAAACATTTCCTTATTTTCTGGTATAAGATGATGTTTCAGATTTAACTCGTACTTTCCCAGTTGTAGGCCTGGAATCGGCCATTTTTCCAAGGATCTCTGGTTTCTTTTGCGCTGTGCTTATGTGCTCAGTTGTGTCTGACTCTGCGATCCCTTGGACTGCAGCCTGCCAGGATTCTCTGTCCGTGGTATTCTTCAGGCAAGAATACTGAAGTGGGTTTCCATTTCCTCCTCCAGGGTATCTTCCTGACCCAGGGACTGAACCCCCATCTCTTGAATTGGCAGTACCAATGGTTTCCTTTAAAACTGGTTTAAAGGAAACCAGTACCCTGGTTTCCTTTAATAAAGGGTATATTCAGAGACCAAGATTTGGGCACTCAATGTTTTAATTGCTAATGGGGTATCGATGCTTTTAGGTTATTCACTCAGTGGACAGATATAGGAAATATGTATATATATATATATATATATATATACACACACACACACACACATATATATATGAGATACATGTGTGCATGTTAATGTACATACATATAATCCACACATATTCATCTATAGTATTTCTATATTTGTGTGCCTGTATATATTTGGACACATATAATGAAAGCTAAGTATGTACCAATACTTTGGTTTCAATCTTAAACCCTCAGGGTTTTCCAGACTTTCCTGTTTCAATGTTTATAAATACCTTCCCTAGCAATGAGAATATTGGCCCCTATTATCACAGAATATTTTTACTGATTGGCTTGATCTCCCAACCACTGGCTGTCTCTTCCACCCACCACCACATCCCACCTCCTCTTTGTCCTGTGTCTCACCCCCTCCTGCCCTGCATCCATGCCTCTGCATGCCTTCCTCAGCCCTCTCACATCCCTGTGATTCCAGTCATGTGCTGAGTTCTCCATCCTGGGAAGGAAAATACAGAGAGCAGGTACCACATTTTGATAGGAAAAAGCCCAAGTGAACAAAACCAACACTGCTCCATTTGCAGTTGTTCTATTTCTTAATTCCTGTTACTAAATGTTTACAAAGAAAAGCACTGAGCCTTTAAAAAACAAAACAAAACAAAATAAAAGGGAACAATTGAGTGGAGCAAGTTACAATTTTAAGTCCCAAGTAGAAGACTTTTAACAGGCTATTAGAATGATAACCTGTGGCTGCTGTGGAACCAGCTCAAAGGCTCCCTGATGTCACCCAGGAGGGGCTAACACTGCTCTGTAACCAGCGAAAACACTTAAGGCCTTCAAAGGAGTTAATCAGTCATAAGGAGTATTAGCAGAAGCTTCCGTAAGGGAAGCATTGGCTGTCCTTGGGGAGACACAGAGGGTGAAGGTCCCGGCCATTCACAGATGTCTCCAGCCTTGGCATTACAAGGTCTCAGCTGTGACAAGTCTGCAGGCCCCAAGGTCAGGCTTTTACCCACTGACTTGAGCTTCCGGGAGACTTCTCATCAAAGCCTTTGCCTATCACCTTAGGGGAGAAACCCTGCTGTAGTTACCTTCACATTTCTTAAAGTCCGAGAAATAACCTGGCTTTTGGAAAACAATCCGTTAATGCTTCCTAGAAGTTTTGGAAGGCAGGAACCCCCTTGAGTGCACCAAGCACTGTGCAGTGCTGGCTGTTTCATTTCTAGCTCGGTTTTGACTCATGCCCCCACTGCCTTCCCCGCACTCACCAGAAAGCACAGATTCTCAGCTTAGTTTGCTTATCAGACTGCATAAAGCCGGGTGGTCTCAGGGTCTGCTTTATCTTTGGCCACACACTACCTGCTGACCAGGAAACCCACTTAATCATCTCTGAAATATGCCTCATTTGTAGGCTTCAGGCCACCTTAACCTGAAACAGGGATGGCAGATTTGTTTCAAGATATATTTGTTGTTGTTGTTCAGTTGTTAAGTCGTGTCTTGACTCTTGCAATCCTGTGGACTGTAGCCCACCAGGCTTTTCTGTTCATGGGGTTCTTCTGGCAAGAATACTGGAGTAGGGTGCCATTTCCTCTTTCAGGGGATCTTCCTGACTCAGGAATTGAAACTGTTCTGTTATGCCTCCTGAATTGGCAACTAGCGCCACCTAAGAAGCTCTCTATCTAATTTAATTCTCATGTAATTTCTCAAAGAAAAAAACTACTAGCTTCACTTTACCTATGAGGAAAATGGAGGCCCAGAAGCCATAAAGAAATTGCCAAAGATCTTGCATTAGAACTGAAACCTGAATGCAAATCTATTTGCTTCCAAAAAACTTGTTCTTTCCATGGCACCATACTTTGTTGAACCTAAGCTTCACCATTAACATTCAGTCAATTCAGTCGCTCAGTTGTGTCCGACTCTTTGCAACCCCATGGACTGCAGCACACCAGGCCTCCCTGTCCATCCCCAACTCCCGGAGTTTACTCAGACTCATGTCTATTGAGTCAGTGACGCCATCCAACCATCTCATCCTCTGTCATCCCCTTCTCCTCCTGCCTTCAATCTTTCCCAGCATCAGGGTCTTTTCCAATGAGTCAGCTCTTCCCATCAGGATATCAAAGTATTGGAGTTTCAGCTTCAGTATTAGTCCTTCCAATGAATATTCAGGACTGATTTCCTTTAGGACCGACTGGTTGGATCTCCTTACAGTCCAAGGGACTCTCAAGAGTCCTCTCCAACACCACAGTTCAAAAGCATCCATTCTTTGGCACTCAGCTTTCTTTGTAGTCCAACTCTCACATCCATACATGACTGCTGGAAAAACCATAGCTTTGACTGGATGGACCTTTGTTGACAAAGTAACGTCTCTGCTTTTTAATATGCTGTCTAGGTTGGTCATAACTTTTGATCCAAGGAGCAAGCGTCTTTTAATTTCATGGCTGCAATCACCATCTGCAGTGATTTTGGAGCCCCCCAAAATAAATTCAGCCACTGTTTCCCCATCTATTTCCCATGAAGTGATGGGACCAGATGCCATGATCTTCGTTTTCTGAATGTTGAGCTTTAAGCCAACTTTTTCACTCTCCTCTTTCACTTTCATCAAGAGGCTCTTTTATTCTTCTTCACTTTTTGCCATAAGGGTGGTGTCATCTGCATATCTGAGGTTATTGATATTTCTCCCAGCAATCTTGATTCCAGCTTGTGTTTCTTCCAGCCCAGCGTTTCTCATGATGTACTCTGCATATAAGTTAAATAAGCAGGGTGACAACATACAGCCTTGACGTACTCCTTTTCCTATTTGGAACCAGTCTGTTGTTCCATGTCCAGTTCTAACTGTTGCTTCCTGACCTGCATACAGGTTTCTCAACCCTTAACTTTAGTTCAGTTCAGTTCAGTCGCTCAGTCATGTCCGACTCTTTGGGACCCCATGAATCGAAGCACGCCAGGCCTCCCTGTCCATCACCAACTCCTGGAGTTCACTCAGACTCACGTCCATCGAGTCAGTGATGCCATCCAGCCATCTCATCCTCTGTCGTCCCCTTCTGCTCCTGCCCCCAATTCCTCCCAGCATCAGAATCTTTTCCAATGAGTCAACTCTTCGCATGAAGTGGCCAAAGTACTGGAGTTTCAGCTTTAGCATCATTCCTTCCAAAGAACACCCAGGACTGATCTCCTTTAGGATTGACTGGTTGGATCTCCTTGCAGTCCAAGGGACTCTCAAGAATCTTCTCCAACACCACAGTTCAAAAGCATCAATTCTTTGGTGCTCAGCTGTCTTCACAGTCCAACTCTCACATCCATACATGACTGGAAAAACCATAGCCTTGACTAGATGGACCTTTGTTGGTAAAGTAATGTCTCTGCTTTTCAATATGCTGTCTAGGTTGGTCATAACTTTTCTTCCAAGGAGTAAGTGTCTTTTAATTTCATGGCTGCAGTAACCATCTGCAGTGATTTTGGAGCCCAAAAAAAGAAAGTCTGACACTGTTTACACTATTTCTCCACCTATTTCCCATGAAGTGATGGGACCGGATGCCATGATCTTCGTTTTCTGAATGTTGAGCTTTAAGCCAACTTTTTCACTCTCCTCTTTCACCTTCATCAAGAGGCTTTTGAGTTCCTCTTCACTTTCTGCCATAAGGGTGGTATCATCTGCATATCTGAGGTTATTGATATTTCTCCCAGCAGTCTTGATTCCAGCTTGTGTTTCTTCCAGCCCAGCATTTCTCATGATGTACTCTGCATATAAATTAAATAAACAGGGTGATAATATACAGCCTTGACGTACTCCTTTTCCTATTTGGAACCAGTCTGTTGTTCCATGTCCAGTTCTAACTGTTGCTTCCTGACCTGCATACAGATTTCTCAAGAGGCAGATCAGGTGGTCTGGTATTCCCATCTCTTTCAGAATTTTCCACAGTTTATTGTGACTCACACAGTCAGAGGCTTTGGCATAGTCAATAAAGCAGAAACAGATGTTTTTCTGGAACTCTCTTGCTTTTTCTTTTCTTTTTAAAAAAATTTTATTATTATTATTATTTTTACTTTAAAATATTGTATTGGTTTTGCCATACATCAACATGCATCCGCCACGGGTGTACACGTGTTCCCCATCCTGAACCCCCCTCCCACCTCCCTCCCTATACCATCCCTCTGGGTCATTCCAGCGCACCAGCCCCAAGCTTCCTGTATTCTGCATCGAACCTGGACTGGTGATTCGTTTCTTATATGATATTATACATGTTTCAATGCCATTCTCCCAAATCATCCCCCCCACCTCTCCCACAGAGTCCAAAAGACTGTTCTATACATCTATGTCTCTTTTGCTGTCTCGCATACAGGGTTGTCATTACCATCTTTCTAAATTCCATATATATGCGTTAGTATACGGGAGTTGGTGATGGACAGGGAGGCCTGGCATGCTGCGATTCATGGGGTCGCAAAGAGTCGGACACTACTGAGCTACTGAACTGAACTGATACTGTATTGGTGTTTTTCTTTCTGGCTTACTTCACTCTGTATAATAGGCTCCAGTTTCATCTACCTCATTAGAACTGATTCAAATGTATTCTTTTTAATGGCTGAGTAATACTCCATTGTGTATATGTGCCACAGCTTTCTTATCCATTCATCTGCTGGTGGACTTCTAGGTTGCTTCCATGTCCTGGCTATTATAAACAGTGCTGTGATGAACATTGGGGTACATGTGTCTCTTTCAATTCTGGTTTCCTTGGTGTGTATGCCCAGCAGTGGGATTGCTGGATCATAAGGCAGTTCTATTTCCAGTTTTTTAAGGACTCTCCACACTGTTCTCCATAGTGGCTGTACTAGTTTGCATTCCCACCAACAGTGTAAGAGGTTTCCCTTTTCTCCACATCCTCTCCAGCATTGATTGCTTGTAGACTTTTGGGTTGCAGCCATTCTGACTGGTGTGAAATGGTACCTCATTGTGGTTTTAATTTGCATTTCTCTGATAATGAGTGATGTTGAGCATCTTTTCATGTGTTTGTTAGCCATCTGTATGTCTTCTTTGGATAATGTCTATTTAGTTCTTTGGCCCATTTTTTGATTGGGTCATTTATTTTTCTGGAGTTGAGCTGTAGGAGTTGCTTGTATATTTTTGAGATTAGTTCTTTGTCAGTTGCTTCATTTGCTCTTATTTTCTCCCATTCTGAAGGCTGTCTTTTCACCTTGCTTATGGTTTCTTTTGTTGTGCAGAAGCTTTTAAGTTTTATTAGGTCCCATTTGTTTATTTTTGCTTTTATTTCCAATATTCTGGGAGGTGGGTCATAGAGGATCCTGCTGTGATGTATGTCGGAGAGTGTTTTGCCTATGTTCTCCTCTAGGAGTTTTATAGTTTCTGGCCTTACGTTTAGATCTTTAATCCATTTTGAGTTTATTTTTGTGTATGGCGTTAGAAAGTGTTCTAGTTTCATTCTTTTACAAGTGGTTGACCAGTTTTCCCAGCATCACTTGTTAAAGAGATTGTCTTTAATCCATTGTATATTCTTGCCTCCTTTGTCAAAGATAAGGTGTCCATACGTGCGTGGACTTATCTCTGGGCTTTCTATTTTGTTCCATTGATCTATATTTCTGTCTTTGTGCCAGTACCATACTGTCTTGATGACTGTGGCTTTGTAGTAGAGCCTGAAGTCAGGCAGGTTGATTCCTCCAGTTCTATTCTTCTTTCTCAAGATTGCTTTGGCTATTTGAGGTTTTTTGTATTTCCATACAAACTGTGAAATTATTTGTTCTAGCTCTGTGAAAAATACCGTTGGTAATTTGATAGGGATTGTATTGAATCTATAGATTGCTTTGGGTAGTATACTCATTTTCACTGTATTGATTCTTCCAATCCATGAACATGGTATATTTCTCCATCTATTAGTGTCCTCTTTGATTTCTTTCACCAATGTTTTATAGTTTTCTATATATAGGTCTTTAGTTTCTTTAGGTAGATATATTCCTAAGTATTTTATTCTTTCCATTGCAATGGTGAATGGAATTGTTTCCTTAATTTCGCTTTCTATTTTCTCATTATTAGTGTATAGGAATGCAAGGGACTTCTGTGTGTTGTTTTTATATCCTGCAACTTTACTATATTCATTGATTAGCTCTAGTAATTTTCTGGTGGAATCTTTAAGGTTTTCTATGTAGAGGATTATGTCATCTGCAAACAGTGAGAGTTTTACTTCTTCTTTTCCAATTTGATTCCTTTTATTTCTTTTTCTGCTCTGATTGCTGTGGCCAAAACTTCCAAAACTATGTTGAACAGTAGTGGTGAGAGTGGGCACCCTTGTCTTGTTCCTGACTTTAGAGGAAATGCTTTCAATTTTTCACCATTGAGGATAATGTTTGCTGTGGGTTTGTCATATCTTTTGCTTTTTCGATGATCCAGCGGATGTTGGCAATTTGGTCTCTGGTTCCTCTGCCTTTTCTAAAACCAGCTTGAACATCTGGAAGTTCACAGTTCACGTATTGCTGAAGCCTGGCTTGGAGAATTTTGAGCATTACTTTACTAGCGCTGAGATGAGTGCAATTGTGTGGTAGTTTGAGCAGTCTTTGGCATTAACTTCAGTGTCGAGCAAATCTGAATTCCACCAAATTTTCAAACATGACCCCAAACTGTCATTCTCTTCTTTGACTTGGTTTTAGCTCCAACTGGAAGCATGAGTCTAAGCATTTAGTTTCATGGTAGAGAAATGCAAGAGGCACTCTCTAAAGTTCCTACCTTCTATCCTGTGGGCTTTGGGCAGCCCAGAGTAAGTTTGTTTCCAGAACTAGGAGTCTGGCACAGTGACCTTGACTCCAAAGGATCCCTGTCCAGGCCAGTTAAGTGTGGAGTACCCTCTTTCAATGCCAGGCAGTTCAAAGAGGTACAGAAGAGTTGTGACCTGACTTCCTAATCCTGTGAGTTGTGGGCACCTGTGTGCCTGCTTGGCTGTTGTGATGTCACACGGACTTCAGCGTCTATAGTTAGGATCACAAGGCTCCATGAGGTAGTTGAGTAAACCAGGAGAACTTCAGAGCTGGAATGGACCTTTAGCTTGGTCTAGTTCCATGCTGCCTAAAGCAAAAAAAAAAAAAAAAATGAAGAAGAAGAAAAGAAAAGCTCTGTCTAGCACCATGGTCAGAAACAGGTTTAAATACTTCCTGGGGAAGGAATAGTACAATCTCTCCCCTTTAATTGGTACATTGTTAGGCAGGTCTGGCAGCTCCGAAATTCTTTTAAAGTTAGATTATATATAGCTCTCTATAATTTTCAAGTTCTTCACCTGATTGATTTTCCTCAATTTTATCAGAAACTGATTGCTATAAAGTTGATCCATCAACCAAGTGCTGGTGCAGATAGTTTGGACTAAGCAAGGTTAGCTCTAGGCAAAACTTATAAGGCTCTCCAGTCGAGTTTACTTTCATTGTCTTAATGGGGACAACCCATTCTCACCCTCTCCATTCTTTCTTCCTCCTTCAGAATTCCTGCTGTTATGAAAAGTTTGGAAACTTAGACACCATTGTGACTGATAAAAACATGACTGTCTCCTCTAAGGAGAAGGTTACATCTTGAATTTTTTATTTTTTTAAGGCTAAAACCTTGAAAGGTTTGGCATAAAGGAACAAATTCGAAATGAATCTTAGTATTCAGGCAGTTTGAGGGAGGGTGGAGGTAAGTGAATATAGATTCCCAGCACTTTTGATATTGAAACAGCATGTAAAACATCCATCAGCTTAAGCTAATTTTGTCTCCTTAAAGAACATGTTAATTAATCAGATTGAAATGGCACCAGCTTACACTGGTTTTGTCTCTGTAACTAAGTTGATTAATCAAACCTGGAGACTTTAAGTGACAGGACTGAGCATGTGCAGGATGGGAACCCATGTCTCCACTATAACCCGGAACCCAGAGCCAGAGATCTTCAGGCCATGAAACTCAAAGACGAGAAATGTTGCCATGGTGCTCTTTAGGAAGCACTATGTCCTTCAATAAGGAAAATCTGGTTTCCTGCAATATGGACTAATTCAAGACTAGCCAATAAGCTTCCAAGTTTGAAACTCCACTAGCTCCTTAAATGTCACTTGAAGCCTGGGTGGAAAAGAGAGATTTGAGAACTTTGCTTCCAGTTTCCTTGCAGGTTGATCTTATAATAAACTCTTCCTTTCCTCAAAAGCTGATGCCATAGTACTGGCTTCTGTGTGCTGCAGGCAGCTTGCCCTTGCTTGGTAACAATTTCGCCTCAGGTAGGACACCTGACTCACCAAGGTGAGCCTGGTTCTACATGTCCATCCTGGTCTGATGATGCTCTCCACTTGGTGAATACTGGTGGTCTCACAGGAGGATGGAATAGAGCGTAGGGAGGTTAGTGACCTGTGTTGCTGCTGCTGCTGCTAAGTCGCTTCAGTTGTGTCTGACTCTGTGCGACCCCATGGACTGCAGCCTACCAGGCTTCTCCGTCAATGGGATTCTCCAGGCAAGAACACTGGAGTGGGTTGCCATTTCCTTCTCCAAGTGACCTGTGTTACTTGAGGTCTAAGTTCAATAGAAAGTGGCTCATTGGCTCAAAGAGTGTAGAACCTGGTCCCAAGCAGCCCTTAGCATGCAGCGCCATTAGCCTTTCACCCTGTCAGAAAGAGTAGTAGGTAATCCTGCTCAGTCACTCGTCCAGGTTGCAGTGGGCCCCACCCACAAGGAACCAACTGTCAATGAGCTACAGGATTCTTCCTCAGCCATTGGTTGGGGCTGCAGTGGCCCCGCCCACAAGCAACCAACTGTGGCGGAGCGACTATTAGTGAGGGGATTTTTCAGCCAACCATTGGTGGAGTGCTGGTCTTCAGGTGGAGAACAAGGGAAGAGGTTGATCCTGGGCTTCTCCTCTGGGGCCTTCCAGTTCACCTTGCCTTGGGCCTACGGATGACCTGGGGAGCAGGGGGCAGGTGCAGGGAACATCCTGGGGATGTGTCCTGCAGGGCTCTAGAGCCCTTGCCAAGTCGAGGCCCAGGCCTGGAGGCAGCGGTGAACCTCCCTCGTATTTCTGCCTCCACAGCCTAATAGCAGCAGCAGTCAGCCTGGGTCACAGCCTGTGAGACCTGGCCCACTCTGTACAGGTGGTCTGAGGAGCCTAAAGGCCAGTTGGGTTGGGTACCTGGCTCCCTCAGCAATGACTGCTGGGCAGGGCCTGAGGACCTAGTCCTGAGGGTGCCACCGGCTGAGATCTTCCTCTTCTCAGCCTTGACCTGGACCTCAGAGGGTGGCAGTTGTGCCTTGGGACCTTGCCCGTTTTTTGTCAGAACAGAGAATAGCATTCATTTGATAGAGACTTACAGGAACATCCTTACCTGACCATGACCTGGCCTCAAGAACAAAGGATCTGACACCAAGAAGTTGGCAATAACTAACCATGCCCCTCCCTTACCATTCCTAGAAAGGGGCTTTGCTGAAAGCTTTCAGGGAATTTGGGGTTTTTAAGGCATGAGCCATTTGTCTTCTTGCATGGCCGTCAATAAACCTTTCTCTCCTCCAAATTTTGACGTTTGGTAACAAAAGTAAAGCCCAGTAGGATTTGAATAGCCACCCTGGGTTTGACTGATGATCTGCTTTAATTCCTTTCTCAAAGATGGCATCTCCCACAGTGCAGTCTATACTCCAGTGCTCATGCAGCCAAAACAGGAGCCAGCGATCATTTGGAGGGAAGTTTTCCTGAGAACAAATGGCTGCGTCTCTTGATGCAAGGCATAGATATTCCTTGAAAGGCTTTCTGTCGAAATACGCAAGGTCCCAGCCTACCTTCCTTTCAGAGAGATGAAAATATCACAGCCTGCGGTGGTTGAGGGTGCAGTGGAAACTAAACTCCTTAGCCCTGAGGTTTAGGGATGGGTGTGTGTGTTTTATTTATTATTTATGGAGCAGCCTGTCCAAACACTGCATTTTAGGAACTGGTAAGAAATACTGATGAAAATATGAGCACTCGAGGCATGAAAGAGCCTTTGAAACTAGGACAGACTTTCATTAGAGCCCTACCTGGATGGAGTCTGTGGGTGAGGCAGTTTGTATGCGCTACCCTCTCATCCTCACAAATCAATTTTTAAACTTGGTTTAGGCTCTGGGAAGCAGCGAAACTGGGGATTTCAAATGAGCCTCTCAGTCCAGATGTGTCCATAATAAAAACCACTGGGCAGTAGGGCATAATTAACAATCTCTCCTTCCCTGAGACCGCAGAATGGCATTCATTTCACCAACTGGGCTTGACGTGAATTGGCTAGAATGTCTGAGTAGATTTCCAGCTGCTGCTCATGTAGTGCTGGCTCCCAGCAGTATTTGCATTCCAAATAAAACGAGGCCTGAAATAGATGTGCGATACATGTTCAAAGCTATTTTTAATCAATGATCACTTGGTTTGCTGTGAAAGATTATCAGGAGGTCACAATCCATTTTGGGTTTTGCTGTGTCCTGCAGAACTGATCTAAACACCCGGTGACTTCAGCTTCTCCTCCCATCCTTCTGCTTTGTCAGCTCTATGGATGAAGGGGAGGAGGGGCTTTAGTGGACAGCACAGACTTGTTTATAGTTACAAGTAGCAGAGCTGGAAAACCATTTACTTCAACTGTTTAAGTTTGTCCTGGTCCCACACAGAAACTTTGTGGAGCAGTCGTAAGCCTGAGGAGTCTGTCCTCTGAACCTCCATCCTGAAACTCACCAGGCTACTGTCCAGCAAGCCAATCAATTTCAGTTCAAAGGAGGGCTCCAGAGAAATGTTTCTCATTTGCTAAGCCCCTTCTAGCTGTGAGGATGCTTCGAGCAGTGCACATTTCTTTATAGATAGTATCTTCTTGGAAGCTTGAGCTTTCTGTAGGGACTGCTGCCAATATTATCCACTAGTTATTGTTGTTGTTTTAAATAATGGCACCTTACATTTATTTAACAGGATTACTGTTTGCAAGCAAATCTATAATCTCATTTGCAAAATGCATTTACATAGTGTGAATACTTAAATGCTTACAATTGCATATTAATTTTGTTTAACAGAGTATGCTAATATTACTTTCCCCTCCCCTGTTCCTCTCTTTTTCTGTAATGTGTTTTCCTTTTTGAGGCAGCTTTTCTGACTTTTTTTTTTAAAACTCATGCATTGGCAACTATATTTCAATGGATTCCCAGGATCAGTGAATGTTTGCTATTACTATGTTGTTTGTCTTCCTTCCCTAGAATATGGGCTTTGTGAGATTTGTGCTGAATGGCTTCCCTCCAGGTCCATGCTCCGCTTTCTCCAGGCTGTGGGTTGACCCAGCAGACAGGTGTGTATGGACCACATTAACTCCTTACCTCTGGCTTCAGGTTGGCTTTTGCTCCTTGTGGAGCACTGGCAGGAGCCTGGAGGCAGTGGGGAGAGTGCGTTTAGGGCATTTGTTCCTCTGGCTCCTTCCTTGGGGGAGTCACATCAGGATGGCTGTGTTCTTGACTGAAAGTCATGGGTCCTACCAAGTGGCCTCTCCACAAACTCTCCAGGCTGCACTAACTACTTCCTTCTCCCTCAAGCCCCGTGCTGGTCACTGTGACCATCCTTTGTGATTCCCCTATGCCCTGCTGACCCTTTAAATTACCCCTGTTTAAAGTCCCCTCGGTTTAAAAAAAAAAGTAATAAAGTCTCCTCAGGACTTCCCTGGTGGTTCAGTGGTTAAGACTCTACCTTCCACGGCAGGGGGGGTGGATTTGATCCCTGTTCGGGGAACTAAGATCCCACATAAAAAAGTCCCCTCAAATTATCCAATGTGAACATGCCTTTCTTGGTCTTTTATGACTTTGATATTTTTGAAGAGTCTGATCAGATATTTTGTAGAATGTTACTCAGTTTAGGTTAGCTTGTTTTTTCACAGTGTGCTTGCAATTATGCATTTTGGGAAGGATACTTTAGGGGTTTTGTACCCCTCTCAGGGTATGGTATTGGTGGATACATGAATCAGTATGTTATTAGTGATGTAACCTTGATCATTTATTTAAGATGATGTCTGCTTTACTTCATTGTACAGTTACTATTTTCCCATTGTAATGAATAATTTTTTGATGATATTTTGAGACTATGCAGATATCCTGTTTCTCTTCAAGCTTTCATCCATTCATTTGAGCATTCATCAGTAGATCTTGCCTGTAGCGATTATACAGTAGTGTTCTGATGGTGATTTTCTATTTCCCTCATTCCTTCTACATTTCTTAATTGGAATTCATTCTCCTGTAAGAAAGAATTGTATCTTATTAATTTCATTGTGGCCTTGTCAATATTTTCTTCTCTGGATTTTATACAACCCTATGCTATCATTATTTATTTTATTATGTAAGTTGATTCAGCCTTGGCTCCTGGGAGCTCTTCTAGATTGGATCCTGTGTTCTTTAGACATGCACACATTTTATTTTGAGCAATTTCTTGTTTCTTGCACCAAAATATACTTCTGCTAATTATGTTTTCTTTGTTTTATTTAAATGAGTAGACTTTATTTTTTAAAGCAGTTTTAGGTTAACAAAGAAAGTGAAAAACAGTAGAGAGAGTTCCCAAATACCCACCTCAGTTTCCCCTGTTATTAATATCTTGCACTGATATGGTATATTTATTACAGTTGATGAACAAGTATTGATATACTGTTATTAACTAAAGTCTATGGTTTAAGGTAGGGTTCACTCCTTGTCTAGTTCTATGAGTTTTGACAAATTCATATCATGTGTCCATAATGACAGTAGCATATAAAACAGTTTCCCTGCCCTAAGAATGCCCTATGCTTCACCTATTTATCCCTTCTTCCTCCCAACCCAAACTCCTGGCGACCGCTGATCTTTTCAGATTTGCCATAGATTTGCCTTTTCCAGAATGTTGTATAGTTGGAACCATACAGTATGCTATGTCTTCTTTCATTTAGCAGTAGGCATTTAAATTTCTTTTATGTCTGTTCATGGCTTTATAGATCATTTCTTGTTATTGTATAATATTTCATTGTATGGATATACCACCATTTATCCATTCACTGACTGAAGGACATCTTGAGTGCTTCCAAGTTTTGGCAATTATGAATAAAGTTTCTATAAACATTTATGTGCAGGTCTTAGTAAGACATACGTTTTCAACTCATTTGGGTAAACACCTAGGACTGTGATTGTTGCATCATATGGTGAGGCTATGTTTAACTTTGTGAGAAACTGCCAAATTGTCTCCTGAAGTTGCTGTGCCATTTTTGCATTCTCATCAGCAAGGAATTCTTGTTGTCTCACATCCTTCAGCATTTGGTGTTATCAGTATTTTGGATTTCGTCCATCCTAGTAGCTATGTACCAACTATGTTGTTTAACTGGTCAAATCCAATAAAAGGTGCTATCTGAAATGTTTGATAAAGGATATGCCTTGAGAATCAGGTTTTTTGGAATTAGGAAAGGAGCCAAAGCAGAAGCTAAGTTGAAAACAAAGAAGAGGGACCAAATCTTAGCCTAGGATGGCATAATCTACTTGAAAGCACAAATAAAACTTATTTCCTAAGTCTAGGGTCAAACTGAGGAAAGGAAGTATACTGGTGTTTTTTTTAGTATCTGAACATCTCCTGTATTAATGCCTTAATTTTGGTTAGCTGGGATTCTTCAAGTACATTTTTCAGAAAAGATAAGTGGATTATGAGCTTCCCAGGTGGTGCTAGTGGTAAAGAACCTGACTGCCAATGCAGGAGACTTAAGAGATGTGGGTTTGATCCCTGGGTTGGGGAGATCCCCTGGAGAAGGGAATGGCAACCCACTCCAGTATTCTTGCCTGGAGAATCCCATGGACAGAAGAGCCTGGTAGGCTCTGGGACCATAGGCTTGCAAAGCATCAGACATAAGCAACTTGGCACACACACACAAATGGATTATATATTTTTGGATCCCATGAATATTGGGAATGCCTTCAGGCATTAGAAAACAAGTAAGTTGGAATAGTGAAACAGCTGGGGTTTTCTGCTCAACTTATCCTATTTTGTTGTTTGTTTCCAGTTGAGGAAAATTTACTCCTTCAACCCATGTATTTTTGGTGTAATTATCACTTCAGAGTAGGTATGTACCTAGACCTGGTTAATTGTAATAACCTGTCCTTAATGTCCTTAATACAAGGGGTCAATTGTGATGACCTGTCCTTAATTGTCCTTAATACAAGGGGTGGGCATATGATTCAAGTAGGGTCAGTCAGGGCCCTTGAGTTAAATGACATATATGGCTTGTGAGCTGTACGGAGGTAGAGCTGGACTGCCGGGGGCCATCTTCCCTGCCATGTAAACAGCGTTCGTCTGTGTAAGAGAGAATGAGGCCAACATAAAGAAGAGGAAACCAACAGATTTTAGAGATGGAGAGAAAGCAGACAAGCACTGGAAGGAAGAGAATGAGAAAGATGAATCCTGCTGAATTGTTTGAGATGTTTGATCAGCTATGCTGGAAGTCTTGGACCTTCCAGTCAAACAAATCAATAAATTTTCTTTGTTTTTCTTAAGATAGTTTGAGTTCTGTCTTTTACAAGTGAAAATAGTAAGCATAGAATTGTTATTAGGAATAGTCCAATGCTAGAAGCAGACTCTACAGTGTAGATTTGGTTGAGTATAAGTGTAGCACAGAATGGAGAGAACCCCTATACTAAGGGCAGGAAAATTGTCCGTCTTTGTTATGCTGTTTTGAAACACGGTTAAAGGGCCACCTCTTCTCTTTGGACTCAGACCATGTGCCTGCGCTGAGATTGGAGCTTTAGAGGAGTTGTCGAAATTCCAGGATGTTACCTGCTTCTTGCATATCTTTCAAGAAAAGAAAGTGCTTTAGTGTAAATTGGTCCTTGTGAAAGTACGAAGGAGATAGTATGTAACTTTGTTAAGAGATGCCTTTCCTTCCTTTGGTTGTGGGCAATAATCTAGGACCGCTAGGGGTCAGATGATCATGTACTTCATGAAACTACAGAAGCCAAAACCCCTGCCCTAAGCTTGAGTTAATGCTGGCAGAAGTTGGGAGGTGGGAGATGGAGTAGGGGATGTGAGCGGGACTCAGGAGGAATTTGAGAAATCCAGAAGCCTGATCCTTTAAGCCCCTCCTCAAACTATCCTGCTGAGCAATGGCTGGTGGTGAAGGTAACAACAGTTAATTCCCTATTAAACAGCCAATGAACAGATTCAACCTGGGCACAGCACTGCTGAGTTCTGCCTCAAGCACCCCAGCCTGAGTCATTTAGGACTCACTTAGCCGAGGGTTAAGACATGCTGCCGAGAAGCAGACATGCAAAAAACCTGGTCTATAATCAAGGACAAGACCAGATTTCTGATTTTCACTTACAGAAATAGACTCAATCAGTGGATGACTGGGATTTTTAAAGTATTGGATTGCCAGAGAAATGTCAATCTGAAAGCACTTGGGATTGTTGGATTTCTAAGGCAATCCCCAGGTCCTTGTAGTAACACCAAATACAAGAGAGTTGTTAAGGGGCAGGACCTCCAGAAGGATTTTTTCCCTGCATTCTTCGTTTTACTCGCAGCTTTGAAGCATAATGAATTTGGGTGGTCTGTGCACAGGGAGAAGCCTGGTGTTGTCTGACTGGTTTCACTGTCAAGTGGTAAACTCTTGCTGTGTTGTTCTGAAGGATCTGGTACACAGTGTGGCATACATTATGGCATACTATCTGCCTGGAGTTTTAATTGAAGATACCCAGTTTTCTTCCTCTACTGTCTAATGGAGGTGTAGGGGATCATTACACTGATCATTTACACCATAGGTCTTTCTTCATTATAACTATTATTATTGTAACTTTACAGTGAAAAATTTCAATCATAATCACAATAAATAGAATATTGAATGCTAATGTATCCAACCTCAATGATCGTCAATTTATAGTCAATCTTGTTTTATGCCTGTCTTCACTTACTAGATTATTTTGAAGCAAACCCTACATATCATACAAGTATTATTTTTAAAAAACCTGTATAATAGCACCTAAAAAATTAAGTGATTATTATTATGAAATATCCAATCAGTGTGCAAACTTTCAGTTGTTTCATAAATATAACTTTGAAAGTATAGACTGCAGGCTATTGAATCTAGAGAAGCCTATCTGTTTGTCAGAGGTGTGTATATCACCCAGAGATCCTGGGCATGAAGATGGGGTGATAACTGGGTGTGATTCTGTGTTGTTTCTCTTTGGAGTAAGTCTTTATTTATACATTCGTTGGACAAACATGAGGTGGAGGGACTTTTGAAATTATATGAGTTTGTGTTAAGTGGGCATGGGGAAATGTGGTTGATATTTTCTCCTATTGTCTGCCCCCCCCCGCCCCCCTTTTTTTGTGAAAGAACTGCCTCCCTCCTATCACATTAGGTTTTTGTGAAACTGTTAATCACAGTGTATGTCCTGGCTGCCAAGAGCAGTGTGTGACCCACATCTAACCAACAATGGACCAACTTCTCATCCACGGTGATTAGACATGGTCTGAGTACAAGCAACCAAAGTAATCTCATGAGACTGAAAGTATTACAGATACAGCGGAGTCTGTCATCCATTTGAATCATGAGCTAAAACAATATATGAAATTGTTTCCTGGGTCAATCTTCATGGGATAAGGAAAGAGTGTACATGCAGTGTGAGAGAATGAGGCCGATATAGATAGAAAAGCAGAGACAGGATGAAGCAGCAGTTGGTGGAGTTGATGGTAGGGAGGAAGAAGAGAGAGATGGGCACTGACAATATTTGAGCCCCTGGGTTTAGCTCTACCTAAAGTTACCTTGGACATTTTTTTGAACCAACTTACTCATTTATTTTACCTTAAGATAGTTAGAACTAGGTTTCCTCTCAGCTGCAACTAGAAGAGTCATAGAAGCTGGGTATAGAACCTTACATTACAACTTTTGCCCCTCAAAATTCTGTACGTTCTGCTTAGTTTCCTTCTAATATCTAATAATACAAAGGAGAAGTTTGTGACCAGCCTGACTTCCCTCCCTTTATTATGCAATTTATTACTTCTGGCTGGTTACTTGAAGAGTTTTTTCTTCATATGTATGTTTCCCTCTGAAACACTGTAGGCTCCTTACATTTGCATAATTGAGGCTTTTTCCAATTGGTGATTTTTTTTTTTTTCAATTGTATCTTAGATTATAATTTCTATCCTACTTACTTTGGCTTATTTCACCTGTGTTTCATAGGCTGGATGTTTATAAGTTGGGGACGGTAGGAAATAACAATATTCTGACAGCCTCCAAAAGCAGCAGCTAGTCAATAAAGCCCAGCTGTCTAGTTTCTGGATTGCAAGTCTTCATTCTTATTCTAGGAAGCCAGACAAGTTGGGAGAAATGAATGGACTTTGTACGTTTTTTCAAATGGTTAATCTTTCTATTAAGGCATCATAACACTAGTTATGTAGACTTAAGAGCCAGTTTCTGTCATGTACTTTGTGTTTTCAGCATTCACTTAATTAATTCAATTCTCAAACCAGTGTTATTAAACAACTTTTATGTGTCAGACCCAGTGGTTGGCTAGGCTATAACGTTGAATAAGATGCTATTCTAATTTTTAAGGACCTCGTAATCTAGTGGGTAGGTAAATGTGTAAGACAACCAACTACAGAGAACTGGTAAGCTTATGCTACACACAGAGCTCTGGCAGCAAATTGGAGAGGGCTTCACGGGGGAGGTGACAAACGTTTTTATCCAGCTTTGTAGAATCAGTAGGAGCTTACAAAATGAGAAGAAATTGCTATATTATTCTGTTAACGTTGACATGTGTCCTTTGAATGGAATGTGATGGGGGCTCTGCCTGCATGTTGATATTTCCTTTCAAAGTTTCACTTCACTGCATTTGAATTTCACAAGTGTTTTCGTATGACTGACAGATCTGCGTGCCACAGACAGTATATGGAATGAGCCGAGCAGCTTTGTCTCTCTGTCAGTTTAATTTCTCTTTCTCTCTATCCCTAGGTAGGGGGATGTTGTGTTTTTACACATTTTAATTGCTTATCTGTTGTAAAATATATTTATATAATTGTGAGGAAAAGCAATGATTTACATTAACAGAGAATGCTATACTGTGCTTAGTCTCTCAGTCGTGTCCAACTCTTTGCAACCCTATGAACTGTAGCCCTCCAGGCTCCTCTGTCCATGGGGTTTCTCCAGGCAAGAATACTGGAGTGGGTTGCCATGCCCTCCTCTAGGGGATATTTCAAATCCAGGTCTCCCGCTTTGAGGCAGATTCCTTACCAGTTCAGCCACCAGGAAAGCCCTCCTCATTTCCTCTTCCATTTTCTAATGGTTAAGGTCATACAGGGTTTCTATGATGGCTCAGTAGTAAAAACCCACCTGCCAATGCAGGAGACATGAGTTTGATCCCTGGGTTGGGAAGATCCCCTGGAGAAGGAAATGACAACCTACTCTAATATTCTTGCCTGGGAAATCCCACGGACAGAAGACTGGTGGGCTATAGTCCATGAGGTTGCAAAAGAGTTGGACATGACTTAGTGACTAAACAACTAAGGTCATATACCTAAGTAGGACCAGAGTAGAAATAATAATCGTGATAATAAAGATTGCATCAGTTCAGTTCAGTCACTCAGTCATGTCCGACTCTTTGCAACCCCATGGACTGCAGCACACCAGGCCTCCCTGTCCATCACCAACTCCCAGAATGTATTCAAACTCATGTCCATGACTTGGTGATGCCATCCAACCATCTCATTCTCTGTCATCCCCTTCTCCTCCCACCTTTAATCTTTTCCAGCATCAGGGTTTTTCCAGTGTGTCAGTTCTTTGCATGAGGTGGCCAAAGTTTTGGAGTTTCAACTTCAGCATTAGTCCTTCCAGTAAACACCCAGGACTGGTCTCCTTTAGGATGGACTGGTTGGATCTCCTTGCAGTCCTAGGGACTCTCAAGAGTCTTCTCCAACACCACAGTTCAAAAGCATCAATTCTTCAGCACTCAGCTTTCTTTATGGTCCAACTCTCACATCCATACATGACTACTGGAAAAACCATAGCTTTGATTAGACAGACCTTTGTTGGCAAAGTAATGTGTCTACTTTTTAATAAGCTGTCTAGGTTGGTCCTTTTCTTTCAAGGAGCAAGCATCTTTTAATTTCATGTCTGCACTCACCATCTGCAGTGATTTTGGAGCCCCAAAAACAAAGTCTGCCACTTTTCCACTGTTTCTCCATCTATTTGCCATGAAGTGATGCGACCAGATGCCATGATCTTCGTTCTCTGAATGTTGAGCTTTAAGCCAAGTTTTCACTCTCCTCTTTCACTTTCACCAAGAGGCTCTTTAGTTCTTCTTCACTTTCTGCCATAAGGGTGGTGTCCTCTGCATATCTGAGGTTATTGATATTTCTTCCAGCAATCTTGATTCCAGCTTATGCTTCATCCAGCCCGGCATTTCTCATGATGTACTCTGCATGTAAGTTAAATAAGCAGGGTGACAATATACAGCCTTGACGTACTCCTTTCCTGATTTGGAACCAGTCTGTTATTCCATGTTCAGTTCTAACTGTTGCTTCTTGACCTGCATACAGATTTCTCAGGAGGCAGGTCAGGTGGTCTGGTATTCCCATCTCTTTAAGAATTTTCCATAGTTTGTTGTGAACCACACAGTCAAAGACTTTGGCATAGTCAATAAAGCAAAAGTAGCTGCACAGCACTGGAGTGACTGTGAGGAGATACCCTACGTCCAAGGTCAGAGAAGCCCCAGCAAGACGGTAGGCACTGGAACGGTGGCTGCATGGCACTAAAGTGACTTTGAAGAGATAGCCCATGTCCAAGGGCAAAGGAGAAGCCCCAGCAAGATGGTAGGAGGGGCAAAATCATGTTTAGAATCAAACACCATACCCGCCAGAGATGCTCAGAGGGCTCAAACATACCTTGTACACAGCAAGACACAGAGACCTCACAGAGACTGAGAGCAAAACTTCAGGAGTGGACTGCTGCAGGGGCAGGGGCTCTGGGTGTAGTAGACCTGGGTATGACATAAGCCCTCTGGGAGGAGGTCGCCATTAACTCACCATAGAGCTGCCAGAACTTACACAGGACTGGGGAAACAGACTCTGGGAGGGCACAAACAGAACCTTGTGTGCACAAGGACCTAAGAGAAAGGAGCAGTGACCCCACAAGAGATTGACCCGGATTTGCCCGTGAGTGTCCAGGAGTCTCCGGTGTAGGCGTGGGTCGGTGGTGGCCTGCTGCAGGGTTGGGGGCACTGAGTGTAGCAGTGAGTGCATGGGACCTTTTGAAGGAGGTCACCATTATCTTCAGTACCTCCACCATAGTTTGGCCTCAGGTCAAATAACAGGGAGGGAACACAGCCCCACCCTTCAACAGAAAATTGGATTAAGGATTTACTGAGCATGGCCCCACCCATCAGAACAAGACCCAGTTTCCCCCTCAGTCAGTCTCTCCCATCAGGAAGCTTCCATAAGCCTCTTAACCTTCTCCATCAGAGGGCAGACACACTGAAAACCACAATCACAGAAAACTAACCAATCTGATCACATGGACCACAGTCTAACTCAATGAAACTATGAGCCATGCCATGTAGGGCCACCCGAGACGGACGGGTCATGGTGGAGAGTTCTGACAAAACGTGGTCCACTGGAGAAGGAATGGCAAACCACTTCAGTATTCCTGCCTGAGAACCTCATGAACAGTACGAAGATTGCATAGCACTGGCAATTTTCACAAACATCGTTGCATTTAATGTTCACTAAGGTTCTCTGAATGTATTCCTATTATTATTATACCCAGTTTGCCAGTGAAGAAATCAAACTTAGCAATACCAAGATATTTATTTTAAAATGTTTTATTAAATCTCTGGACTTCCAGTCTGGTACTTTGCCTGTCACTCAGTGGAACCCCATTGATTTTTGTTTAATTGAATTCTAATTAAAAATACTTTTCAAACTAGGAGCTAGGATTATCTTTTTTCTTTTAGTATTATCTTTTAAAAAACATAATGAAATACAAAAATAGTATCTGGTTCAATAGCTGATTTTCTATATTTCCTATATTCTGTATCACAAGTAATATTTCCCGTGTTCCTTGATATTATACTGCTTGTGTTATTGTCTAGTTTGTATTTATATGATTTGTGTTATCTTAGCAAAAATCCTTTTCCCCGCTTAAAATCTAGTAAATTTCTTTTGTACCCTTTCTTTGTGACTTAAGTTCACCAAATGTCAGCTCTTTCCTGCCTCTCTATGGCAGACTGCCAGATTGCATAAATCATGCCTTTGGCTGTTTTTATCAGCCACTGAAGCAGAATTTTTGCAAAAATCTTGTAAACAGTGTGTTGCAATGTCAATGGCCTCTGCTACTAATGTCTCCCTTTTCTTTTGTTTAAAATGATGCTCAGTTGCCTTGTTTTATGAGGTGGACCATTCCAACTTTCTTCCATGTGCAGCTAGCTAGGCTTTTCTCACGGATTTAGTAAAAGTCAACCTTAAACTTTTCACAGCGATGCTGCTCCTCTTGCTCCTTTACTTTCCATCAGGATCCCCAGTGTGAGCAGGGTTGAATACCCATCATGTCAAAGAGTCCTGTTTTTGAATCCTGGCCCTGCCACTTTCTGGTTGGGTCACCCAGGACAAATGTTTCCAACCTCATCTGAAAAATGAGATCACATTGCACATACCTAATGACAGAATTGGGAAGATGGAATTAGATGAGAATAGTGCCAGGTGCATAATATTTACTAAAAAAATGTTGATTTCCACTTTTATTATTCCTGTAAATAATTCTTTCTTTGGTTGAAGTTTCTTTTTGTTGTCAAGCTAACCATTCATATATCACAAACTTACCACTGCCCTCTCTCTTTTGAAACATTTTAAGTCAGTTGTTTTGTTTTTGCCTAAACTTTATTTCTTGAGCATCTTGACCCAACTTTCTTTTTAATAGTGTTTCTTCATTCTTTCCCTACAAATTTTAGTGTCTTCTGCTCTCTGGCATCTTTAGATTGGAGCAAATGGTTCCTTCAGGTCATTCTTCTGACATTTTTAGCCACTTTTTATTTCCTAGGTAGTTTGCTTACTCCATAATAATCTGATAAACCGGTTCCCAAGAAGTCTGTTTTCAGATAGTGGAAAATTGATATCACTTTACAGTGATATGTTCTGGTAGTTCTACTGGCTCATTTCCCATTTCCCCCCAAGCTTTTAGAAAATGCATTTACATAAATATTCTTCAGTTCTGTGTTATTCATATTGATTTCACAGGCTGTGATTGATTATTTCAAATCCTATTCCTTTTAGTTGAAGGACAGTCAAGATCTTCTTCCAGTTCTTCTTTTTGTATTCAGGAAACTCACCATCTAATAAATATAATAACAACCATAAATGCTTGGATACAGAGACACAGAGATAAATAAAAGATAGTCCATCCTTCAAGGAACTCATAATTAAGTTATCCCTTCCTTAGTTCTTTAAAAGATATTTATATTCTTTTATTTTTATAATCATTAAACTTGGCTTCTTACATAAATGAGTATATAGTCTTACATCCTTGGAATAATTTTCACCATCAGGATTATCCTAAGGCTTATATTAAGGTGAAAAAAAACTTAGATGGTTCCTCAAAGAAGTGGTTTGGGTATAATTTGCTTAGTATTTGCATTTGCTTATTTTGAAAAGACTTCTTGTTTCCAGTTATAATACTAAGGCTATAAACGAGGCTAGACTGCTTGCTTCATGTTTGGCTGCCATAATTGATACAGATTAGATTGCTTGTTCCAGAAACATATAGCCTGAAGTGAGTCAACAGTTAAATGGAACAGAAAAGGGTCGGGGGGAGAAAGTCTCAAGAAATCTTCTAAGACAGCAATAGCCCTCATCTGGAATTTTCCTCTCCTCTGCAAGAGTTTTTGCAGCTAGAGTGCAATGTGACCAGACTGCATGTTGTGAGCTGACGGTTACTCCAAGTCTGACCCATGCTCAACTGTTTCCCTTACTGGCCTTTGAATTAGAGCATGGAAGACCCCCTGTCAAAGTAGAAATGTTTAAACACAGAATTGTACTGTTGCAAGGGATCTTACAGATGAGCATACCACAGAGATTCAGAAATCTTCAAGTGTGAGAATCCCTTTTCAACCTGAACGTTGTTGGATTCCCATTCAGTAGGACTTAAACTTGTAGTATCCATGGGTTGAGAAGATGTATAATGACAATATGCCACTATGAATTCAATAATCATTTGCCTGAATTTAAATTTGTTAATCAGAACAGCAATTACATATATTTGAAACAAATAGCTACACCTGGATGAATGAGACATATTGTTTATTTCAACTATAACCTATTAGGTGTACACATGGACTTGGAGATGCCATGAATTTAGAAGCCACCAGGGATCTGCACCTTGGAAGTCATTGGTCTAATCTAGTCTCCTGTTTTAACAGATGAAGATAAATGTGGTTTGTGGGTATTAAGTGACTTTCCAAGGATACAGATAGTTAATGGCAGAGTCCAGTTCATTGGCGCCTTTTCCACTTTGCCTCAACTGTCTTAAACTTACCTGAGATGATTATTCATCCAGGTCAGCAGAGAGAAGTGTAATAAATAAACTAGCTCAGAGGAAACTATGATTGTGTGCCACACTCAGGAAAACATGCTCCTATATTTAACAATAATAAAATACCTTTCGGTTAATCAGACTGTATGTATATAGAATTCTTGCATAACTTGTATTACTTGACAATTGTATGTTTCTTTAGGATTTCAAAGAAATAAGGGCCTATGTTAGGTACTTTAGGAACTATAGAGTAAATTTGAAAACTATGGAATTTCTGGCCACAAATAATAACTCCTCTCAAAAAAATGCAGAGGAAAAATGAAAAATCTTAAACATTATGGGTTTCTGGCAATGAACAAGCACAAAAGTCAGCAAGAATGGACATCCTCAACTTCTGCCAAGTCAGGAGGAGCAGTTCTGGCTGCTGAGTTGAGAAGAGAAATGAGAAAAATCACCAGCCAAATAATGCATTATAATATTGGCAGACATAGGAAAGGGAGTGTGTCAAAGATATTAAAAAGCCATTCAGTATTAGAATGACTCGATTCAGCTGGGGGAAGATGAAAAGAACAATTGATATTTCTTGGATATTTATTAATGTTTAGATACAAAGGGAGTATTGAGAGTAGCCAAGTCTTCAGCACAAGGTCTCTTGAAGTGATTGATATGAGGTAAAAAGATGCTGGACTGAGTGCTGTTCAATCCGTGCTCTCCCTGGGTGACTCACTTCTGCCAGTACTGCATTGGTTTAGAAGACTTAAGGGGTTTACTAGACTAGCTTTAGGTCTTTTTTGGTCTGGATGACCCTTGGGAGTCTAGTTGATTGTGATTCCTGAGAACATTTGGGTTATTTGCATGGTCCAATCATATCTCTTGTGTGGCTATAATAATAATAAGGATTTATTCAGTTAGATCCTGGAGTAGGAAATGGCAACCCACTCCAGTATTCTGGCCTGGAAAATTCCATGGACAGAGGACACTGGTGGTCTATAGTCTATGGGGTCACAAAGAGTTGGATATGACTGAGCTGAACAGTTAGATCCAGCTGTGACTCATGATGATCAAGGCTACTTAGCTAGATGTTATTGTTATTATCTGTTGTCCATAGATAGAGGCATCTATTTTATGAGCAATGTTTTCCATCTTCATTCCAACCAAATGATTCAAAACGATATTTCAGGGATTTCCCTAGTGATCCAGTGGCTACAGCTCCAGTAGCAGGGAGCCTGGGTTCAATCCCTGGTTAGGGAACTAGATTCCACAGACCACAGCTAAGTTCATATGCCACAACTAAAGATCCTGCATGCCATGACTAAGACTTGACACAGCCAAATAAATAAATACTTTTTAAAAATATGAGTTTCACAATCTTAGGGAAGATAGTGCTGGACATGAGCAAATCATTCTCACCACCAGAAACTGTAACTCCACCTGGATTGTCTTTGGGAAACATCCCATCTGAGTTCTTAGAGAAGCACAAGGTAGCTATAACTAGTGTTGACAGGAAAGCTGTACAAACAGATCATGATTAATTCTGTAGCCCCTACAGCTGAATATAATAAAACTGCTGTCCAGGGAGTGTTGCTTTGCCTCCGTGTCTTCTACCTTCTCATTCCCAAGATTCTAGGTGTCAGAAGGAGGGAATGGTCTTTGTCACAGAGCAGAATCCTTCCTCTTCTCAGTAACTCTCCTGTTAGAACTGCAGTGCTGGCAGCGATCCTGAGAAGGGCTCTGCAAAGTGGGCTGGTTAGCAGGAGCATTTTCACCACAGGCAGATTCCGTTGCCTTGGTGAAGTCCCCACGCATCTGAAGAGTGGCTCATGTGTTTCCGGCTGGGGATCACTTGTGTTCACCCAGGCACCCTCAAGAAACCTGGGAGACTGGTGAGCAGGTGCCGGGTGAACCAGGAACCTTGAAGAATCACCCAACAAAATAGATCATTTTATTCACTATAATTCCAGAAGGACTAATTCTTGGAGGAAAAGCAGTCAGAGAAGCATTTTCAGTATCAGGGGCCTAGGCCAGTAAAAGCAAGTTGAGGAGGAGGGAAAATGAAGAACAGAACAAAGCAGCGAGGGGGTGAGTGGGGTGTGAGATTCTTAGCACTTGCCTTGGGTGGAGAGTTGTCTAAGAAAGGTTTTAAAGATGTAGCCTTTATGATATGCTTGTAAAAACTTTCACTCTGCTCCTTTATGGGACTCACAGTAGACATCTACATTCTTCTCTTTCTATGTGGACATTAGGGCCCACCTTTGCCCATTGAGCCATTAAAGTGTGGCTGGTCCAAACTGAGACACGCAGCAAGTGTAGCATGCACAGGGGATGACTTAGTATAGAAAAAGAATGTCAAATACCTATTTTGTTGACAATTTTTTATACTGAATACTCATTGAAATGATAATATTTTAATATATTGGGTTAAGGTACATCTCTAGTAAGGTACGGAGAAGGCGATGGCACCCCACTCCAGTACTCTTGCCTGGAAAATCCCATGGACGGAGGAGCCTGGTAGGCTGCAGTCCATGGGGTTGCGAAGAGTCGGACATGACTGAGCGACTTCACTTTCACTTTTCACTTCCATGCATTGGAGAAGGAAATGGCAACCCACTCCAGTGTTCTTGCCTGGAGAATCCCAGGGACGGGGGAGCCTGGTGGGCTGCCGTCTATGGAGTCGCACAGAGTCGGATACGACTGAAGCGACTTACCTTACCACATCTCCAACATTAATTTTAGCTGTTTCTTTTTACTTTTAAATAGTGTCTATTAGAACTTTTAAAACATAATGTGACTGATGTTAATCTACATGATTCTTCAAAGCTACTGGAGTTAGATTTGTGTTTATTTTGGGCTGATAATGGTGTTGCTGCAGGGTTGTCCAAGCAAACTCTCACACCCATGTCTATTGAAGGGAGGGTCAGACTGGATGTATCTCAGGCTCCAAAAGAGCATTTGTTAACAGTCTTTGGTAAGAACGTCTGTGTGCTGAGACCTGCAGACATTTGGAAAGATTCAGGGAAATATCTGGGAGAAATGGGGCCTGACTTAAATATATCAAAAGGAGACCAAGTTTTCCTATAAGAATAGAACTGGTTTAAAGGAGTAAGCTCAGAGAGCAAGGATGGGAAATAGCAGGGGTGGGAGAGAGGGTGCAGCCTTCTCTGAGAGTGTCATGCCTCAGTAAGAATGCGTGGGAGGGAGGAGGAGGATGAGAAGAAAGGATGGAGGGGGATGGAGGAGAAGGAAGGAAATAGAACTGAACTGAGAAAAACAGCCAGGCAAGGCTAGACATGGTTCATGTGATTCCCAATAGATCTTGTGAGTTTGAAACAGCTTAAGAAATGACCATTCCATGGAGTAGAAATCCTCTGTAAACCACCATGAGTAAAGAAAAGCAGGTTTCCTGAGTGTTCAGTAGCAGCAGTCTTGGGTCTGTTTATTTGCGAAATGGCTTTGAAGCTGCCCTAATTCTTTGTTAAGACAAGACTGGGGAGAAAGCAATATTGCATAAGTGATGAGGTAAAAGAGCTCCTGATATCCTCAAAATCTTGAGTGTTTCCCAGGGATGCTTCTTTTAGCATCCTCCACAGATTGGCCAGGAGTGCCTGGCTGCACCCCTGGCATGGCATGGTGTTATTCTGTAGCAGTGTATATAACTCAACTATTCAGAGCATGATCAGACCCTTCAAGTAACCAGAATAGCATCCTTCATTTCACTTTATGGTCAGCAAAGACACTCATTCCAAAGAATCAGTAGAAACACATAAAACCCTTCAACAGAGTTCAGACTATGCTCTGGGTCTGAACAAATTCAGTCCAATTTCTTACCCCATAACTCCTGTGTCTGTGGAGCCAGGCAATGAAAATGAATGCTCTAAATAATGACCAGAGGCACCGTAAGAGTTTGAAGTGCCTCACAAATCATCCAAGAAAGATTAAATTATGTCCTGAACTTACCAAAGCCAAAAAGTGAACTAATAATATATTTTAGAAGCAGTTGCTCTGAAAGCTGAAACTGAAAACATGGCGATGTTTAACTCCAATTTAGTGAGAACATCTAAGTAATTAAAAGGTCCCACTCTTAAAACTTTCCAGTTGATTGAGGGTTCTTTTGCACATTGGAAATAGGTATGAGAAGGTTTTATGCGTTTCTTTGAGGCAGAAGTGTTAACACTAACACAGCTTGGTGGATTACCTGCTTTGTTTTACCTAGAACTAGTTGGAATTGCAAATTCTGAGCCCACACCAAAATCTGCTTATTAGCAACATCTTTAGGGAATTCTAGGCACACTGAAGTTTGAGAAGCATTGGCCTAGGGGACTAATCTGTTTCTTGGAAAGTAAGGAATACCTTTTCCTTGAATAGGGCCTCTGGAGACCACAACTAATGCTTATTTTATGTTCTAGTTCCTATGCTAAGAACTTTACATGAGTTCAGTTCAATTCAGTTCAGTTGCTCAGTCGTGTCCGACTCTTTGCAACCCCATGAATTGCAGCACGCCAGGCCTCCCTGTCCATCACCAACTCCCGGAGTTCATTCAGACTCACATCCATCGAGTCAGTGATGCCATCCAGCCTTCTCATCCCCTGTCGTCCCCTTCTCCTCCTGCCCCCAATCCCTCCCAGCATCAGAGTCTTTTCCAATGAGTCAGCTCTTCACATGAGGTGGCCAAAGTATTGGAGTTTCAGCTTTAGCATCATTCCTTCCAAAGAAATCCCAGGGCTGGTCTCCTTCAGAATGGACTGGTCGGATCTCCTTGCAGTCCAAGGGACTCTCAAGAGTCTTCTCCAACACCACAGTTCAAAAGCATCAACTCTGCAGCACTCAGCTTTCTTCACAGTCCAACTCTCACATCCATACATGACCACTGGAAAAACCATAGCCTTGACTAGACGGACCTTTGTTGGCAAAGTAATATCTCCGCTTTTCAATATGCTATCTAGGTTGGTCATAACTTTCCTTCCAAGGAGTAAGTGTCTTTTAATTTCATGGCTGCAGTCACCATCTGCAGTGATTTTGGAGCCCAAAAAAAGAAAGTCTGACACTGTTTCCACTGTTTCCCCATCTATTTCCCATGAAGTGATGGGACCGGATGCCATGATCTTCGTTTTCTGAATGTTGTGCTTTAAGCCAACTTTTTCACTCTCCACTTTCACTTTCATCGAGAGGCTTTTGAGTTCCTCTTCACTTTCTGCCATAAGGGTGATGTCTTCTGCATATCTGAGGTTATTGATATTTCTCCCAGCAGTCTTGATTCCAGCTTGTGTTTCTTCCAGTCCAGCGTTTCTTATGATGTACTCTACATATAAGTTAAATAAGCAGGGTGACAATATACAGACTTGACGTACTCCTTTTCCTATTTGGAACCAGTCTGTTGTTCCATGTCCAGTTCTAACTGTTGCTTCCTGACCTGCATGCAGATTTCTCAAGAGGCAGGTCAGGTGGTCTAGTATTCTTATCTCTTTCAGAATTTTCCCCAGTTTATTGTGATCCACACAGTCAAAGACTTTGGCATTGTCAATAAAGCAGAAATAGATGTTTTTCTGGAACTCTCTTGCTTTTTTGATGATTCAGGGGATGTTGGCAATTTGATCTCTAGTTCCTCTGCCTTTTCTAAAACCAGCTTGAACATCAGGAAGTTCACGGTTCACGTATTACTGAAACCTGGCTTGGAGAATTTTGAGCATTACTTTACTGGCATGTGAGATGAGTGCAATTGTGCAGTAGTTTGAGCATTCTTTGGCATTGCCTTTCTTTGGGATTGGAATGAAAACTGACCTTTTCCAGTCCTGTGGCCACTGCTGAGTTTTCCAAATTTGCTGGCATATTGAGGGCAGCACTTTCACAGCATAATCTTTCAGGATTTGAAATAGCTCAGCTGAATCCTTCAGCAGTCCTAAGGAAGCTGTGTAAGAATTAATCCCAACCCTATTACACTGTTGGTGGGAGTGCAAACTAGTACAGCCACTATGGAGTACAGTGTGGAGATTCCTTAAAAAACTGGAAATAGAACTGCCTACTGCTGAGTATACACACTGAGGAAACCAGAATTGAAAGAGACACATGTATCCTAATGTTCATTGCAGCACTGTGTGCAATAGCTAGGACATGGAAGCAACCTAGATGTCCACTGGCAGACAAATGGATAAGGAAGTTGTGGTACATATACACAATGGAATACTGCTCAGCTATAAAAAAGAATGCATTCGAGTCAGTTCTAATGCCGTGGATGAAACTGGAGCCTATTATACAGTGTGAAGTAAGTCAGAAAGAGAAACACCAATACAACATATTAACACATATATATGGAATTTAAAAAGACAGTAATGACCACCCTATATGCAAGACAACAAAAGAGACACAGATGTAAAGGACATGCTTTTGGACTCTGTGGGAGAAGGCAAGGGTGGGATGATTTGAGAGAATAGCATTGAAACATGTATATTACCATATGTAAAATAGATGACCAGTGCAAATTCGATGCACAAAGCAGGACAAGCCAGTGCTCTGGGACAACCCAGAGGAATGGGGTGAGGTGGGAGGGGGGTTCAGGATAGGGGGACACATGTGCACCTGTGTCTGATTCATATCGATGTATGGCAAAAAACCACCACAATATTGTAAAGTAATTATCTCCAATTTAAATAAATTAATTAATTTAAAAAATTAATCCCATTTTACAGATAGGGAGATTGAGCTATAAAATCATTAAGCAATTTGCCCGAACCCACTTGCTGGTGTCCTCAGAAGAACCAGGACTCACATCTAGACTGCCACTCACTGGCAGGGCATGATTCAGTCTTTTTCACTTGGGTTTTGAGCCACCTGCAAGATGGGCAGACAGGGAGTTCTCTGGGTCCTACCCCCATGAGTCTACTTTGTCCTTTCTAAAAAGCTGGGATTTCCTGCTTGAAAGTCTCACAGAATCTAGACGGTAGAATGACTTCTCCAAATCACACAGTTAAGTGCATAATCCTGGGTGGAGTGCAGGCTTTTTGACCTTTCATGTCATGTTACAATTTAAAAGAAAAAGCAGAGAAAATTGGTCTGAAATACCATCTTTCAGGGATCAGTTCAGTTCAGTTGCTCAGTCGTGTCCGACTCTTTGCGACCCCATGAATCGCAGCACGCCAGGCCTCCCTGTCCATTACCAACTCCCGGAGTTCACCCAGACTCACGTCCATCGAGTCCGTGATGCTATCCAGCCATCTCATCCTCTGTCATCCCCTTCTCCTCCTGCCCCCAATCCCTCCCAGCATCAGAGTCTTTTCCAATGAGTCAACTCTTCGCATCTGGTGGCCAAAGTACTGGAGTTTCAGCTTTAGCAGCATTCCTTCCAAAGAACACCAAGGACTGATCTCCTTTAGAATGGACTGGTTGGATCTCCTTGCAGTCCAAGGGACTCTCAAGAGTCTTCTCCAACACCACAGTTCAAAAGCATCAATTCTTCGGTGCTCGTATCTGTTAAATTCAGAAGTTTACTCTTTATGTGATTCAAGATAGTTCAATAAAAGGAGGTTTTAAAGTTAGGGAGAGGACACTCCTCCTTCCACACATCACAGTCTTTTGAAGCTCATGTTCTGTTTCTCTCTTCTCCCCCTTTCCTTCCTGCAGACAAGGCTCATTCAGCTACTCTTCTGCTTGCGAGTGAGTGAAAATGGCCATCCCTGCCCTAATTGAACAGCATCCTTCAGTTTATTCCTCAGCAATCATGTGAGCACGGTATTGTGTCTGTTAGTTCTTATTCTCCAGTCAGAGAATTCTAGCTATTTACTGATCCCGCACTTTTATCAGCCAATGTCAAGCTGTTACTAAAACAGGACCAGGAAGGCCACCCCTTTCAGGTAGGTTTGTGGGGGTGATTCCCAGTAATGAATTACAGACTAGCAACTGTGCCCAAATAGTCTACTACAATTTTTAAAAACAAAAATGAGGTCATACCTCTTATAATTTTTAAAAAATTTTTTTATTTTTATAAATATTTTTTAAACTGATTTTTTTTGCCAACATATTAAATACTCCCCATCTATAAATATTATCATACCTCCTCAGTTTTTTGTGACAGTGCAATATATCCATTGTATGTCTCTGCCTTAGTTTGCTTAACTATTTTCTGTTGCTGGGTTCTTTTCTCCAGGTACTTGCCAATATAGTCAGTGTTATAATGAACAATCTTGTCATAAATCTATGAGCCCAGTCTTAGTTCTTTTTTTTTTTTAGGATAAATTCTTACAAATAAAAAGTGCTAGATTAAGAAATGTAGCCACTTTTAAGACTTTACAAATACATATTCCAATTACCTTCTGGAAAAGCCATCCCAATTTATACTCCTTTCAGCAAGGGAGTCAACCTTCTCACAACCTTACCAGCACTGGGGATTATTCTTTTTTTGTCTTTGCCAATTTGATAGGTAAAAAATGAGCTCATTCTTTTAATTTGTATACTTGCTGAGGTGGAGCAATTTTTTCATATGTTCACTGGCCTTTTGTATTTCTGATACATCTTTTGAAAACCTCAACAGTGCTTTACACAGGAAAAAGATTTTGGCAGTTGTCATTAAGTATCTGCTTGTTCCTTAGTTTATAACGGTATCCTTTAGTTGATAACCCCAGCCTGAAAATAAACCAGCATTGTATTATTAGGATAATATTATGTGAGTCTTAATAGGTAAAGCTAAGCCTTTAATTTGTTACACTATCCTTTATGAAGCTGTTTTAGGAGTAGCACATCGATCTTCTAAGCTATGTGATAAAATTCTTGAGACCAGGACACCCAGTCAACTGAAATGGTGGGATTGGGGTGAAGTAAGAATGTGAAGGATGTCAAACTCACCTACTCTCAAGGCAGTTGGAGTTCTTAAGGGAAGAGAGTTTTTCATGCTATCCTGATCTCTAAGGAGGAGGAGGGAAGTCTGTATGGAAAGTTGACTATTTCTTTTTAATCCAAAAAGAATTAAAATCTTTGGGCCCCAAGATTTTCCATGCTGTTTTATTTTTCCATGCTTTGGGCCCAAATATCCTGTGAAAGTTGCTACTGTTAAGTCACTTCAGTCGTGTCCGACTCTGCGACCCCATAGACAGCAGCCCACCAGGCTCCGCCGTCCCTGGGATTCTCCAGGCAAGAACACTGGAGTGGGTTGCCATTTCCTTCTCCAATGCATGAAAAGGGAAAGTGAAGTCGCACAGTCGTGCCTGACCCTTAATGACCCCATGGACTGCAGCCCACCAGGCTCCTCCATCCATGGGATTTTCCAGGCAAAATTTCCAGGAGTGGGGTGCCATTGCCTTCTCCGAAGTATGGGTAATGTTGAGTCTCCTCATAGTTATTTCCTGAGACTTTGAAATGATTCAGGATAGAAGACTCCCAAGAAGACTTCCCTGGTCCAGAGGTTGAGAATCTGCCTTGCAATGCAGGGGATGGGTTTGATCTTTGGTCCGGGGAGATCCCACATGCCGCAGAGCCACTTAGCCCCGAGAACTGCAACTGCTGCAGCCCATGTGTCCTAGAGCCCGTGCTCTGCAACAAGAAGAGCCGCTTCAACGAGCAGCCCATGTGCCACCAACTGGACAGTAGCCCCTGCTCTCTGCAGCTAGAGAAGTCCTGCACCTGGCAACAAAGACCTAGTGCAGCCAAAATAAGTAAATTTTTTTTTTTTTTTTTTTTAAAGAAGACTTCCAAGAGATCAGATTGTGGAGAGAGTAGGCTCATTGACAATCATAGGTCAAGACACTTTGAGGAATGCAGGATGGGAGATTTTGGCTACACAGGTCAAACATGTCCTTCTGTATAGGCAGTAGCCTCTGGTTTGATTCAACAGAGTTTCCCAAGCTTACCTCACGATAATCATCACCTGATGTAGTTACTAAAAATAGACATTGCCAGGTCCACTGATTCAGACTTTTCAGTCTAGGGTCTGATGATTCTACCCTCAGAGAAGTTTGGAAAACACAGATTCAAAGGTTCTGCAGGAAGGTCTTTATAGCAGAGCTTTTAGGATATCCATTTAGCCTGTATAATACCTACCAATACAACTCCCTACCCCTCGGTAGGACCTCAGTATTCATGGTTGGGCTGTGTCATACCCATGTCCCTGGCTGCAAAGGAAGCCGGGCTGTGCCAGTCAGATTTTCTCCCTGTAAATTAAAAATGGCATTTAGAGGTAGTCAGTCGGTCTCTAGAACTGCAATGTGGAATCTCGAGAGCATAGTACAGCTTTATTCTGCCATGTAGATAAAGAAACTGTTAAAATGGTTTTTAGGGAGACAGAAAAATGAAACCCAGTTTCCCTCTTGGCTTGTGGTAGCTTGATCTGTTTTCAATAACTTGTATCTCTCACTAAAACACTCTCATATAAAAAATATTCTCTATATGTAACTAAAACCTTTACACTGACCATCAGTTGAATTTATTGGGTCTTTTATTGTAAAAATGAAAATTCTTCTGGAAACATTAGGGTCATCAAAAGTCTGTAATTTAATATAAATTACCTTAACCAGATTACTGCAAACTCTGGGAATAAGAGTGTAATTTGTAGGGACAAGTGTGAGGAGTGGGCCATGAAGGTGGGGAAAGGCATACTAGGTGAAGGGTCATAGCGATGGTTTTAGAAACCGAAAAGGGGGCGTGGAGCCTGGATAAGGTCACCTCTGTGGTGTTTACATGTTTTCTCCTTGTGCTAGAGAGTGTGTAGGTGTTTCCAGTCTAGGCTGATTTAACGACCCTTGTGGGTATCAGTTGGCATTTAGGATCTGTCAGTCTCAGTATTTGTTGTTGTAAATAATACCTGGTTAGGATTCTTGACTTAAAGCTTAAAAACATGAGTGGGTTATTTGAAGACAACTCTGTGTACTCAGAAGAGTTGATTTAGTGTTCATTCAACTAGTCAACTCATTGCACAACTAGTTATGTTTAGCTCTTGCTCATCATACAAGGGCAAGACAAAATTTTCCTCCCTAACTCTCAGGGCTCTTCTGGGTGTCTTGATCCATTGTTCCCTTTTGTTCATGAGGGCTTATGAACTCCTTTAGGAAGTTGTCTCAGTGTTCCATTATGATCACAATTTCTAGACTTTTCTACCAGGTCAATAAATTGTTAGAAGTTCACCTTCAGGTTCCTGAAATACTCTTTTGCTTTCCAAACATTTGGTCCTCATCAATTCTACTATCTCCTATTTTCCCCACTATTTTCCTATTTATTATTTTATTTGTGTAGCTTGAAGGGGAGCTCCTTATTGTCTTCCAGGAGAGTTTGATGTTGAAGAGCAAAACATCTGACTTCCCAGGACCTCTTTAAGGTTCTTCATGTCCTTTAAAAAAAAAAAAGCCCCAACACTTGGAAAGAGGTGAAACCACTGAACTTCAAAGGTGTTGACAAACTTTTCAGTATCGAAGGTATTCCTGCCTTTAACACTTTATTGCCACATCTTTGATTCATTTTATTGTTTTAAGGACTTTCCTTCCTTGCTAGGGGCTTCCCTTGTGGCTCAGCTGGTAAAGAATCCACCTGCAATGAGGAAGACCTAGGTTCGGAAGATCTCCTGGAGAAGGGAAAGGCTATCCACTCCAATATTCTGGCTCAGAGAATTCCATGGACTGTAACTTGGGGTTGCAAAGAGTCAGACACTACTGAGCGACTTTCACTTTCAGTCACTTTTCTTGCTAAGGAGGTAATTTTGGATTTCACTCTGCGTTCCCCAGAAAGCTACAAATGTGAGCTCTATCTTAATTGTTTGATGGAATTATAATTTTCTCTGATGGTCTGAACAACAAATTTTGAAAAGGAGTATCTGAGGGCTGGTCCTGGAAGTCCAATTCTAGGTACCTGGCTGAGTTCACAAGGAAAACGTTGCAAGGAGGTCATATCTGATTTCTGGAAGCCGAAGGGACCCTGAGGCTACTTTCTGCCTGAGAATGGCTGGCTGTGGCTGGCTGATGCTGGCTCTTCAGCTGTGGGCTGGAAAGGCTTATGAGAATGAAGCTTAGAAAATTTGTGCTTTCTTGAGAGTTTTTTTAAAAATTAAAAAAACATCGTTTTAATTGAAATATAGTTGATTTACAATATTGTGTTAGCTTCTGGTGTACAGCAAAGTGATTCAGAGATAAATATATATAAAAGAACATATATATATATATATGTTCTTTCTCAGATTCCTTTCCATTATAGGATATTGTAAGATATTGAATATAGTTCCCTGTGCTATATAGTAGGGCCTTGTTTATCTATTTTTATATACAGTACTGTGTATCTGTTAATCCCAAACTCCTAATCTTTCCCTCCCCACCCCTTTGGGTAACCATAAGCTTGTTTTCTATGTCTGTGAGTCTGTTTCTGTTTTATAAATAAGTTCATTTGTATCTTTTTTAGATTCCACATATAAGTGATATCATATGACATTTGTTGTGACACCTTCTTAATGGGAAGGTGTAAAAATATGGAGATTTCTGTGTGCAATAAATTTTTATTAAGTCTTATGTGGGTTTTAAGGGTACTTGTTAATGTTAACTCCCAACTCTACCGTGCATGATTTTTCTTGTTTTATGGCTGGGCAAACAGAAGCATAAAGAGCAACAGTGACTGGTCTGAGATCACCAAATTAGTGAAACAGGCAGAACTCATAGACTGATTATCCCTTACTACAGCCCTTGCCCAGCCAGTCACCCTCAACTTAGTGTTCCCTAACATCTGCTATCCACAGCTCCTTAGGAAAAGGGAAATTCAAATGCAGATGAAGGAAAAGGAAATTGTTTCAGCCCAGTGTTCTCTTAACATTTAATTCAAACCTGTGCTGTTGGGACTAGCCATCCCCATGTGACTTCATAGTCACAATTAAACCAAGTCTAAGGAGAAAAGTATATGTACAGTAAACTAACACTAATGCGTTTTCAGAGTAGGGGGGACACTGCTGACTCAAGCGAAATATACATTTATTTCAGCCACATGAACTGTAGTGACTGCTGTTTGTTTCTTTCTGTTCACTCAGGGATTAAATTGAGTTTAAGCAGCCTGGAACAGTTTGATGTCTCTTCCTCTCAGCCGTGGAAAGTGTCAGGTGTCTTACCTCTAGAATCTGACATTCAATGGAGGGGGTTAACAATCCACAACTGAGCTCTTTCAGCTCTTTTTAGGCCCATCTATAGACTGACTTGGGCTTCCCACATGGTGCTAGTGGTAAAGAACCCGCCTGCCCATGCAGGAGATGCCTGAGACCAGGGTTTGATCCCTGGTTCAGGAAGATCCCCTGGAGGCGGGCATGGCAATCCACTTCAGTATTCTTGCCTAGAGAATCCTATGGACAGAGGAGCCTGGTGGGCTATGATCCATGGAGTTGCAAAGAGTAGAACACAACTGAAGCGACTCACACATAGTCTGTTTTACATTAGAGTTGGCAGTGACATAAGAAATCAGAATGATGCAGAGCTAAAATCATGAGCTTTGGGGACAAATAGTTTTAGGTTCAAATTCTGCCACTTAGTAATGGAGACTTTGAAAGCATTTTCTTTCAGGTGATGATTAAATATCATATGATAGGTGGGTAATAATAATGATAGTAGAAATAATTATTGTTATTCAAGCAGCTACCAGTAAATGAGTACTTACTACACACCAACCACTGCGCTAAGTGGTCTCAATCTTGACAACACCAGTAAGAAATGGGCCCTCCTAATGAACATATACTTAATCAATGTCAGTTTCTTTCTTCTTTGAGTAAGTATTGGGTTGGTCAAAAAGTTCATTCATGGTTTTCTGTAAGATCCTGAAAAATCGCAACGAGCCGTTTGGTCAACCAGATATTTCCTGAGTGTTGGATACATGCAGACATTGTACTAGGTCCTGGTGGCTCAGCATTAACTGGGTTGTGACGCCATCTCTAGACGAGTTCTTGTATTCCTGGGGAAATGGGGAAGAAGACAAAGGAAATACAGTATGATAAGGACTCTCAGGGAGTGTGATGGGAGCAAATGCAGGGGAGACTATGAGACAAACCACGAGTTAGGGAAGGTTGAACCTTCAAGGCTCTGTGGCCCAGGAGGTTGTTGGACTGCTAGAGGTCATGGACTTCTGAGTTCAAGTCCAGTGCCCTCTACTAATCCTTGCTTCCTGATGAGACAAGACTCTGGGAAGCTTCTTCCCAAGGAAAGGATTACTTTTGAGGAAAAAAAATGAGCCTTTATTGTGCAAGTTTTCAAATTCTCAAATAGATTAGAATAATAGACCCTTTTACCCACTCCCCCACATTCAACTATTATCAACATTTTGCTTCGTGCAAAGAGCACATTTAGTGGGGGGTGGGGGAGGCCAAGGGGGAGCTTCTGCTGATAATTCCAAAATAGCATCTCCTTTTAAGCTAAAGAATGGGCTATTATTGAGGTAATCAGATTTGCATTTTGCATATATGCACTTTTTAAAAAACATCAGTCATGATGCCTGGTTTGGTAAACAATGCCTTAATCATCACATGGTCAGTGTAATATGGGCATCTTTAACAAATGGATCAGAAACAACGGGCATCTTGGTTAAGATGCTAGACCTCATTGGGTGACTGTTGTCAGTCACATCTATTACTTGGCAATCATCTGTTGAATGAAAGATCTGATTGTGAAAATAGGTTTGCACTTTGTCTTTTTTCTCCTTTTTCTCTATCAGTTCCAGTCCCTGGAAGGGAGTCTGTGTTAGGCAGCATGCTCTGAGTGGCGGTTTCGAAAGCAGGGAGAGGAAAAAACAAACAAACAAACAAACATGTGCTTAGACTTCTAACCCATGGAATTTATTTCAGGGTGCATATTTTGGATTACAAAAGAATTGACTGAGCTTATGAAACAAGAGTAAGTCATTTCTGGAAGGGAAATTTTTTTCTAACATTCAGTAAAGAGATTGATTGAGTTTGCCAAAGCTAGAATAAGGCTGCTTTTGTTTAAAAAGGAAGTGATTAGGTAAGGAGAAAGCTTTTTGGATTGTCAGATAAGAGTCTTAAGTCCTAGGCTCTGCTTTGATGAACCAGGTGATATTTGTCAAGGCACCTCACAACACTAGTTTCAGTTTCCTTACCTGTAAAATACACAAAATCCTCTTAGTTTCTGTTATTTTGTGACTTTAATAGGGTTTAATGCAAGGCATTAAGACTTCCCTGGTGGCTCAGACAGTAAAGCGTCTTCCTGCAATGCAGGAGACCCGGGTTCCATCCCTGGGTTGGGAAGATCCCTTGGAGAAGGAAATGGCAATCCACTCCAGGACTATTGCCTGGAAAATCCCATGGACAGAGGAGCCTGGTAGGCTACAGTCCATGGGGTCACAAAGAGTCAGACACGACTGAGTGACTTCACTATATAATGCAAGGTAGTGATTAAAAGCAAGGTCCTTCGGAATTGAATAAAGCTGGTTTTCAGGTCTATGTCAGCTACTGCTTAGCTGTATGATCTTGGAAAACCCACTTAACCTCTCTGTTCTCCATTTTCACAGATTGTAAAACTAGGACAGTAGTAATAGCTCAGCCAAGAATTCCTGTGCTATACAGTAGGTTCTCATTAGTTATCTATTTTATACATACTATCAATAGTGTGTATATGTTAACCCCAATCTCCCAATTTATCCCCCTTACTTTCCCCCCTTGGTGTCCATACATTTTTTCTCTACATTTGTGTCTTTATTTCTGCTTTGCAAATAAGATCATTTATACCATTTTTCTAGATTCCACATCTATGCATTAATGTATGATATTTGTTTTTCTCTTTCTGACCTATTTCATTCTGTATGACAGTCTCTAAGTCCATCCAAGTCTCTGCAGATGACCCAACTTTGTTTCTTTTTATGGCTGAGTGTAGTATTCCATTGTGTGTATGTACCACATCTTCATTATCCATTCCTCTGTTGATGGACACTGAGGTTGCTTCCATGTTCTGGCTGTTGTAAATAGTACTACAACACCAGTTCTTTCTTTCTTAGTGCTTTCTGGAAATTCAGATTTGAAACTCAGAAGCTGCACCCACTTTTAAGGTTGCATTAAGTCAGATTTCTCTGTGATCTGAGGTTCAGATGCTTCACCTGGTTATCTTCTCAGTCCGCATAACTTCAGAATCTGCATGTTGAAGTTTATAATCGATTCAATTCTTCTCTTTCTAAAAAAGAATTTATTTGGAAGAATATTTGAAACAAACGGAAAATGTGTAGATGTTTGTATAGCTATTTGAAACAAAAAAGCAAACAAATGAAACAAGAGGAGTAAGTAGCCTGGTTCCACTTTGGAAAATAAAAACCTTAGTTAATTTCTGCTGAGTCCTTTCTTTAAGCCTGGCAGTGCTTAAAGCAATTCACATATAGTCACTTATTAACCCTCACAGCAGCCATGGTAAGTAGATTTGAGGATGATTCTCAGTTTTGCTGGTGAGAAAAACTGAGGGACTGACAGGGTGAGTCATTTGCTAGTTAGACAGCTAGTATGTGGCTAAATTGGGATTTAATCTCTTAATATCTGACCCTAGAACTAGGATCTTTTCCAGTGGTTTCTGAATGGCACAAATACTTGTAATAATTTTCTATTGTTTTATTAAATATTGAACTCAAGAAAATTAAATCACAGCAGACTGGAAATATAATTCAAACTTCTATTAAATGTCAGAATATCGGATCCTTGGATGCATTTTACTTCTGGGCATTGATCCAGGTTGGAAGCGTATATTTAAGTATTTGCTGCGATGATTATTGCATTGACGTACAGTGGCAAATTAGATTACTGTGTGAGGATTACGTTACTGACACATACATTGAGGAGGACACTTTTTGATCTTGGTATGGGAGCTCAGATGTTCCCTTATAACCAGCAGGCCTTCTCCTGGGCTATTTCCTTTGAACAACCTGTTCTATGGAGAAAGTTGTCATTTAACTTGAACTTGTGAGTTCTGAAAGGGATATTTATTCTTTTTCCTTCTTCAAGGTGCATGCCCACCAGAAATAAATGCTCTTGGTTTGTGAGTAAGTTTATAGCTACTATAATAACCATTTTTTGTTTAGTTTGGAAAACTCCAGACTGCTACCTACTCCATCTTTTTTTTTCCCCTCCTAAAAGTTCTTCCAAACATAGTTCTTTCAGTGGAAATAAAAGATTGTTTTCTGTCTTAATCTCCTATAAACAGTCATCTTTTAAGTCTGTGTCTCCTGCAAGAGGAATCCGATCACTTGCTTCTTGGACCGTCTTTATTCTTCTGACTTCTTCCTCCCTAACTCCTTAAGGCTGGACTTAAAAATAGTCCCAATTCCAAACTCCTGTCCACCTCAGTCCCCAAACCAATCCTGGTAGGAAGTGTGATAGCCTCACCTCTGGGATTCATTCACATTCCTGGCCTGGGTGCCCAGTGACATGGCCACAAATGCCGGGCCCATGCTCTTCCTTGTCACCCAATTCTGAAGCAGCCTCTTACCTAACACTGCAGTTGAGCCTGTCTAAGACTCTCTTGCTCCTGTGTTCATCCTTTTAGGCTGCAACTCTTCATAGCCATAAAATCTGAACTGTGCCTGACCTCATTACACCCTTGGATGATTATGCCTTGAGACTGAGTCTGACTCTCTCAGCCTAGAGCAAAGAGCAAAACATTAGCTGAATGCTGGGCTGAACGCTCTGGTTGCTTAGGGGGGTAGTTACAGGAGTGAGTGCCACAGACAGGCTCCAGGGGCCATGATGGCTGTGATTCTAGAAAAGCAGCTCAAGCATCACTAAATGATGAGCGAAAAGAAATGTCGTGAGCTTAGAGGTAAAGGGGTACATTACCATAGAAAAGAACAGGTAGATGGAGGTGTCCAGATTGAAACTGGGGTTGAAATGAACAGGTGGCTAGCAGAGAGGCCAGGCAGGGGTCTAGGTGAGGGATGGTGGTAGAAGGAGTGAATCTTGTGGGCCTTGTCACCCCATTATACACCGAGTGTGTACCGAGGAGTCAGGCTGGACTCAGGACCTTCAATTTTGCAGCTGGCCTGGCTTGCATCCTGGTTCATGATGCCCATTCCTGCCTGCTCTTGGCTGCCAAGGCCCCAGTAAGCCTCCAGCAAGCCTCCTGCCTGCCTGAGTCTGGGTTCTGTCCCATTTTCACTTTAATAGAATTGATGCTACTCAGTGCTCCCAGGACACGTGGCATTGCTGTCTTTGGCTCTGGCCCTGATTTCAGCAGAAGGGGAAAAGAAAGGAGGACTGCCAACAAGGCAATTTCCTTCAACTCTAAGTCCCACCATGCACCCTGGTTCTTATGAGCAACAATCCTGAAGGATTCTGAATAGCATTTTTGAATTAAAGTGTTTTATTTTATGTTTGTCTCACGGCTGTGAGGAGATACCCCACGTCCAAGGTCAGAGAAATCCCAGCAAGACGGTAGGCACTGGAGCGGCTGTGAGGAGATACCCCACGCCCAAGGGCAAAGGAGAAGCCCCAACAAGATGGTAGGAGGGGCAAATTTGTGTTTAGAATCAAACCCCATTCCTGGCAGGGACGCTCAGAAGGCTCAAACAAACTTTGTGTGCACCAGGACCCAGGGACCCCACAGAGACTGAGACAGAACTGTGTTTGAGCGTCTCCTGTGGAGGTATGGGTCAGCAGTGGACTGCCACAGGGGCAGGGGCTCTGGGTGCAGCAGACTCGGATATGGCATAAGCCCTCTTGGAGGAGGTCGCCATTAACCCTACCATAGAGCTGCCGGAACTTACACAGGATTGTGAAATAGACTCTTAGACAAACAGAACCTTGTGCACCAGGACCCAGGAAAGGAGCAGTGACCACACAAGAGACTGACCCAGACTTGCCCAGGAGTGTCCAGGAATCTCCAGTGGAGGCGTGGGTCGGTGGTGGCCTGCTGCAGGGTTGGCAGCAGTGAGTGTAGCAGTACATGCATGGGATCTTTTAAAGGAGCTCAATATTATCTTCGTTACCGTCATAGTTTGAAAGTGAAAGTGAAGTCGCTCAATCGTGTCCGACTCTTTGCAACCCCGTGGACTGTAGCCCGCCAGGCTCCTCTGTCCATGGGATTCTCCAGGCAAGAATACTGGAGTGGGTTGCCATTTCCTTCTCCAGGGGGTCTACCCAACCCAGGGATCGAACCTGGGTCTCCTGCATTGCAGACAGACGCTTCATCCTCTGAGCCACCAGGGAAACCAACTGTAGTTTGGCTTTGGCCCCAGGTAAATATCAGGGAGAGAACACAGCTCCACCCATCAACAGAAAATTCAATTAAAGATTTACTGAGCATGGCCATGCCCATCAGAACAAGACCCAGTTTCCCCCTCAGTCAGTCTCTCCCATCAAGAAGCTTCCATAAGCCTCTTATCCTTCTCCATCAGAGGGCAGACAGAATGAAAACCACAGTCACAGAAAACTAACCAATCTGATCACATGGACCACAGCCTTGTCTAACTCAATGAAACTATGAGCCATGCCATGTAGGGCTACCCAAGATGGACGGGTCATGGTGGAGAGTTCTAACAAAATGTGGTCCACTGGAGAAGGAATGGCAAACCAGTTCAGTATTCTTGCCTTGAGAACCCCATGAACAGTATGAAAAGGCAAAAAGATAGGACAATGAAAGATGAACTCCCCAGGTCGGTAGGTACCCAATGTGCTACTGAATATCAGTGGAGAAAGAACTCCAGAAAAAATGAGGGGATGGAGCCAAAGCAAAAACAATACCTAGTTGTGAATGTGATGGGTGATGGAAGTGAAGTCTGATGCTGTGAAGAGCAATATTGCATAGGAACCTGTAATGTTAGGTCCATCAATCAAGGCAAATTGGAAGTGGTCAAACAGGAGATGGCAAGAGTGAATGTTGACATTTTAGGAATCAGCAAACTAAAATGGACTGGAATGGGTAAATTTAACTCAAGACAACCATTATATCTACTACTGTTGGCAAGAATCCTTTAGAAGAAATGGCGTAGCCATCATGGTCAACAAGAGTCTGAAATGCAGTACTTGGATGCAATCTCAAAAATGACAGAATGATCTCTGTTCATTTCCAAGGCAAACCATTCAATATCACGGTAATCCAAGTCTATGCCCCGACCAGTAATGCTGAAGAAGCTGAAGTCAAACACATCTATGAAGACCTACAAGACCTCTCAGAACTCACACCCCAAAAAGGTGTCCTTTTCAATATAGGGGACTGGAATGCAAAAGTAGGAAGTCAAGAAACACCTGGAGTAACAGGCAAATTTGGCCTTGGAGTACAGAATGAAGCAGGGCAAAGGCTAATAGAGTTCTGCCAAGAGAACGCACTGGTCATAGCAAACACCCTCTTCCAACAACACAAGAGAAGACTCTACACATGGACATCACCAGATGGTCAATACAGAAATCAGATTGATTATATTATTTGCAGCCAAAGATGGAGAAGCTCTATACAGTTAGCAAAAACAAGACCAGGAGCTGACTGTGGCTCAGATCATGAACTCCTTATTGCCAAATTCAGACTTAAATTGAAGAAAGCAGGTAAAACTACTAGACCATTCAGGTATGACCTAAATCAAATCCCTTACAATTATACAGTGGAAGTGAGAAATGGATTCAAGGGATTAGATCTGATAGACAGAGCGCCTGAAGAACTGTGGATGGAGGTTCATGACATTGTACAGGAGACAGGGATCAAGACCATCCCCATGGAAAAGAAATGCAAAAAGCAAAATGGCTGTCTGAGGAGGCCTTACAAATAGCCATGAAAAGAAGAGAAGCAAAAAACAAAGGAGAAAAGGAAAGATATACCCATTTGAATGTGGAGTTCCAAAGAATAGCAAGGAGAGATAAGAAAGCCTTCCTTAGTGATCAGTGCAAAGAAATAGAGGAAAACAATAGAATGGGAAAGCATAGGGATCTCTTCAAGAAAATTAGAGATACCAAGGGAACATTTCATGCAAAAATAGGCACAATAAAGGACAGAAATGGTATGGACCTAATACAAACAGAAGATATTAAGAAGAGGTGGCACGAATACACAGAAGAACTATACAAAAAAGATCTTCATGACCCAGATAATCATGATGGTGTGATCACTCACCTAGAGCCAGACATCCTGGAATGTGAAGTCAACTGGGCTTTAGGAAGCATCACTATGAACAAAGCTAGTGGAGGTGATGGAATTCCTGTGGAGCTATTTCAAATCCTAAAGGATGATGCTGTGAAAGTGCTGCATGCAATATGCCAGCAAATTTGGAAAACTCAGCAGTGGCCACAGGACTGGAAAAGGATTGCATTCCAATCCCAAAGAAAGGCAATGCCAAAGAATGCTCAAACTACTGCACAATTGCACTAATCTCACATGCTAGTAATGCTCAGAATTCTCCAAGCCAGGCTTCAGCAATACATGAACCAAGAAGTTCCAGATGTTCAAGCTGGTTTTAGGAAAGGCAGAGGAACCAGAGATCAAATTGCCAACATCTACTGGATCATCAAAAAAGCAAGAGAGTTCCAGAAAAACATTGGTTTCTGCTTTATTGACTATGCCAAAGCTTTGATTGTGTGGATCACAACGAACTGTGGAAAATTCTTCAAAATACGGGAATACCAGACAACCTAACCTGCCTCTTGAGAAGCCTGTATGCATGTCAGGAAGCAACAGTTAGAACTGGACATGGAACAACAGACTGGTTCCAAATAGGAAAAGAAGTATGTCAATGCTGTATACTGTCACCCTGCTTATTTAACTTATATGCAGAGTACATCATGAGAAACGCTGGGCTGAATGAAACACAAGCTGGAATCAAGATTGCCAGGAGAAATATCAATAACCTCAGATATGCAGATGATACCACCCTAATGGCAGAAAGTGAAGAACTAAAGAGCCTCTTGATGAAAGTGAAAGAGGAGAGTGAAAGTTGGCTTAAAGCTCAACATTCAGAAAACTAAGATCATGGCATCTGGTCCTATCACTTCATGGCAAATAGATGGGGAAACAGTGAAAACAGTGACTTTATTTTTTGGGCTTCATAATCATAGCAGATGGTGACTGTCACTATGAAATTAAAGACCCTTATACTCCTTGGAAGGAAAGTTATGACCAAGCTAGACAGCATATTTAAAAGCAGAGACATTCATAACTTTGCCAACAAGGGTCCATCTAGTCAAGGCTATGGTTTTTCCAGTGGTCATGTACGGATGTGAGAGTTGGACCGTGAAGAAGGCTGAGCGCCGAAGAATTGATGCTTTTGAACTGTGGTGTTGGAGAAGACTCTTGAGAGTCCCTTGGACTGCAAGGAGGTCCAACCAGTCCATCCTAAAGGAGATCAGTCCTGTCTGTTCATTGGAAGGACTGATGTTGAAGCTGAAACTTCAATACTTTGGCCACCTGATGTGAAGAACTGACTCATTTGAAAAGGCCCTGATGCTGGGAAAAATTGAAGGTGGGAAGAAAAGGAGACAACAGAGGATGAGATGGTTGGATGGGATCATGAACTCAATGGACATGAGTTTGAGTGAACTTCAGGAGTTGGTGACGGACAGGGAGGCCTGGTGTACTACAGTCAGTCCATGGGTTCGCAGAGTCAAACATGACTGAGTGACTGAACTGAATTGAACTGATCATAGAATATGGGGCTTCCCAGGTGACTCAGTGGTAAAGAATCTGCCTGCAATGCAGGAGACATGAGTTCAGTCTCTGGGTCAGGAAGATCCCTTTAAAAGGAAATGGCAACCCACTTCAGTATTCTTGCCTGGAAAATCCCGTGGACACAGGAGCCTGGTGGGCTATAGTCTGTGGGATCACAAAGAATCAGATATGACTTATCGACTAAACAACAATCATAGAACATAAATAAAGGAAGGAAGAGATCATCTGTAATTAAAGTCAGCAAGCAAGTGTTTATCTAGTGTCTAGTATTTATCAGTTTTATTTATATCCCTAACCTTGTTATAAAAGCAACAGAGGCTAAAATAATGAAATATGTAGTTTCAGTCTCAAAGGTATACCCAGAAATATTTATGACTTAAAGTCATTTATTGTATTATAGAAATGTAACCAATATCACAATATGGTTCATGGATTTAAGTATACCATGACTCAAATTATGCTGAATGAAAGGAAACCACAGAGAAAACCTTGGTTGTAATCTTACTTTCCAGAATCAGTCTTTAAATTCTAGGAATCCTTTTGTTATAAGTAGTAATGAAATCTCACACACATGTGTGTATACACACATACACACACTTCTACCTTGCAGTGTTACTAGCAAGTTGGATCAGTCATAAGCTAGCCAGTGAATAGCTCCTGACTGACTGAATGATCAGCCTATACATTGTTTGGCAAACTGGATCAAGCCACAGAAAGTAGCCTCAGACAAAGTGAGTGATTTAACATGATTTACTTTCTCACAGTGAGAGGCTCTATTTAATTTTCATACCCCTGTATCTGATGTCTTCCCATGAAATATAGTAGACTCCTTTTCCAAACTTCCCTGCTGGTGAAAAGAATGCATTTTTGAAAAATCCATTCTTAATTTCTGGTCCATAGGCATAAACCATGCCTCTGGGAAAGAAGTGCATTGCATGGATGCACTTAGTGAAGGTAAACGCACAGAGGCATTCTACTTTCTGTTAATTAATGACAGAGATGCCAAGTTTTTATAGAAAACCAATTTTGCTTTTGAACATCAAGGAGATCTTTGAGCTTAAGAAACATTTCAATTTAGGAAAACTATAGCATGGCCAAAAGTCCAAATGTAACAAATAAATCACAGTTGGTGTGAAAAATTGGAGGCATCAGGAATTGGTCCATGATTGTTCAGTAAATACAACTAGACTCCTGTAAACATATTTTCAAAGCTGAAGACAACTCCAAAAGTTGGGATTTGTTTCAGCATTTTCCCAAGAGTTGGAGTTTACATTCATGGGCTGGGACTGTGGGAGCTGAGAAAGGCTGCAGTTGTGAGCAGCCCACTGGGTGGAACCATGCCTTAGGCGAGCCAGGGCTTTGCCTGGCTGATGAAGGATGGATGGTCACTGTCTCCAAATGGAGACTGAGTCTGACCTTTTTGCAGGATGGGAGTTTCAGCTTCCTCTTGTTTTTATTCATTAAGAAGTCATTTATGAATACTCACTGTGACATGACCTCCGTGGTGTATTTAAAGCAACCCTATGCTGATATTGTCATAAGTTTCATTGTACACACAGATGCTTCGAGTCAGCAGAAACATGGACAGAGTTGTCAGGATGAGTGGCAAACAATGCGAGGGCTGAGTCACTGCAGAGCATGCCACACAACCCATCTTATGCAATGGCTTCTATTCTCGTGTATTACAGACTCAGCCCCGTCTAGATTGCATCTGCCTTGAACTCCTGCAACATTGTCTGCCTGGAGGTGCAGTTGGTGATGAAGAACAGTGAAAGTCAGGACAGTTACTTAAAGTGGAAAACCCCAAGTCTAGGTACTCTGAGCCTCCCAAATGGTGTCTGCCCTTTGACTTCCAGTAATCAATTCTAAAGAAATACTTAAGCAAGTGTTTCCATAAGTCCATCCACAATGAAGTTAATTACAGCATCATGAAGGCAATGGCACCCCACTCCAGTACTCTTACCTGGAAAACCCATGGATGGAGGAGCCTGGTAGGCTACAGTCCATGGTGTCGCAAAGAGTTGGACACGACTGAGCGACTTCACTTTCACTTTTCACTTGCATGCATTGGAGAAGGAAATGGCAACCCACTCCAGTGTTCTTGCCTGGAGAATCCCAGGGACGGGGGAGCCTGGTGGGCTGCCGTCTATGGGGCCGGACAGAGTCGGACACGACTGAAGCGACTTAGCAGTAGCAGTACAAGAATGAGAAATTGGAAACAACCTAAATGGGGGGGTGATATCAATGATGGTGTTATTTATGCTGCAGAATATTAGGTAGCTGTGAAAAAACAGCCAAGCAGCCTTATCTGAATAGCGGTGTCCACAATAGGTTGCTGTATAGCCGTTCCTGTGTTTACAAAACGATGCGTGTGTAGCAGTGCTGCCCTTGGGGACTGGAGCTGAGGAAGCTGAGGGAAGGGTCATCACTTTGGCGTTCTACATTTCTGCTTCATTGGAAAGTTTTCAGTTAACATGTATTACTTCTGAAGCTAAATATATATTTGCAAAAGGAGATTAAATAATTTAAAAGCTTTTCAGTCAAGATGCCCAGAGTAATCCTTGGATTACACAGTAGCCAAAAAGAATAAATCCATAATTACAAACAGAGGCTATACGGTTGTTTCAGGCTCTTGGATGAAGGATTTCATCTGAGTATATTTCTAGAATATGTGTTCTGTCTTCTCAGAGAAGGTGGGACTCTAAGTTCAAGACGTTTATTGGCCTGACCCCTTTGTTCTATCAGCCTGTGCATGCTTTGTGTGCCAAGTCGCTTCAGTTGTGTCTGACTTTGTGCAGCCCTACGGACAGCAACCTGCCAGGCTCCTCTGTCCATGGGATTCTCCAGGCAAGAATACTGAAGTAGGCTGCTGTGCCCTCCTCCAAGGGATCTTCCCAACCCAGAGATTGAACCCTCATCTCTTAAGTATACCTGCACTGGAAGGCAGGTTCTTTATAACTAGCACCACCTGGGAATAACCTTAATAATACTCTTAATAACATTCTTAATGATACTCTTAATAACATTCCAGCTGAGCTATTTCAAATCCTAAAACATGATGCTGTGAAAGTGCTACACTCAATATGCCAGCAAATTTGGAAAATGCAGCAGTGGCCACAGGACTGGAAAAAGTCAGTTTTCATTCCAGTCCCAAAGAAGGGTAATGCCAATGAATGTTCAAACTATCATATATTTGCCTTTTACATGTTAGCAAGGTAATGCTCACAATCCTTCAAGCTAGGCTTCAGCAGTATGTGAACCAATGTAAGCTGGATTTAGAAAAGGCAGAGGAACCAGAGATCAAATTGCCAACACTGTTGGATCTTAGAAAAAGCAAGAGAATTCCAGAAAAACATATACTTCTGCTTCATTGACTACAGTAAAGCCTTTGACTGTGTGAATCACAACAAACTGTGGAAAATTCTTAAAGAGATGGGAATAACAGAACACCTTACTGACTCTTGAGAAACCTGTATGCAGGTCAAGATGCAACAGTTAGAACCAGATATGCAGCAATGGACTAGTTCTAAAATTGGGAAAGGAGCACATCAAGGCTGTATATTGTCAACCTGTTTATTTAACTTCTATGTAGAGTACATCATGCAAAATGCTGGGCTGGATGAAACACAATCTGGCATCAAGATAGCTGGGAGAAATATCAATAACCTCAGATACGCAGATGACACCACCCTTATGGCAGAAAGTGAAGAAGACTAAACAGCCCTTTGATAAAGATGAAAGAGGAGAGTGAAAAAGCTGGCTTAAAACTCAACATTCAGAAAACTAAGATCATGGGATCCGGTCCCATCACTTCATGGCAAATAGATATGGAAACAATGGAAACAGAGACAGACTTTATTTTGGGGGGTTCTCCAAAATCACTGCAGATGGTGACTGCAGCCATGAAATCAAAAGACTCATGCTCATTGGAAAAAAAGCTATAACAAATCTAGACAGTGTATTAAAAATCAGAGACATCACTTTGCCAACAAAGGTCCATTTAGTCAAAGCTATGGTTTTTCCAGTAGTCATGTATGGATGTGAGAGTTGGACCATAAAGAAAGCTGAGCACCAAAGAATTGATGCTTTTGAACTGTGGTGGTGGAGAAGACTCTTGAGAGTCCCTTGGACTGCAAGGAGATCCAACCAGTCCATCCTAAAGGAAGTCAGTCCTGAATATTCATTGAAAGGACTGATGCTGAAGCTGAAACTCCAATCCTTTGGCCACCTGATACAAAGAAATGACTCCTTGGAAAAGACCCTGATGCTGGGAAAAATTGAAGGCACGAGTAGAAGGGGATGACAGAGGATGAGATGGTTGCATGGTATCACAGACTCAATGGACATGAGCTTGAGCAAACTCTGGGAGATGATGGACAGGGAGACCTGGCATGCTGCATTCCATGAGGTCACAAAGAGCTGAGCAACTGAACAACAGCAAGCAATAACATACATTATTCATTTTCTGTTTTATGGTTTGCCAATCCCTTTTCACATCTTGAATACTACAACAAAGCCATGAAGTGGTACTATTATCTTTGTTTTCAGAAAAAGTAATTAAGGTTTAGGGAAGTTTGTAGACATGCTCTAAATCACACAACTAGTTAGGGTAGAGAATCAGTAGGAGTTAGGGATTTTATCCCCAGTTAGCCATTAATTCTAGAAAAATCACTCTTTCTAGGTCTCTGATTCCTCAACTATGCAACTGGGATGGAGAAGTTTTCTAAGTATAAAAGTATACAATGGTTAAAATAAAACTTTACAGACCCTCCTTATCTATACTGCCCAATTAACTTTGGGACAATTTTATGGATGTGTTTAAAGATACATTGTAAAGACATGGCAGCCATCCTTGCTGCATATTAGCATATTTGGGTATGAAGTTAAAGGCTGTATATTTGTGAGGTGATTTAAAGGACAGATTATTGCAGATTGGTTGGAAAGAATCCAAGGTCACATCATCCCTGTCATGGCTCTGCATTCCAGGTGGCACAGATGATCATGGTGTGTCAGAGGTGAACTGTGGTTCTTTCCTGGTCTAGGTAATTCTCACTACTTACATAAGCATTCTATTTGAATTAGAATAGAGAGATGATTCAGAGAAGGCAATGGCACCCCACTCCAGTACTCTTGCCTGGAAAATCCCATGGATGGAGGAGCCTGGTAGGCTGTAGTCCATGGGGTCACTAAGAGTCAGACACGACTGGGCAACTTCCCTTTCACTTTTCACTTTCATGCATTGGAGAAGGAAATGGCAACCCACTCCAGTGTTCTTGCCTGGAGAATCCCAGGGATGGGGGAGCCTGGTGGGCTGCCGTCTATGGGGTCGCACAGAGTCGGACACAACTCAAGAGACTTAGCAGCAGCAGCAGAGAGATGATCATTTACAGAACTAGTTGGTACATGGTAGTTCTGAGTAAATATTTGCAAATAACTGGATCTGCAGTGTGAATATTTGGCCAATGGGTCATAAAAGAAATTGACTTTTCTTATAACTGAACTATTGGTCTTATTAGTACCATCTCCCCAACAGCTGAATCCTAATCTTTTCACTCATCAACACAGTTTTCATGAAACCTATCCCCACAGAGGGTAGGTTTGTTTTTATTCAGGAATGGTGAGGACAATAGATCAAGAGATGATAGCGGTTGAGAAACTAGTTTGTTATTCACAGTTCCCAAGGGCAGGGGCATACCGGAGAGCAGCAGGATCAGACAGGAGACAGACAGAGCAGGGGAAAGCGAAGGCGAGAGCCCTTACTGTGGTTTCTGCAGGAAGAAACAGGTGAGGCAGGGTGAACAAGTTTAGGATTGACTAGTCTGAATAATTTCAGTGGGTTCTGGGATATAGGGGCTGTCTCTTTTTGATATTCTGGGCCTGGGGTGACTAGGGCACAGGAACAGTGGCTCAGCCATAAAAATCCACTCAAGGAGGTGTTTAGGGTAAGGCTCTGAGAGGTGTACTCCCACAAGTCCTTAATTCTCTTTGAAGTTGGCTAGCCCTCAAAGCGACAGGCTCTCTGGGGTCAATAGGACCCTAGGTGTTCAAGCTTCAGAATAAAAAGGCTGATCTAAATTAGGGTAGCCTTGGGGCTTCCCTGGTGGGACCACTGGAAAAACCATAGCCTTGACTAGACAGATCTTTGCTGAAAAAGTAATGTCTCTGCTTTTGAATATGCTGTCTAGGTTGGTCATAATTTTCCTTCCAAGGAGTAAGCATCTTTTAATTTCATGGCTGCAATCACCATCCGCAGTGATTTTGGAGCCCAAAAAAACAAAGTCTGACACTGTTTCCACTGTTTCCCCATCTATTTGCCATGAAGTGATGGGACCGGATGCCATGATCTTCGTTTTCTGAATGTTGAGCTTTAAGCCAACTTTTTCACTCTCCTCTTTCACTTTCATCAAGAGGCTTTTTAGTTCCTTTTCACTTTCTGCCATAAGGGTGGTGAAATCTGCATATCTGAAGTTATTGATATTTCTCCCGGCAATCTTGATTCCAGCTTGTCTTCTTCCAGCCCAGCGTTTCTCATGATGTACTCTGCATATAAGTTAAATAACCAGGGTGACAATATACAGCCTTGACGTACTCCTTTTCCTATTTGGAACCAGTCTGTTTTTCCATGTCCAGTTCTAACTGTTGCTTCCTGACCTGCATACAAGTTTCTCAAGAGGCAGGTCAGGTGGTCTGGTATTCCCATCTCTTTCAGAATTTCCCACAGTTCATTGTGATCCACACAGTCAAAGGCTTTGGCATAGTCAATAAAGCAGAAATCAACGTATTTCTGGAACTCTCTTGCTTTTTTGATGATCCAGCGGATGTTGGCAATTTGATCTCTGGTTCCTCTGCCTTTTCTAAAACCAGCTTGAACACCTGGAGGTTCACGGTTCACGTATTGCTGAAGCCTGGCTTGGAGAATTTTGAGCATTACTTTACTAGCGTGTGAGATGAGGGCAATTGTGCAGTAGTTTGAGCATTCTTTGGCATTGCCTTTCTTTGGGATTGGAATGAAAACTGACCTTTTCCAGTCCTGTGGCCACTGCTGGGTTTTCCAAATTTGCTGGCATATTGCATGCAGCACTTTCACAGCATCATCTTTTAGGATTTGAAATAGCTCAACTGGAATTCCATCACCTCCACTAGCTTTGTTCGTAGTGATGCTTTCTAAGGCCCACTTGACTTCACATTCCAGGATGTCTGGCTCTAGGTCAGTGATCACACCATCGTGATTATCTGGGTCATGAAGATCTTTTTTGTACAGTTCTCCTGTGTATTATTGCCACCTCTTCTTAATATCTTCTGCTTCTGTTAGGTCCATAGCATTTCTGTCCTTTATTGAGCCTATCTTTGCATGAAATCTTCCCTTGGTATCTCTAATTTTCTTGAAGAGATCTCTAGTCTTTCCCATCCTGTTGTTTTCCTCTATTTCTTTGCATTGATCACTGAGGAAGGCTTTCTTATCTCTCCTTGCTATTGTTTGGAACTCTGCATTCAGATGCTTATATCTTTCCTTTTCTCCTTTGCTTTTCACTTCTCTTTTTTCACAGCTATTTGTAAGGCCTCCCCAGACAGCCATTTTGTTTTTTGCATTTCTTTTCCATGGGGATGGTCTTGATCCCTGTCTCCTGTACAATGTCACGAACCTCCATCCATAGTTCATCAGGCACTTTGTCTATCGGATCTATTCCCTTAAATCTATTTCTCACTGTATAATCATAAGTACTACTGTATAATCATAATCTACTGTATAATCATAAGGGATTTGATTTAGGTCATACCTGAATGGTCTAGTGGTTTTACCTGCTTTCTTCAATTTAAGTCTGAATTTGTCAATAAGGAGTTCATGATCTGAGCCACAGTCAGCTCCTGGTCTTGTTTTTGCTGACTGTATAAAGCTTCTCCATCTTTGGCTGCGAAGAATATAATCAATCTAATTTCGTGTTGACCATCTGGTGATGTCCAGGTGTAGAGTCTTCTCCTGTGTTGTTGGAAGAGGATGTTTGCTATGACCAGTGTGGTCTCCTGGCAAAACTCTATTAGCATTTGCCCTGCTTCATTCTATACTCCAAGGCCAAATTTGCCTGTTACTCCTGGTGTTTCTTAACTTCTTACTTTTGTATTCCAGTCCCTATAATGAAAAGGACATCTTTTTTGGGTGTTAGTTCTAAAAGGTCTTGGAGGTCTTTATAGAACTGTTCAACTTCAGCTTCTTCAGCATTACTGGTTGGGGCATAGGCTTGGATTACTGTGATATTGAATGGCTTGCCTTGGAAACAGAGATCATTCTGTCGTTTTTGAGATTGCATCCAAGTACTGCATTTCAGACTCTTTTGTTGACCATGATGGCTACTCCATTTCTTCTGAGGGATTCCTGCCCACAGTAGTAGATATAATGGTCATCTGAGTTAAATTCACCCATTCCAGTCCATTTGAGTTCGCTGATTCCCAGAATGTTGATGCTCACTCTTGCCATCTCTTGTTTGACCACTTCCAATTTGCCTTCATTCATGGACCTAACATTCCAGGTTCCTATGCAATATTGCTCTTTACAGCATCGGACCTTGCTTCTATCACCAGTCACATCCACAACTGGGTATTGTTTTTGCTTTGGTTCCATCCCTTCATTTTTTCTGGAGTTCTTTCTCCACTGATCTCCAGTAGCATATTGGGCACTTACCAACCTGGGGAGTTCCTCTTTAAGTATCCTATCATTTTGCCTTTTCTATGCAGAGTACATCATGCAAAATGCTGGGCTGAATGAAGCACAAGCTGGCATCAAGATAGCTGGGAGAAATATCAATAACCTCAGATATGCAGATGATACCATGCTTATGGCAGAAAGTGAAGAGCTAAAGAGCCTCTTGAGGAAGATGAAAGAGGAGAGTGAAAAATATGGCTTAAAACTCAATATTCAAAAAACTAAGATCTTGGTATCTAGTCCCACCACTTCATGACAACTAGGTGGGGAAAAAATGCAAACTGTGACAGATTTTATTTTCTTGGGCTCCAAAATCACTGTAGATGGTGACTACAGCCATGAAATGAAAAGACACTTGCTCCCTTGTAACAAAAGCTATGACAAATCTAGACAGTGTATTAAAAAGCAGAGAGATCACTTTGCCGACAAAGGTCCATATAGTCAAGGCTATGGTTCTTCCCGTAGTCATGTATGGATGCGAGAGTTGGACCATAAACAAGGTTGAGTGCTGAAGAACTGATGCTTTTGAATTGTGGTGTTGGAGAAGACTCTGGAGAGTCTCTTGGACAGGAAAGAGATAAAACCAGTCAATCCTAAAGGAAATCAATCATGAATATTCATTGGAAGGTCCGATGCTGAAGCTCCAATAATTTGACCACCTGATACAAAGAGCTGACTCACTGGAAAAGACCCTGATGGTGGCAAAGATTGAGGGCAGGAGGAGAAGGGGGCAACAGAGGAGGAGACGGTTGGATGGCATCATTGACATCAGTGGACATGAGTTTGTGCAAACTCTGGGAGATAGTGAAGGACAGGAAAGTCTGGTGTGCTGCAGTCCATGGGGTCGCCAAGAGTTGGACATGACTGAGCAATTGAATAATGACAAAAGTTTGAGATGCCATTTAGAAATCTCAGTTGGATGCATGAATCTGAGAGTCAAGGAAGGAAGTTTTGATTGTAGAGATGTCAGCAGATAGGTGTTAAATGCATGTTGATATTTAAGTTCACAGAACTAGGTGAGATTGCTTAGGGGAGAGTGTAGCTAGGAAAACTAGGAGGTTCTGGTCAAGGCAGACTCTAAGACTCTCAAGCATTGAAAGCTCCACAGGGAGAGGAAGAGCCACAGAGGAGACCATGAAGAAAGGTAGGAAGGAAACCAATAAAATGCATGTCCCCAAAGCCAAGCCGGGAGAGTCTAGTGATATGCTTTGATGACATAGCAACAAGACATATGGAGTCCAGGGTGTGAGGTCAGAGGGGCTTGGGTTCAAATTCTATGTGATTGTTTTGTGGTGGTGGTGGTTTAGTCGCTACGTTGTGTTGGACTCTTGCAATCCCATGGACTGTAGCCTGCAAGGCTCCACTGTTTTGTGGGGAGCAGGATTTACTTAGCATCTCCAAGCCTTTGTTTCCTCATCTGTAAAATGGGGATCAGAGTAATAATATCCTTCTTAGAGCTGCTATGAGAACCAAACACATAATGAAAATGAAGCATTAGCATCAGAGAATGAGAAGGCTGGCCTGTAATAACTGCGCCATGTGCATGGCAGCAGTTATGGCTTGTTCTTCATCATCTCCAACACAGGTATCCGGTGGCTGCTCACACCTGCAGGCCACAGTCTCCAAGGGGTACAGAACACTATTTTCCCAAGGACTGTACCCAGTGAAAAGCCTGGAGTTTACCATAAAGCACCAGCAAACATAAATCATCTATAGTATTGGTGGAATGATGGGCATTCAAAAGTATGAGAAAGCATGATGCTCTTTCAATAGGTTATTTTATTATGAACCAATGAAAGAAGTTTAATGGTATTTTGTAAATAGCCAAAATAAGCTGCCAGAGTATGATAAGGTATCTCTAACCCTCAAGGTCTCTAAAATGGACTAGATAGAAAGGCCTCTGTAGAAAATGACTGCCCATTTTTATGGATACAAATCACATCAGAGGAACAGAGGGAGAACCTGGGTGTCCCCTCCCCATGCAAGGAGCTGGGGAAACCCAGAGAGGACAGGGGAACATAAGCCACATATAAATAGCATCTGGATGAGAGGAGAAAAAGAGACAGCCTCCTCTAAGAAGAGCAGGCAGAAAAAGGCAAAGACTCAGAAATGACCCAAGACCCAGCCAAGATGCAGCTCCCAGAAGGCAGAAGGTAGCTCTCCACAAGTGATGAGAAATCTAAACTTTGCCCACATGACCAAAATTGATATCCCAGACTCACAGGCTCAAGACCAGGGCACAACAATTGAGTCAAATGTCCCTGAACATGGTGAATTCTACAGAGAGGCATTTGCCCTCCTTCCCTCAGAGAGCAATGTTACCACCCTGGATACTCTGTTTTTTTCCTTCAATCCTTGACTTGGATAAGCCTCTTGAAAAATTATTTGACTCCAGGTAATCATTAGCCAGTACATGAATAGCTATAATGAAGCAGATATTCTGAAGAAGACATAACAATGTATCGTGTTCTTTACAGCTCTTGGCAGTGTAATCATCAGATGTGCACAGTGCTTGGAGAACCATCCTGTTCTTTTGGAAGGAGTCACCAGTTTGGCAGGACTTGGCACACATCTCTGCGCAGCTACACCTAAGCCCCTGTAGTAAATGGGTGTGTGCGGATGCTCAGTTACGTCCGATTCTTTGTGACCCCATGGACTGTAGCCCATTAACCTCCTCTGTTGATGGGATTTTCCAGACAAGAATACTGTGTGGGTTGTCATTTCCTCCTTCAGGGGATCTTCCCGATCTCCTGGGTCTCCTGCATTGGCACATGGATTCTTTACCACTGAGCCACCTACCACATGGCACTGATGGTCACTCAAGTGGAGAAGCAGATGAAAGCCTGAGGACAAATTACCATTTCACCTCTGACTATCGGTATGGAGAGATAGGACCTTGTCAGGGTCAGATTTATGAGGCTGATTGAAAAAAAAAAAAAAAGTGAGAGAGAGAAAAGGCACCAATGGTCAAAAAGGAGTGCAGGTGAGTGGCTTTGAGGTATGAGCTCCATCTGCCTAATTTATTTGGTGTCTGCGATCTGCATGTGATCAAGAGCCTTGAACAAGTGGCAAGTCATGGAGGGGGCAGATGGTGGGGGAGATGTTGCTCAGTGTTTCCCAGCCAGGCCACCATGTGCCCTTATGAGCCCCACTGAAACAAAAACACAACAGATTCTTCTCTCCAAAGAATCTTGGAATTTAGCCAAAAGAAATACCTGAAGTTTTGAACAGTGAGGTTTGATCCCTGCTTCAGGACTTGCTGAATATTTAGGGAAATTCTTTCATTTCTCAATTTCCTTTTCTGAAAGCTACCTGGTTTTTTTGGTCCTGAATAGTATGGACATAGTTTGAATTACTTGCTTTTTCCATCCTCACTCAGCAGTTCAGCCTTTTCCGTATCAACCACTTTTGCAAAGAATCCCAGGTTCTTTGTGTCAATAAAATGAGAACTGAAAATGGCTCTCAGGGCAGCATTGTTAACTGGGTTTATAGAGCACTCTTTTAAATGTTATATTTGGTAGCAATGACAGCAAACTACATATAGCATCCTGAAAAGAGGAGGTCAACCCAGAATAGAGCCAGGATCAGAACTAAGGTTGTCTGGGATTCCTGGGAGCTGAAAGGAGATTTGGAGAAGAGTAGCATAGAAGTACTCTCAAGACAAAGGAAAGAGAGGTGACAATAGCTACTAGTTAAGCACAGCACAGCGTGATCAGGAGATGTTCGCTACATGCCATCGTTCTATAAATCTGTAGGTAAAAATTTCACGAAATAAGCAATATATCAAGCAATAGGCACAGTCCAGAGTGGGTGGAAACAATTATCCCCCAGCCTAGTTCAGTAAGGGTTTGGGTATTTAAAAATGTGGATGGCTGATGCTTAGGAGAATGGCCATTTTGACAGTTCTCCTTATCTTCTTGCCTGCTATTTCCCATCTATGGTCAAGGAGCTTTTATGGCTTTATAGATTATACATACATAATGGTATGTAGCTGACATGTGTTGATCACCTTCTATTTGTCAGGCATTGTTCTAAGCGCTTTATTTTATATATATATATATATTTTTTTTTTTTTTTTACTTAACCTTGTAACAGTCATCATCATTATCCTTATTTTACAAATAAGGAAACTGAATCACAGAAAGGGTAAATAACTTGCCAAGACCATACCCTCAGTAAGTGGCAGAGCCTGGACTGAAGCCTGCATGCTATGACTCCAGGACCTTCACTCTTACCTGTCATTTGTGTCATTATAGAGCGATGACTTGGAGAAGGAAATGGCAACCCACTCTAGTATTGTTGCCTGGAGAATCCTGTGGATAGAGGAGCCTGGTGGGCTGCTGTTCATAGGGTCGCACAGAGTCGGACACGACTGAAGTGACTTAGCATGGATGCATGCATTGGAGAAGAAAATGGCAACCCACTCCAGTATTCTTGCCTGGATAATCCCAGGGACAGAGGAGCCTGGTGGGCTGCCATCTATGGGGTCGCACAGAGTTGGGCATAACTGAAGCGACTTAGCAGCAGCAGCAGAGAGATGACAATGTTTTAAGCTGGGTAATAATAGTAGAACGATGATAAGTGGTTGGATTCCAGATCAATATTGAAAGTACTACCAAAAGGATATGCTAGTGCATACAATGAGAGAGAAAGAAAGGGACTGGGTGGAGTTATCAGCAATGGACACAGGGAGGCTATGGAAAGTGTAGGTTGGAGCAATAACAGTCTCAGTAGCTAGATTTGGGATGCACTGAGATGCCTATTAGATGTCTAAGTGGAGATGCTGAGTGAGCAATTGGATGCACACATCTAAGGCTCAGGGAAGAGGTTCAGGTAAAGATATAAATTTGGGGGCTAACAGAATCCACTTATAGATGGTACTTTAAACCATGAGATGAGATGAGACAAGAGGGGCAAGGACTGAGACATAGAAAACTGTTACAAGTTGAGGTCTAGGAGATGAGAAAGTGAAGTTTTCAGTCGTATCCAACTCTTTGCGACCCCATGGACTGTAGCCTATTGTGCTCCTCCATCCATGGGATTCTCCGGGCAAGAGTACTGGAGTGGGTTGCCATTTCCTTTTCCAGAGGATCTTCCCGACCCAGGAGTCAAACCCAGGTCTCCTGCATTGTAGGCAGATGCTTTACCATCTGAGCCATCAGGAAAGTCCAGGAGACGAGTAGGAACCAGCAAAAAGACTGGAGAGGCATGGCCAGAGAGAAGTCTGGGAAGCCAAGTGAAAACAGTGTTTCAAATAGAAGAAAGTCATCAAGGTTGAAACGTTTCTGATTGGTCTAGCAAGATGAGAAATAAGAATTGAACATTGGATTTAAAAAAAAAGAAAAGAAAAGAAAAAGAGGAGGTCTTTGGTGACCTTACTAACAGCATTTTCAGCAGACCACTGGGGATGCAAGCTCATCTGGAATGCGTTCAAGACAGAACAGTAAGAGAGAAGTTAGAGCAGTGCAGACTGGCTACTTTTTCAAGGAGTTTTGCTGTAAAAGGAATGAGAAAAAAATGAATAGAGGCAGAAGTGGGATTAAGAGAAGGTTTGTTTGATTTTTTGAAAATGAGAAGATAACAGCATGCTATGTACTGATGGAAATTATCCAGGAGGGATGGAGAAATTGATACAGAAAAGAGAAGCAGAAATGCTGAAGTGGAATCTGGTAGATAAGTGGACAGGTTGACTTAGGTAAATACCTGCAGAGTTCATCCATAGTAACAGTGGAAAGAATTTAGGACATGGTGACAGTTGCAGAAAGACAGGTGAGTGGTTGACTGTGCCTTATGGAAGTTCTCTGCTGATTTGCAATGTGCTCTGCAAATGTGAATGTGTTCAGAAGAAGAAAAAAGTCTTTAAAACGGAAATGGCCAGAGAAGTATTGATGGGGAAATTGAGACTTGAGCTTTGAAAGGTCTATGAGAGTAAACTAGTGGAGAAAGAGATTGAATTTCAGGAATGGAAAACCATGTGAACCCAGAAACAGTAATGAACAAGTTATGTTCATGGGAGAGTGAACAGCCTGGTCCTCCTAGAATTTTTGTAATGAAAAGTTTAAGATAAATGTGGAAATACCGATCAGATTGAGAGAGCGGAGGGTTCAAACAGCACTAAGATCTTAGGCAATGAAGAAAAGAAGAATGACATGATGGAAGAAGAGAGATTAAGAACTGCTTTAGCAGTGGTGGTGAAGAAAGTGCCGAGAAGGACTTCAGATCACCCAGGCATGTGTGATAAGAATCAGGAGGGCAGTACTGGAAGCAAAGGAAAAGATGCCAGAAGTATTAGGAATAAAAATAGTGAATAAGTTAACCAGAGGGGATTAAAAGAGTCAGACGCCAATGCTGGAGATTCAAGCCAAGATGACTAGGACCATGATGGATTTGTTGACTAAAATAAACGAACAACCTTTATATAAGTAAGTAGGTATATAAATCAGGAGGGAGAACAGATTTGGAGATTTAAGCTCTGGACTTTTGGATATGAGAGGACAGAGGGATACCTGTATAGAAATGTCTACCAGATAGTCAGAAAAGCAGATTTGGCAGGTATCTACGTAGAGGCAAACATGTTGAGAAGCCCATGATTAACTGGGGTAGAAGAGCAGAGGTGGTGTCTGAAGGTAGACCTTGGAGGAGGACAAGGAACCAGGGCCTAGCGGCATGCTGTGAGTGAGTCAGGAGAGCCACGCAAGCCAAGGGCAGGGAGTTTCAAGAAGCGCCTGGTCAAGGGTGTTGAGAACCATGGGAATATCTAGCAGCAGACAGAAGAGTAAGAAAGGGTCTCAGTGACATAATACCTGGGACCTTTGGCATGTGATCATCAATAGAGGAGTTAAGGCAGGAATCAAACTTCTGGGGCCTGAGGGATGGATAGAAGATAAGTGAAAACACAGTAACACATGTTGATGAATTGTCAGAGAACTTTGGCAGTCACCTGTAGAAGAAATCATTCCGTAGCTAGAGAGGTCAGGAAGATTAAAGATTTTGAAGGCAGAGAAAGCTCCTGGATGTTCAAAGGAGAGACATGGAGAGGAGAAATGAAAGTTATCTCCCAAACTGAAACTAAAGTAATAATTTGCATAAAGAAAAATTATTATGGAATTACTATTATTATTGCTTGCCAATAATAAAATTTCACTTATCATAGATTAACTGGTCAAATCAAGAATTTTTAAAAATCTATGGTTATCTCATTAGATCTGCACAGCACAGCATGCGTGCTCAGTTGTGTCCAACTCTGCAACCCCATGGACTGTAGCCCACCAGTCTCCTCTGTCCATGGGATTTTCCAGGTAAGAATACTAGAGTGGGTTGCCATTTCCTCCTCCCGAGGATCTTCCCAACCCAAGGAGCAAACTCTGGTCTCCTGCATCTCCTGCATCGGCAGGCGGATTCTTCACCGCTGCACCATCTGGGCCGACTCTTTTGTCACCTCATGGACTGTAGCCCATCAGGCTCCTCTTTCTCAGGCAAGAATACTGGAGTGGCTTGCCATTTCCCACTCCAGGGGATCTTCCTGACCCAGGGATCAAACCCATATCTCCGCTGCTGCTGCTGCTGCTGCTAAGTCACTTCAGTAGTGACCCCATAGACGGCAGCTAGCAGAAGGATTCTTTAACACTAAGCCACCTGGGAAGCCCCATTAGACCTGAAGGAGACAAAAAAAGGTAGGTCTAAAGGTAGACACTTCCCTTTTCTATCTCAGTGAGGATATCAACTCTGTGGTTGTGGGGTGGGGGGTGGTTTAGTTGCTAAGTCATGTCCAACTTTTGTGACCCCATGGACACAGGAGCCTGACAGGCTACATACAGTCCATGGTATTCTCTAGGCAAGAATACTGGAGTGGGCTGCCATTTACTTCTCCATTTGTGGTTGTGGTCAGTCAGTCAGTTCAGTCACTCAGTCGTGTCCAACTCTTTGCGACCCCATGAATCACAGCACGCCAGGCCTCCCTGTCCATCACCAACTCCCGGAGTTCATCCAGACTCAGTTCACACCAGAGTTCACCCAGACTCACGTTCATCGAGTCAGTGATGCCATCCAGCCATCTCATCCTCTGTCGTCCCCTTCTCCTCCTGCCCCCAATCCCTCCCAGCATCAGAGTCTTTTCCAATGAGTCAACTCTTCGCATGAGGTGGCCAAAGTACTGGAGTTTCAGCTTTAGCATCATTCCTTCCAAAGAACACCCAGGCCTGATCTCCTTCAGAATGGACTGGTTGGATCTCCTTGCAGTCCAAGGGACTCTCAAGAGTCTTCTCCAACACCACAGTTCAAAGGCATCAATTCTTCAGCACTCAGCCTTCTTCACAGTAGGATAGAATAATCTGCCCATCCCACCCCCAAAACCTATGACTATGTCACCTTAGATGGCAAAAGGAACTTGGCAGATATAATTAAGGTCTTGAAGTCTTGAAATGGGGAGATTATCCTGGATTATTCCAGTGGGTCCAAGCGAATTCCATGCATTCCTAAAACCAGAGAACCTTTCCTGAGTACCATTAGAGCAGGTGGAAAATGGGAAAAGAGTTACAGAGATGCATCATTGCTGACCTTGAAAACAGAGGAAGTAAACAACAAGCTGGGGAATGTAGGAAACCTCTCAAGGCTAGAAAAGGCAAGCAAACTGATTCTCCCCAAGAGCTTTTTTTTTTTTTTACTATTTCAATATTCAGGTTTATCTTTAATTTTTATTGAAGTGTAGTTGCTTTACAATGTTATGCTAGTTTCTACTGTGCAGCAAAGTGAATCAGCTATATGTATGTGTGTGTGTATATATATCCCCTCTTTTTTTGGATTTTCTTCCCATTCCGGTCACCACAGAGCACTGAGTAGGGTTCCCTGAAGTATACGGTAGGTTCTCAGTAGTTATCTATTTTATACGTGGTATCCATAGTGTATATATGTCAATCTCAATCTCCCAGTTCATCCCCTCCTCCCCCCTGGGTGTCTATATGTTTGTTCTCTACATTTGTGTCTCTATAGAGCTTTTAGAGAGGAATGCAGCCCTGATGATGCCTTGGGTTTAGCCTGGTGAGACTAACTTTGGACTTCTGACCTATAGAACTGTAAGGTAATGAATTGTCTTAAGTCCTTAAATTGGTGGTAATTTGTTATAGCAGGAATTGGAAACCAGTATTTTAAATTGCGTTTCTTTGTAAGATGGTAGCCCACAATTCACCACTATTTCCCCTCTTCTCTGACCCACTTACCCCTCTGATCATGTTCCAAGGGTCTACGGAATTCCAATAGACATGACAATTAAAGTTCCTAACAGCTGGAGAGTGAATGTCTCGCCAGTTTCCCTTAGATCCTGGCGTCCACTTTCTCCGTGCCTTTATCTCAGCTAAGCACTCATTCCCTCCAGGCGTGCTCTGCCTGCCATCCAGGAATAGGAAAGGCTGGAGGATGATTGTAGTGAATCCTCCAGAAAGCAACAGAGAAGCCTGAGCACCAATAAGCTCCAGTGACTGTGTCCACTAAAGTCACAGGAAAGATGCATTCAATGAGCTCTTCAGATTTGTGCAGAACCCCGAGCTGTTTCCTGTACCAAAGAGCTGGAAAGACTTTTTTTCCTAATTTCACTTTGAACTCAATCAGAATGGATTTCCACCTGGCATTTAACAGAATGGAGCATATGTAGCTACCGCCCTGATTACCTGAATCCAAGTTATTAAAGCCCGAGAGATTGCCTTTGAACTGCAAACATGGACTCTGTAAAAGGACCCAAGTATCTTGAGAGTTACTTATAAGGCGAGTGTGTACTGAATGAGGAGTATTGATCCAGAAGAGGAATTTATTGTACAGGAGGAAGGGAAGACATCAAGGTTAACTAGTAGATATAAAAGGAGCTAAGTTGATAAATCCAGGAGAATGTGGACAGGTCATGAATACTTTATGGAGAAACAGCCAAAAGCAAACAAACAAAAGAAAGAGAAACTGTATATTCTTAGCACCATAAGTGAAATGTGTCAAGAACACAGGTGGGGTATAGACAAAGTGCAGAAGGTCTGCCCTAGCACCTAGCTGGTCAGCATTGGGGCTTACTTCCCTTGTTAATGATGTTATGATAAGTCAAAAAGTGCATGAGATGTCTAATTAGCACCATTTTGAGAGATCTTAGGAGGGGTTTAGAGGAAGGCAGTTGTGCAGCCATGAATGAGATTAGTTACCTCATGAAATTAGTTACCTCTAAAGGGTTAAGAGGGACTCCTCCAACAGAGAGAGTTCCCGGCTCAGAGACCCCCTGCCCCTGCCCTGTTGCTGCTCTGACGGAGCCAGCAAATGGCTATACAATGTGTTTGTGTACAAGCATTGTCTTGCCAGGTCTGCATGGGAGAAAATTCTCAGCACACAGCCAGCGGTGCTCTATAGAAGCTGGTGACTTGCTCTGCCTTACTGATATTGAAGAGGGTGTGCCAGCCGCGTGGGTGCATGTAGAAGAGGCAGTCAGTGGCACTCATCACTCATTGTAAAAATATGACCAGTATTCAATAATACATGTGGGCTAATTTTTTAAGTACACTTGCTTAAGAGTATGTTACATTACAGAAAACAAATCTATTGATCCTGATGATGTCTTTACATAAGTCATTCCTGAAAAGATGAAAATGTGTGCTTATTTGTACATTTTTCAGAGAGCTCTAATTAGACAAGGGAAGGGGCAGGTGTTGAGAGTGGAGGGACAATAAGGTGATAAACTTTTTCAACTTTAAGATGCATTTTTGTTGAAATTCCTTGGCACTTAGGGCTTATATTTTGTCTTCCTATACCTTTAAAAGATATGTGTATATATCAGCTTGTATATGCTCACACATATTTGTAAATATACATTGTTGCTCAGTCGCTCAGTTGTGTCCAACTCTTTGTGACCCCATGGACTGCAGCATGCCAGGCTTCCCTATCCCTCATCATCTCCCAGAGTTTGCCCAAGTTTGTGTTCATTGTATCGATGATGCCATCCAGCCATCTCATCCTCTGACACCCTCTTCTGCCCTCAATCTTTCCCAGCATCAGGGACTTTTCCAATCAGTTGCCTGTTGGAATCAGAAGACCAAAATACTGGAGCTTCAGCTTCAGCATCAGTCCTTACAGTGAATATTCAGGGTTGATCTCCCTTAAGATTGACTGGTTTGATCTCCTTGCTATCCAAGGGACTCTCAGGAGTCTTCTCCAGCACCACAGTTTGAAGGCACCAATTCTTTGGCTTTCTGCCTTCCTAACAGTCTAGCTCTCACAACCATACATGACCATTGGGAAGACCACAGCCTTGACTATATGGACCTTTGTCGGCAGAGTAATGTCTCTGCTTTTTAACACACTGTCTAGGTTTGTCATCGCTTTCCTGCCAAGAAGCAATCGTCTTCTGATTTCATGGCTGCAGTCACGATCCACAGTGATTTTGCAGCCCAAGAAGAGGAAATCTGTCACTATTTCCTCCTTTCACCCTTCTATTTGCTATGCAGTAATGGGGTCAGATGCCATGATCTTCAGTTCAGTTCAGTTCAGTTGCTCAGTTGTGTCCGACTCTCTGAGACCCCATGAATTGCAGCACGCCAGGCCTCCCTGTCCATCACCAACTCCCGGAGTTCACTCAGACTCACGTCCATCGAGTTGGTGATGCCATCCAGCCATCTCATCCTCTGTCATCCCCTTCTCCTCCTGCCTCCAATCCCTCCCAGCATCAGAGTCTTTTCCAATGAGTCAACTCTTCACGTGAAGTGGCCAAAGTACTGGAGTTTCAGCTTTAGCATCATTCCTTCCAAAGAAATCCTAGGGCTGATCTCCTTTAGAATAGACTGGTTGGAACTCCTTGCAGTCCAAGGGACTCTCAAGAGTCTTCTCCAACACCACAGTTCAAAAGCATCAGTTGTTCAGCACTCAGCCTTCTTCACAGTCCAACTCTCACATCCATACATGACCACAGGAAAAACCATAGCCTTGACGAGACAGACCTTTGTTGGTAAAATAATGTCTCTGCTTTTCAATATGCTATCTAGGTTGGTCATAACTTTCCTTCCAAGGAGTAAGCGTCTTTTAATTTCATGGCTGCAGTCACCATCTGCAGTGATTTTGGAGCCCAGAAAAATAAAGTCTGACACTGTTTCCACTGTTTCCCCATCTATTTCCCATGAAGTGATGGGACCAGATGCCATGATCTTCGTTTTCTGAATGTTGAGCTTTAAGCCAACTTTTTCACTCTCCACTTTCACTTTCATCAAGAGGCTTTTGAGTTCCTCTTCACTTTCTGCCATAAGGGTGGTGTCATCTGCATATCTGAGGTTATTGATATTTCTCCCAGCAATCTAGATTCCAGCTTGTGTTTCTTCCAGTCCAGCGTTTCTCATGATGTATTCTGCATATAAGTTAAATAAGCAGGGTGACGATATACAGCCTTGACTTACTCCTTTTCCTATTTGGAATCAGTCTGTTGTTCCATGTCCAGTTCTAACTGTTGCTTCCTGACCTGCATACAAATTTCTCAAGAGGCAGATCAGGTGGTCTGGTATTCCCATCTCTTTCAGAATTTTCCACAGTTTATTGTGATCCACACAGTCAAAGGCTTTGGCATAGTCAATAAAGCAGAAATTGATGTTTTTCTGGAACTCTCTTGCTTTTTCCATGACCCAGGGGATGTTGGCAATTTGATCTCTGGTTCATCTGCCTTTTCTAAAACCAGCTTGAACATCTGAAAGTTCACGGTTCACATATTGCTGAAGCCTGGCTTGGAGAATTTTGAGTATTACTTTACTAGTGTGTGAGATGAGTGCAATTGTGCGGTAGTTTGAGCATTCTTTGGCATTGCCTTTCTTTGGGATTGGAATGAAAACTGACCTTTTCCAGTCCTGTGGCCACTGCTGGGTTTTCCAAATTTGCTGGCATATTGCATGCAGCACTTTCACAGCATCATCTTTTAGGATTTGAAATAGCTCCACTGGAATTCCATCACCTCCACTAGCTTTGTTCGTAGTGATGCTCTTGCTAAGGCCCACTTGACTTCACATTCCAGGATGTCTGGCTCTAGGTCAGTGATCACACCATCATGATTATCTTAGTCATGAAGATCTTTTTTGTACAGTTCTTCTGTGTATTCTTGCCACCTCTTCTTAATGTCTTCTGCTTCTGTTAGGTCCATACCATTTCTGTCCTTTATTGAGCCTATCTTTGCATGAAATCTTCCCTTGGTATCTCTAATTTTCTTGAAGAAATCTCTAGTCTTTCCCATCCTGTTGTTTTCCTCTATTTCTTTGCATTGATCACTGAGGAAGGCTGTCTTATCTCTCCTTGCTATTCTTTGGAACTCTGCATTCAGATGCTTATATCTTTCCTTTTCTCCTTTGCTTTTCGCTTCTCTTCTTTTTTTTTTTTTTTCACTTCTCTTCTTTTCACAGCTATTTGTAAGGCCTCCTCAGACAGCCATTTTGCTTTTTTGCATTTCTTTTCCATGGGGATGATCTTGATCCCTGTCTCCTGTACAATGTCATGAACCTCATTCCATAGTTCATCGGGCACTTTATCAATCAGATCTAGTCCCTTAAATCTATTTCTCACTTCTACTGTATAATCATAAGGGATTTGATTTAGGTCATACCTGAATGGCCTAGTGGTTTTCCCTACTTTCTTCAATTTAAGTCTGAATTTGTCAATAAGGAGTTCATGATCTGAGCCACAGTCAGCTCCTGGTCTTGTTTTTGTTGACTGTATAGAGCTTCTCCATCTTTGGCTGCAAAGAATATAATCAATCTGATTTCGGTGTTGACCATCTGGTGATGTCCATGTGTAGAGTCTCCTCTTGGGTTGTTGGAAGAGGGTGTTTGCTATGACCAGTGCATTTTCTTGGCAAAACTCTATTAGTCTTTGCCCTGCTTCATTCCGTATTCCAAGGCCAAATTTGCCTGTTACTCCAGGTGTTTCTTGACTTCCTATTTTTGCATTCCAGGCCCCTGTAATGAAAAAGACATCTTTTTTGGGTGTTAGTTCTAAAAGGTCTTGGAGGTGTTCATAGAACCGTTCAACTTCAGCTTTTTCAGCGTTACTGGTTGGGGCATAGGCTTGGATTACTGTGATACTGAATGGTTTGCCTTGGAAACGAACAGAGATCATTCTGTCATTTTTGAGATTGCATCCAAGTACTGTATTTCGGACTCTTTTGTTGACCATGATGGCTACTCCATTCTTCTGAGGGATTCCTGCCTGCAGTAGTAGATATAATGGTCATCTGAGTTAAATTCACCAATTCCAGTCCATTTGAGTTCGCTGATTCCTAGAATGTCAACGTTTACTCTTGCCATCTCCTGTTTGACCACTTCCAATTTGCCTTCATTCATGGACCTAACATTCCAGGTTCCTATGCAATATTGCTCTTTACAGCATCAGACCTTGTTTCTATCACCAGTCACATCCACAACTGGGTATTGTTTTTGCTTTGGCTCCATCCCTTCGTTCTTTCTGGAGTTATTTCTCCACTGATCTCCAGTAGCATATTGGGCACCTACTGACCTGGGGAGTTCCTCTTTCAGTATCCTATCATTTTGCCTTTTCATACTGTTCATGGGGTTCTCAAGGCAAGAATACTGAAGTGGTTTGCCATTCCCTTCTCAGTATTCTTGCCTTGAGAACCCCACGAACAGTATGAAAAGGCCACGATCTTAGTTTTTTTAATATTTAGTCTTAAGCCAGCTCTTTCTCCTCCTTCACCTTCAAGAGGCTCTTTAGTTCCTCTTCGCTTTCTGCCATTTGAGTGGTATCATTTGCATATCTGCAATTGTTGATGTTTCTCCCACCTGTCTTGATTTCAGCTTGTGACTCATCCAGCCCAGCACTACATATACTACCTCTCAATATATACAAGTTAATAATATAAGTATACATAGGAAGGGGTGGGAGGGGCTAGAAAAATTCCATCACTAAGAACCCACTGCCACCTGGTAACTATATTTTCATTAAAGGAGAACTGAAAAAATAAACTCTCTCAAATGACAAAGCAATTTAGTGGTCCTGGAAGAAAACATGAACAAGCCTTTTCCAAACTTAGTAATGCCAAACCAGTGCTGTGTCAGTACACATAATATTATAGAGAGTGATAGGTTATATCCAACCCACCCCTGTTTGCCCATTCTTTGCTTCCTTTTAAAGCTACCTTGGTTTTTAAAAAAATATACATCTACTTGTCTATGCCAGGTCTTCCTTGCGGCTCATGGGATCTTTAGTTGTGGCATATGGGATCTACTTCCCTGATCAGGGATGCTCCCTGCATTAGGAGCTCTGAGTCTTAGCCACTGTATGGATGTGAGAGTTGGACTGTGAGGAAAGCTGAGTGCTGAACAACTGATGCTTTTGAACTGTGGTGTTGGAGAAGACTCTTGAGAGTCCTTTGGACTGCAAGGAGATCCAACCAGTCCATCCTAAAGGAGATCAGTCCTGGGTGTTCATTGGAAGGACTGATGCTAAAGCTGAAACTCCATTACTTTGGCCACCTCATGCGAAAAGTTGACTCATTGGAAAAGACTCTGATGCTGGGAGGGATTGGGGGCACGAGTAGAAAGGGGATGACAGAGGATGAGATGGCTGGATGGCATCATCAACTTGATAGACATGAGTTTGGGTAAACTCCGGGAGCTGGTGATGGACAGGGAGGCCTGGCGTGCTGTGATTCGTGGGGTTGCAAAGAGTCAGACACGACTGAGTGACTGAACTGACTGACTGACTCTGCATAGAAGTGAAAAAGCAGGGTGACAATATACAGCCTTGATGTACTACTTTCCCAATTTTGAACCAGTCCACTGTTCCATGTCTGGTTCTAACTGTTGCTACTTGACCTGCATACAGGTTTCTCAGGAGGCAGGTAATGTGGTATGGTATTCCCATCTCTTCAAGAATTTTCCACAGTTTGGAAATGGCAACCCACTCCAATATTCTTGCTTGGAAAATCCCATGGACAGAGGAGCCTGGCAGGCTACAGTTCATGGGGTTGCAAAGAGTCAGACACAACTGAAGCGACTTAGTGCACACACAGTCAAAGGCTAACATGCCCCAAATAGACTTCTTTATTTCCTTCTCAAGAACATCAGACACCTCAATACATGATACCACCATGCAAACACTCAAACCAGAAGTGTCAGCCTGGTTCTTGATTTCACCTTTTCTTCATCTAGACTCCCAGTAATTATGTGAGTTCAACCTTGACCCACTTTTCTTCCTCCACTGCTGTGTCTTTAGTCTAAGTACTAACATCCCTTGTCTGAACTATTGCAATAGCCTACTTTCCCTGGTTTCCCTGCTTTCATACTTGCCATCCCCAGCCCCAATTCATTTCCCACTTAATGATGTTTACAATATGAATCAGGGAATTCCCTGGTGGCATAATAGCTAAGGCTCCACGCTCCCAAAGCAGGGGGCCAGGGTTTGATCTCTGGTCAGGGAACTGATCCTGTGTGCCACAACCAAAGATCCCTTCTGCCAAAACTAAGAGCTGGCATAGCCAAACCAGTGAATTTACTAAATATTTTTTTTTTAAGAAAGAAGAAAAGGATTGATTACATATACCTATAGGTCCAATATTGCCCATGGGCCCCCAATTTAAAAATAATAATAAATACAATTAAAATAAAATATAAATCAATTTGGGCCCCTCCCCTCCTTGAAACTCTCCAAAGATTTTCTTTTGACTGAAGACCAAACTCCGTAGAATGCCCTTCAAGGCTATGCATGAACTGGCAGTTGGCTAACTTTGCAACTGAATCTCATACCCGTCACTGCCTCACTCACTGCTCTTTAGCTACAGGGCTGTCTTTCCAGTTCCTCAGTGATTACAGAGCCCTTTCATGCCTCAGGACCTTTGCACTGGCAGTTCCCTCTCCTTGGAACGCTCTCTCCCTGACCCACAAGTGCTCACTACATGTTAACTGAACAAGCGAGAAGAGTATGGATAGATTGCCTCTCCTACAAGAATAAGATGAATAATAACATGAAAAAAAGTATGTCATTAATAACTTGTTCAGCTATTAGTATTTATGACATTTAAGCGATATGGGCTTAGTATGATTAGGCTATGGGTTTTCCGAAGCATGTTTCAGGGAGGAGTGGGAGGAAACATATTTAGCATGTGTTAACGATGACTCATTAATCCTGAGAGGTAGCTGCTGATATCCCTGTTTTTCAGAATTTGTGTGGCTCGGTGAGGTTAGGTAACTGGCTAAGGATGAGTGGGTAAGAAGCAGTGGGTCTGGAATTTCTAGGTGGTCTGAGTTTCGTGCTTGTGTGTTCCCTGAGTCCTGGTGCTTTTGGGTGGGTAAAACTCAGAGAAGAGATTCGAGGTAAAAAGGAGAGACACCTGGAGACACTAGCTTTTTTTGTTCACCTGGACAGCATCTCTAGCTGCTGTGATCAGAGAGACTAGGTATCTCTGCCTTGGTTGTCAATACGGCCTGAGTGAGCTGAACTAGCCCTCAACTTAGAAACCCAGTATCCATACACACAGATAAGGCAGGGAATACAGTTAGGTATGGCAATTAATGAGCCACCATCTGCTAAAACATCACACTCTGAGTGGGACTTAACATGGTTATGGGTTTCTTTGAACGTGGTTTTTTTTTTTTTTTTCTTCCCCACCATATGTGCTTAAAGGCTTTAAAAAGGAAACAGCTTAATCCAGGAATGTGAAAAAGAATGGTGACATTCCGTGGTGTGTCAGTGAAATGAGAAATTTATCAGGCACCATCTATTTTGGGGCTTTGTGGTATTTTCTGGTTCCAGACTTCCAGTTAGTGATAAAATGGCAAGAAGAATTGCCACATGTGTGGGGTAGGTAGAGAGGAGCACCATAGTAGGTGCTCCTTCTAAAATTTACTTTTGGCTTTGCCCTGGACTCAACTGACACATATACAGAAAATACCCTGTTTCCTCCAAGGCCTCTCTGAGATAGCCTGTATTCCACTTGGCTTAACCATGTTCTTCCCACTGAAAATGGATCTGTGCCAGATTTCCCTATCTGTCTGTGTTGAATATTGTTTGCACCTTCATGATAGCACTCAGTCCAAGCATCTCTCTTTATAGCCTCTTGCGTTTCTCTCTTCCTCCTCCTCCACTAACCTAAAGCTCCCTGAGGGCACAGGCCATGCTTTTCATCATTTCAGCATCATTTAGTACAACCCAGCAAAATAACTTACATTGGGGGTGCTCAATAAATGTTGAATTAAAATAAAATTGTTACAGGGGAACAGTTTAGAATGATGACATTAATGTAAGATACCTCAATTATTTACAGAAATGACATATTGTAGGTCAACAACATATTGAGTCTATCTTTACATTAAATGCTGGAAAAATGTCTGATAGTACCAAGAATAAACCCCTACTCTTTATGAAAGCCAGTGTGTGATTTTGGTTAAACTTCACATTTTAAAATCTGTGGAATCGAAACATTTGAAATGAGGAAAGATGTTACTTTTGGTCTCAGCACTGGGGCAAAAGGGCCTTTTAGAAGATTCATGGTTATAGCATGGTTAACTTAGCATGGGTATGTCAATAAATCATTGCCATAGCTCTGTGATGATTGGGTCTCTCTCTCTCCCTGTGTGTGTGTGTGTGTGTGTGTGTGTGTGTATACATTTTTGTAAGAAAATTTAAGAACTTCCTGACTATATAGAGAAATGCAATGAATGTCATAAAGCACCTAGATATTATGATAAGTGTGAGAAGGCAAAAGTGTTTTGTTTTCTAAATATTTAAAGATAGCCAACACATCAGTTGGTATATTTAAATGCTATGGGAATATTGACAGTAACAAAGAAGGCTCTAGAGTAAGATAAAGGATATTTCTTTTTAACTTAGAAAGGAGAGTTGGACACTGAAGGATGAAAGTCACGAAGACAACACTGGAGGAAGATGCATTGGGCAACAGTGTCCAGGATAACTTCAGGAAGAGCTGCCCACGAACCCAGATGTCCTGGAATTATGGGAGCCAAGGAGGGAGCTGGAAGAATAATCCAGATGTGAATGATAGAGTCATAGTGTTAGCAAGAGGTAGAAATGTAGAGAAGAGACTGGCTAGAAAGATATTTCAAAGGAAGAATCCCTACCACTTTGTGGGTATGATAGAAAATTCTAAAATATCTACTGATCTGTCAACACCAGAAAGAGGGATAAGTGAGGAGGTGCAGTTGAGCCATAGGGGAAATATAAGAACTGACCTTTGAACGTACTGAGTTCCACAACACAGTGAGATGCCCAGGTGGAAATTCTCTAGCTCTGTCCCTGTCACTTTAGGGTACTGTTACTCTCCAAGGGAGATACTGGTAATGTCAAATCTGGAGATGGAAAAGGGAAATTTAAGACAAGTGAAGAACAAGCTAAGTTTGAAAGCACTGTGGGCACAGCACTGCCACAGCCAAGACATGCCTTGGTGTTCTGGTTGGATATTTGATCTCCCATCATTTTGACTCCCTGCCAGGCTAAATGCTCTCCTAAATCAGCTGTATTCTGGCTTAGGCTTCTGGGGAGGGTAGGCTTTTCCTGGTCTGCAACTACTTAGCTTGTATTCAGGAATTAGAAGATGTCAACGTTATGATTTAAAGATGTAGAAAAATATTCTTCTTTTACAATGGCCTCAAATATGGAAGCCTCCAAATCTGTCAGGCAGATATATAAATCAGAATTATATTGTGGCCACAATGCCAATCTTTTATCTAGTCCTTCTGGCAAAGTTTAACACATCCTTTGAGAACTTACTCAGAAGTTACTACCTCTAAGTAACCTTCCTGACTCCCCCAGGCAGTTAGTCCTTTCATTGGCCACATTACCACACACTTTGTTCTGATTTCTATACTACAGGGCATAGAAAAAGCTCTGTGTCTCTCTCACTACTAGTCTGGGAGCATCCAGAAGATGGGAACCATCGATTCATCTTTGTATTTCCCACTCCCCCAGCAGAGTGGATGACAGTTCATTGTTGGAAATATCCAAAAGAGAAATTTTAAGAACATAGATGGAGCGATACTCAGTTACTATAGCAAAACCTGTGTTCACATCATATGTCACATTCCCGCTGATGCTGTTAATGCTGCACCAGGAGAAGCAGTGCTCTCATTACATGCTGCTGGCCCATATTTGTAATGTGTGACATTTTTTATGAAGTACTGTCAAGGGTAATCCATCATATAGTAACCTTTGGATTATATGCTGAGACTGGTCTTAAACACAGACATAAATGAACTTCAAGGATAATGCTGTTTTCAGAGAAGGGTATGATCAAAGGGTTCTGGCTAAGAAAATAAAGCAGAACATTATTTTCTTTTAAGTTAAACAGAAGTGCCTGAGAAAGAGTTTTCCTTCTGTTGGCTCCAGTTGGGGACATGGTTATTGTGTGAAGATAATCAGGTGACTCTGAAATGTGGCAGAATATTTATTTGTTGGAGTACAACAGGATTTGTAAAGGGAGTGAAGAGTTGCTTAAGGTTTGACTATCCTTGGGAGTTGCAAGGTTTGTAATATCTTGATCTCAAGAGGCATTTTCAAAAAATAAAAGGACATATGACAACTAGAGTGAGTTTCAGATATCAGCTGTGGGTTCACAGTGAAAGATATTCTTTCTGTGTATCCATAAAGATCGAGGATTTTACACATATTATAGAGTATAAATAAAAGCAAGCTTCTAAGACTCATCATTTTTTTGTGTAAATCCAGATAAGACTCCTCTGATGAGCTTAGCATTTCCTGTTAAGGAAAAGCTTATAGGTGAGAGGAACACTAAAATTATAATTCTTTGTCTTTCTTAATTAGACTGAAGCTCACCATAGATCTTGCTGAGACAATCCAAGTAATAATTCACATTGTCAGGTCAGCAGAAATAGGCAGGGGGTGCCCAATATGACTGAAAGATTTGCTCCAATGATCTATCTGTGAAGGGAGGTACACAGTCTTCATGGGCAATATACCCTCTGAAGATGCTGAGTACAAACAACAATGAAAACAAATCTCAGAAAGATTCTTATACCACCTTTACAGATGTCATTTCAGAGGAAATATATAAATAATATTCATACCAACTGATGTGGGGCACTAATTAATAAGTCCCATTAAATCATGGAGTAATGACATTTAGCATCTAATGAATGCCTCATCATCTTTTGATCATTAATATAGCAAAAGAATACAAAACTTGGTATCCTTGGGCTCCCGCAGCATGGTTTTCTGTCTGTGATGTGGCCTCCTGGGCATTAAGTGGCAGGAGGGTATTGCTCCTCTATCATCAGATTCCACACAACACAGAGATTAACTCTTTCAGGACCCTGAGTCCTAAGGTTTCCTCATTTTAGAAAATGTGAATCTGCCTGCTTTTCTCAATTAATACCTCTGAGTGCCCTAGAAAACAGAAGCAAGCTGAGATGTTGACTTTGGTGTATAGTATTGCTACGCTGTTGACCCTCCTAGCCCATCTAAGTTGCACAGGAGGAAAAAAAAAAATTCCCTTTATTTATTACTAAGGACTTTCTTTATTTAAGGACAAGAATCACCTCACAGACCAGGTGCCATTGCAAGGGCTTATTGATCACTATAGACTAGTAGAAATTCCAGGAGGCCGTCATTCCAGCGGGAGTTGGAGGTGGTCGACGAAAAAGAAGTCCATCTCTGAGCAGGCTGGAGTGGGAGAAAAATCTCTGGCCATTGGTCCATCGCTCTAGTGACACTCGGTGTCTTTTCTTTCAGAAGAGGGTCTGGAGCGGACAGAGCGCTGAGAGGTTGCCGTGGGGGAGGGAGAGGGAAAGCGGGGGATGGCAGGGTGACAGAGCCGCCCAGGGGTCTGAGAGGCTGCGTTCTTCGGAGAAGGGAGAAAGGGTCTTCTGCTTCCGCTCCAGATCGAGATTCCTGAGTTAAGTATCACCGTGCAGCCCGACCCAGATGGGATTCGCTTCTGGTTACAAAACGGGACACTGATCAACATCAACTTGGACAAGTGACAAGACTGAGTCTGATGTGGGTGGATGTCTTTTCAGGTCGTCGGAGGGGAGAGGACGGCTGAGCGCTCGTGGGTAGCTGGGGAGAAGCGTCGCGGCCAGGGCAGGGACAGAAAGGGACAAGAGCGGGGAGACAGGGACGAAGAAGAGAGAGGACGAGTTGAAGAAAAGTAGGGGCAAAGTAGGGACTGGGTGAAGGGGAGAGAGGAGGAGACAAGGGAAAAGTGAGGGCGAGGAGAGGGATTCGGAAAGGAAGAGGAGTCGCGGGAGGGCAGGGCGGAAGGATTGATCGATCAGGCGGTGTGGACAGTTAGGGGTGAGAAGGGTGGGGGGCTCCGAGAGGGAGGGGAAGGGGCTGCGGGAGCGGCGGTGAAAGCGGGGTTGGGGGCAGCGAGAAAGTGCTCGAGGCTCGGGGTGGCGCGGAGCGGCGGGCCCGGGAGGAGGCGGGCGCGCGGTCGGAGGGAGCCGAGGAGGGAGCGCGCCGGGCCGGGAGCCGGAGGCCGCGGGCGGCAGGGGGCAGGTGGGGGAGCGCGGGCGAGAGAGCGGAGCGAGCCGAGGCCAAGTGCATTGTGTCTGGCGGCGGCGCGCGGGCCCACTGGCGGCGGGGCGAGCAGCCATGGAGCCGCGGGCGCTCGTCACGGCGCTCAGCCTCGGCCTCAGCCTCTGCTCCCTGGGGCTGCTGGTCACGGCCATCTTCACCGACCACTGGTACGAGACCGACCCCCGGCGCCACAAGGAGAGCTGCGAGCGCAGCCGTGCGGGCGCCGACCCCCCGGACCAGAAGAACCGCCTGATGCCGCTGTCGCACCTGCCGCTGCGGGACTCGCCCCCACTGGGGCGCCGGCTGCTCCCGGGCGGCCCAGGGCGCGCCGATCCCGAGTCTTGGCGCTCGCTGCTGGGGCTCGGCGGGCTGGACGCCGAGTGCGGCCGGCCACTCTTTGCCACCTACTCGGGCCTCTGGAGGAAGTGCTACTTCCTGGGCATCGACCGGGACATCGACACCCTCATCCTGAAAGGTGAGCGCCGGGCGCGCCCTGCGCCCCAGGCGCCCGCTCGCGGAGCGCAGCTCGTGGCTCCCCAGGGGCTCCGGTCCCCACGGCCGCCTCCCCGCCGCGTCCCCGGCACACTCTTTCGTCTTCCCCGCCGCCTCCTTTCTTTATCCGTCTCCCTTTCTTTCTCCCGTCCCTCCCTTCTCTCTGGCTCTTCTTTCCCCGACTCTTCTTTCCTCTTCATCCTCTTCCTTTCCCTCTCTTCCCTCAAGTCCCTTCAGCCCTTCACCTCTGTCTCCTTTCCTTCCTCGACCTCCTTCCTCCCCCTCTTCTCCTCTCTCTCGTCCTTCGCTCTCTTTGTACACCTGCCCGACTTGGAATGCATGTGTCGATTGCCGCTGGCGAGGAAGGGAACCCTCAAAAAGACCCGACCTTGCCCAGCTGGACTCCTTCCCTCAAGTTGTGCTTTCCTTTTAGAAATACCTTTGGAAGAAAAGTGGTGCAAATCTCAGAAGAGGAGGAAAGGGCTTTATTCTTGTCCTGCTTTAATGTTGGTAGCAGACGGGACTGATGTGGTCATGCCAGTCTGACCGGCTAATGGGGAGCTCAGGAGGCTGGAGGAATCTTCCTCTAAACCCTGAAGTGCGGGGTTCCTTTGGGTTAGACCTCAGACGACAGTAATGCCCTGGTGGAGGCAGCTGAGTGCAGCTAGGACATCGACTGTTTTGCAGCCTTCCTCCTAATGACTGGGCACACCATCCTCAGTTCAGGGCGAGCAGAGTGGAAAACCTGCCCAAGCGTTTTAAAGTAGAGCTTTTTGTATTTGCACACAGAGTCTCTACAGAATCACCCTCTCAGATTTTGATACCTTGTTAGGCTGTTTTGTTGCTGTTTTGTTATTTGACACTGAGTTGTAGAACATCAGTTTGCTCTTTGAAGTCTAGACGATACCTGGCTCCCATGCGTGTTGGATCCATTGAATTTATTTATTTATTTATTTTTTGTAATCTCATTCAGTGTGACAGTCCTATTGCTGAAGCTTTCTTCTAGCTGTCAGAGCTTGACCCTTATGATAAATTCTGTTTCTCTGAGACGAAAAAAAAACAAAAAACAAAAAACACCCTACGTTCTTCCCTGGAACTCATTATTGCAAAAGAAAAAAGAAGACGTATAAAATCGGTACATCTACATTTTTAGTAGCCATTCAGGAAAGCAAAGAAGCAGATTTGTGTTGAATTCTGGTTTGGAATGGAATTACATAGAAAGGAGGGAGTTAATAACATATTGGCCTCAGAGTCTTCTTAGTTGGCGTATTCCTCATTTCTCAAACATGTCAACTTCCTCCTTCCCATGGCTAGCTCAGCTGGGGACTGCCATCTGAAATCTGTCTGTGGTGGAAGGACTCCAGTGCTTTGGGGAGCAGGGAGCAGATACAATAACCTTCTTTTGGAAACTGCGCTTTATTCTTTCCTCTCCTACCTCACATCCAAATCTGGTTTCTCCTCATGAAGATGCTGCATAATTAATGTTGATAGTAGCAAAGTACATGAGCAAACTGTAAAAGCTCAAAGTGGAAGCTCAGTTATGGAATGCTCATTTAGGCAAGGCAGTTTTGAAAGCTAAGCAGTGAAGTCTGTCTTTGGGAATGAACAACAGAGCTGCATTTCCTTCCACTCTTCCTGTGCCTAGGGTATTTGATTGCATGTAAATTGGATATGTAATAATGCCTGAAACAGCAGGGTAGAGTTCATTCAATCCAAGGGCTGGAGAGTATGCCCCTCAGGACTCTTGCACGTTCCCCACCTCCTCATCCGCCCTGGCTAGCTGAGGTGTTCAGCTCCTGGGAAGTTCAGAATCCAATAATCCTAGAGGCTGAAGGGACTTTAGACGTCATTCAGTCCAACCTCCCACCTATTGTTTGAAATCCCTTCTACATCTTTCTGGCATGGTTGTCCACCCTAGCACTTCCATAAGATGGAACTTGTGTACTAGTTCAAGAATTACAGTTTTCTCATCATAAACACAAGTTTAGATTAAAATGATCTCAGCTTTGTAATATTGATGGTGTTTAGCTAATTCCTTGTGTGGAATACTAAAGAGTTCTAGGTTGTCATCAGAAGACCTGGGCTCCATTGTTGCCCATACCACTAAATCTCAGTGTTTCCTCCAACAAGTCCAGGCCTCCTTGGTCTTCAGTTTTCTTGTTCCTTGTAGGAAGGCTCAGTATCTTTTAGGGGATTTTTTTTGTAGTTCTGAAATCTGTCATTGTTGTACTAATAGCAATGTAAATTTAGCTTCCTAGGAAGTTAACGAGCTGCCATTATTAAGACATGAAGAGTTTGGAGAAATGACATTCAGTACATTGTAGGATCATAATTTGTTATTTGGGAGATGGCCAAAAGGGCCTGCAATACTTTCAATATTGCTCCCCATCTACCTTGGGCTACTTACATAACTCTTTTGGATCTCAGATTTATCATCTGTGAAATGAATGGGTGAAATGAATAGCTTTAAAATTCTGTGATTCCAAGAATAGTTTGAACAGATGATTTTTGACACCTCTATTAGGTAAACATTACTTTTGTTTTGGTATTTGATTTGGTATTTGGTATTTGGTATTTGTACAGGTATTTAGGAAAATTGTCAAACTCTGAATGTCACCCTTTCATTGTGACTCTAGTTTACTTTTAGCCCAGAGTGACCCTTGAAGGTCTAGATTAGACCTCCAACCAGGACCTTCAGTCAGAGTGGAGGTAAAGTTATTGATAAACCCATTAAGGACCAAGACTAGAACTCGATGCTACTGTCTTAGGCTGAGGAAGGACCAGTCCCCAACACAATTTGAATATAGATTTTCCAGCACCAAGTCCTCTTACTATATTGACTAATCCACATTTTACTATCTTGCCCACTGGGATAACATGGGAACTTACAAATGCTATAGAGATATTAAGTTTGCACTGCATTATAGAAATAAATGCCCATCAAAACCCTGTTATTTCGTCAGTTAATATTAGGAAGATTTCAGCTACACATGTGAGAGTTCTTTTGTATTTGAGTTGGTCAGTTGACTAACTGTTCCTTGTAGATCCTTCTTGCAGCTAACTCTTGTTGCTAACAAAGCTTTGCTGTTCAAAGTAAAGACAGATTCTGGTAAGTTTGCAAATTAATCATCGTCCGTCCAGCAGCAGGAGGGCTAGAACAGTTAAAGAAGCCTTGTGGTAGAAACTTGAAAGAATGGGTTTAAAGAGGAGGGCCTCAGGCCCCTCTGTGCCCCTGGGAATACCACATTGGAAAGAAGCCTTTATGTATAAAAGAAAGCCAGGAAGGCAGGTGGCATGAATTGTGTACAGAGCCCAGGAAATGAGAGGAGGTGACCTAAAGATAGATTCTTTTTTTCCACCATTCACCCAATTTATTTACTTTATAAACATGTATTGAATGTCAGGTATTGTTCTATGTATAGACAATTTGACTTCCTTCGTGGCTGAGCTGGTAAAGAATCTGCCTGCAATGCAGGAGACCTGGGTTCAATCCCTGGATTGGGAAGATCCCCTGGAGGAGGGAATGGCTACCCACTTCAGAATTCTGGCCTGGAGAATTCCATGGACTGTATAGTCCCTGGGGTCGCAAAGAGTTGGACACTGCTGAGTGACTTTCACTTTCACTTCAAAAAATAGAAAATACAGAAGTGAAAAAAATGGATAAAAACACCTGCCCCGATGGAGTTGCTATCAAGTACTGTAGTTATTTTCTAGTAGGTTATAGAATAACTACTTTTAGTAGGCTGTGGGATAAACACTTTGGGCAGGCTGCTAGCACTGGTAGGTAAATGACAGACAGTACACTGCAAAGTGATGGAGAGCCGGAGCCTTCGGGTGACACCCAGGCATTCTGTTCCCAGTGCAATTCTTATGTTTAAACTACTTGATGAACAGTAAAATAGAAGGACAGATGGAAAGAGACTCAGTTGGAAACATTCTATAATGCTTCTTTCAGTTACTGAAAACACTGACTTTAATAAATAAACACTGATGAGTCTTGTGAATACATTATATGGAACTTTGGAGAAATTAATTTTGAGTAGGGATTAGTCATTGAAATGATATCAAAAGTGCCAACTGTTCTTACTAGCCTTAAGTTTAATTGAAAAAAATTTTTAATTAAAAATTTTCATTAAAAACAATCCACACTACTTTTCAAATATATGTTCCTTGTTTATGTAAACTGAATCCTAATATTATATATTGCCTGCAATAAACAAAAGGGAAATGAATGTGGTAGTGTTCTGTTTTTATGAAGTTAAGAATGATAGAATTTTAGAAATATGAAGATTACGATTCTGTAGTCATATTGTTCACTTGTATAAATCATTTGGGATTGAATTCTTAAAACTTGAAATAGAATATGTCCTTGTGGTTTCAGAAGCATTTTTCCTTTAATGAGATAAACAGAGATATCAAAGACAGTGGGACATAAATACTTTGTCATTTTACTCTCTGCAAGAAAGAGAAAGTAGGAGGATTGGTAGGCATTTATTGGGTCTCTTCCTCACTCTGCTAATGATTTATCTGTTTTCCCTGTTGGCTTATTTTCCATGAAATTAATAGTCTGTACAGGACCCACCAAGTTCTACCTGACAGAAAAATAGATTGATGATTTTCTCCAGCTCATTTGTAGACCAAAGTATCATTTGTGTTAGAATAATTATCTCCCAAGAGCAGATGTATCTGGGAAATCTGGGAGGCGAGCACTGTTTCTCCTTCCTGACCCATTAGTTTACACATTGTTCTCGGACCTTCTCTTGGACCAGAAGATGCTGCTGGCAAAGGGATTCTTCAGTTTTGGGGGTGCTGGGGATATCATTAAGACTTCCTTTTTCTCTCTCTATTTCTCAAGGCAGTGGTCTCTGAAACTGTTTTAAACCCCACTCTATGTAATTTATATTTTTTTATTTAAAAATTAGATACAGGAACTGTACTTACATGGGCTTCCCAGATGATGCAGTGGTAAAGAATCTGCCTGCCAAGGCAGGAGCTGCAGGAGACATGGGTTTGATTCCTGGGTGGGGAAAATCTCTTGGAGGAGGAAATGGCAACCTACTTCAGTATTCTTGCCGAGATAATCCAATGGACAGAGGCACCTGGCCGACTACAGTGCAAGGGGTCGCAAAGAGTCAAACGTGACTGAGCATTTGAGTATGCTTGCACACTCTGTTCACTTTCCACTTTCATGCATTGGAGAAGGAAATGGCAACCCACTCCGGTGTTTTTGCCTGGAGAATCCCAGGGACAAGGGAGCCTGGTGGGCTGCCATCTATGGGATCACACAGAGTCGGACACGACTGAAGTGACTTAGCAGCAGCAGCACACTCTGTACTGAAATATATTGGCTTGTCCAAAAATTTCATTTGTTTTTTTGTACACTTGTGTGGAAAACCAAACAAACTTCATCATGAAACATGAATGAACACAAACTTTGAAGGGATGGGGTAATATTAATAAATAGAAAAAAGTTTATCTATGTTCCAGGGGGTACATGAGAGGACTGCTTATGTACCGCCTGGCATATCCCCCTTTCTCTTGGAAGACTGCTTCTCTCATTGCCCATCAGCAAAGCCCGGGTTTCTTGTGTGGGCAGAAGATGGATCGTTCCTTTACTATCGTGCCTGACCTCTGTGGTGGGTCTCCCAGCACCATTGTATCACATATTCATCGTGCACAGGCGAGAGAAGAAGATGCATTTTATTTCTGTATCATTTCCGACATGAAACAGTATTACCTGCGACTTTATGATTAAACAAGTGCTAGCTCACATTACACAGCTCTTAATGACTAGATTTGTAGATTTGTGCTGCAGTGTCTTGGGGCTGAACATACCTGAGTGTGATATCCTATGCTTCAACACATCCTATTGATAACACTCCTGAAAGTTATCTTGCATAGAAATTAAATTCTCACTTGCCTCTCTGATATCAAAAAACGACATTTGCTTCTATTCTTTCCATCTGCACAGAGAAGTCACCTTTTAATAGTGATTCATAAACACAAAAGTGGATGGTGCTTTAAGTGGTTTGTGATCAAAATTGCAAGAGTCAATGACGTTTGTATCTACCGTGTCTCGTGGATTGCACAGAGAAGTCACCTTTTAATAGTGATTCATAAACACAAAAGTGGATGGTGCTTTAAGTGGTTTGTGATCAAAATTGCAAGAGTCAATGACATTTGTATCTACCGTGTCTCGTGGATTACATTTAGCAATGACCTTGAGGGGAACAACAGAAGAGTTTTTTGCTATGCCATAGAACATTCACATCCAATCATACTAGAGTTGGCTGTGATTTTTTTTCTTAGCTCCTGATTTCTCTTCAAAGCTCAGAAAGAGCCCTTAAACCCCATCAGGCAGACTACTCATAATTCCAAGTGTTCTTGATTGCAAGAGAAGATAGCTTTTGTTGGGGGAGCATCCGGGAGTTACATTTCATTGAGGGAGTAACTGAGACGCCCAGTGTCAGTGGTAAATGGGAAACGATGGTGAGTGGCCACATTGAAGGAATTTAGGCTGGTCCTAGGATTTTCCCAACAGTTACCAAGAACGAACCCTCCTTTCCTCTTTGAGTACACCTGCAGTGCAGTATACCCCAGGTAACTGAGCTGTGACCTCTGCCAGCTTACAAGCAAGCTGTAACATCAGGTTGGCAGTGTCCTTAAGCCCATCTTTCTTGTGTCCATCTTATCTTTCAGAGAGATTCCATTGTCCTTCTTTGATAATTATGTGACTGACTGTCTGAGGCCTATTTTCCTGTATTATTTTCTGGTTAAAAGAGTAGAAATAATCTGATTTGGTCATCCCCTTCACTTTCCTGTCCCTTGCAGAAGCAACTGGTGAGATGGAAGGAAAAAGTTGAAAACAACTAAGCTGGAGGTTTGGCAAATAGTACAAGTAGTAAATGTGTCTCCTTTGGAGTAAAACATTAGCTCAGTAATTTGGGGGCAATTCAGACAAGATCATCTTAACCCTGTAGACTTGCTTTAAGTGTAACAAATTAGTTTTTTCTACAATTTATATATATATATATATATATGTATGTATTTTAAAAATAGCATACCATTACTATTGTCTAAAGCTTTGCACAACTGGTTGTAAAGATTTTTATCAAAATAAAGGCATCTGACAGTAGAAAATGGACTTTATCTTCAAAACCTGGTAAAACTGATGCTGGTTTATTTATTTATTTTTCACTTTCTTATAGTGCTTCCCTGCGGTTAAAAGTGATTGCAGTGATTAATCTGTTTTATTGCAAGTTTTAACTAAAAGGAGGTAACTGAACTTCTTGGAGCCCGAGAGAGTCCGCATCAGCCATCACGAAGCTGACAGCCTTTGTTTGCTGTAGAGTACCAGGAAACTCCAGGCTGCACTCCATCTTTCTTGTAACTCAGCCAGATAAGCTGATTGCAGACCAAACAATAATGTCATGGGGACACCCATCAGGAAATGCATTAGCAAGTGAAAAAAGGGGAACAATACACACCATATTTCAGTTTTCGTTATCTTGACTGACTGAAGACACACTGAATTATTTCTACAACTTGCTGGATGTCCCCCAGTGTTCAGACTTTTAAGTGTTTTGTTCATGGAAAAAAAATCAATCAACTCATTTCTCCTCTAAGGACCAAAAGGATGTTATCTGTTCCCTTCTGGTTCCACCAGGTTGTTTAATACCATACAGGTAGATAGGGAAGTGATTCCAGAAATATGTGAGAAATTTTGAATGTATAGATAATCCAGAAGGCTTTAGTGTCCCTTTAAATAGGTCCCTCAACTGTAAATCAACACTGATGCTTCCATCTGCCATGCCAGAGAACACTGACATATATTCTTAGGGTCTTTAACTGGCAAGATTGAGAGAGTGGGGGTGGGGGTAGGGGTAGGAGGCTGTATGTGACTTGGATCTCTTTTGCCTATATTTTAGGGAATTTTTATTTGGTGTGGGGGATGTAAGCATTTGCTTCATTCAGAAATCAGTCAGCAAATGTTACTGAGTGTTGAAAAGAAATGCTTTTGAAAATAAGAGGCTGCTTAGTGAAACACATGGGTGCTGTGTCCTCCTTGCCCTGTGAGGTTTTGCTGTCTCTAAGGACACCCTCAGTAGTGAGGAAGAGGGTCTGAGGGGGTGGGCTGGGGCTTTTGGTTAATTTGAGTTTGAATGCCGTTCCTTATGTTCTCACAGTTTTGAAAACTCCTTACAGTAATGTTTATAGTTGTCATGGAATTTTTAGCATGGGCATCCCATTAAATGGTATTTAAGGAAGTTATCCTGAAAAACAACAGAATTGATCACTTGTCATGGAATTGAAAGATTATGAAACTGATCATCAGAGCAGCAATTTGACTCAGCAGAAGATAAACTGTAGGAGAGGAGAAACTAAAAATACAATGGCCAAGGGCAGTAATGGAGTCTTTGTCAAAGTTCAGTATTTGCTTCATGCCACTAATACTTAGTCACTTATTCCCGGGGGTTTGATCCTTAGCATCTAGGGATCCTTAGCATTTTAGTTTGATCCTTAGCATTTTAGGGAAACTTTGATGTTCAGACAATGAAAATGTTGTTTGAAACAAGCTAAAACTAACAAATACTAGAGAAAGAAAGAGCTAGGCTGAATTCAAGTGGCAGAAGAAGCGACAGTGACTGCCGATAAGAACGTTTCTGAAAAATATTGTCTTTTTGTTCAGTTTTTTGAAAGAAACAAAACCAAAAAGGCACAAGGAAATCGCTTACTATTCAGCAGTAGAAGATAGAATCCAGCCAGAAATGTCTGCTGAAGAAGCATCAAAGTCATGTATTTCTTTCCTTTTTTTCTCAAGGGTTACGTTTTGTTTCTGAAAGAAACTCAAATTGGTTGGAGGAAAATGGGTAAGCACATGTTGAATTAAAGATTCATAGAGTTGAAAGGAACTTTGAGCTGTGATCCTCACCCAGTTTTTTTACTATGATGCCGTGATAGAGAATTTTCTTGTGCGCTGCACACTTCTGCCCATTACATGTAATTCCTGGCACACCAGCTCTAACTCTCTGTTTTTTGCTCAGAAAGTGTTTTTAGAATGTCTGTGAAGGAGGGAATGTTGTTATCAGCAAAATCTCAAATAAGTTTTAATTTATAAAATAGACTCTAGCTTTTGCACGGGGGAGGTCCTTTGATCTTATGTAGAAGAAACTTAGAGAAAGCAGTCTGATTGGCTGTGGGAGTGGAGGCTTTATCCGGTTTGTGTATTTTTTAGGAGTGAGGCTTGTACAGGAAGCTGATGGATACAGTGAGCATGTGCACTTCAATCTCCCAAAGTCGTCCCCAGGCACCATCTCTGATTTGGAAATTGGGAACTTTATTAAGAACTCATTACCTGTTAGTCTTCTGAACCCATCCCAACACACTTGATTTGAGAAAGTTAAAAACAAAATGACAGGAGGAATCATAAAAGGTCATAGTTTTGTTTGCCCTCCAAGTGTAACAGAGTTATTGAAATAAATCTGTCTGAGAGACCCTGAGAGGCATTAAACAGAGTTCACTATTCAGTAAACCCATATACAGATGATTCTGCAGTCACATTTGAATAGGCCATGGAGGAAATTGAATGTTCCTTACTAATATGCCCCAGATTTTCATTTTGGAAATTTGTGGCATGGGTGTTTTTTACAGCATGTTTTTATTTTTTCAATTATCACACGGTTCTTGTTTTAGCACTCTTCCTGTTCTATTTGTAGGTTAAAATGGCAGACCTATTCCTCCCCCATCCCCTGGCTAAGTATTGTCCCATATATGTAGGTTTCTGGAGTTTTTAATTCCTGAAAAGGTCAGGTATGAAACATTATAATTTTGGTTGTAAGTCTAATTTTTTAAAATGCTATTAATAAAATGCTTGATAAACATTTATCCACTTGTGTAAGGTTTACTAAAGATCTTTTAGAGCTAAATAAGAGAAAACCCAGATAAAAATGACTTAACCTACAAGAAAAATGTGTTTTCTCCCATAACAAGAAGTCCAGAGGAAGCCTGTACCTAGGCTGGTCAATTGAAGATTGAATTCTGTTGGGCTTTAGTTGTTGCAGCATGGGCAACTTTGCCTTCAGGCTTGTCTCTTCCTGGTCACCAGCAGGACTGATGGTCACTTCCTTATACAACAGTAGTTCAAAGGCTAAAGCAGGAGAGAGGCCATGCCCCTTTTTTCCTAAACATTCTTAGAATGAATGTAATGCCCCAGAAGTCTCCCAGATTTCCCACAGACATCATTGGTTAGAATTATGTCACATGACCATTCCTAAACCAATCCCCAGTGAATTGAATGGAATTAGAATGAGCCCCTTAGACCAATCAAGCTTCTCATGACAGAGGCTAAGATTTCAGTGTCCCCAGGAGGCACTTGCCTGCTTGATACCTGAACCAAGTCTGGCTACTGTTAGCTAAAGAAGTGTGGCTGCTTTAGTGCTGCTGCAGCTTGAAATCCAGACAGTGGTCCAGTCCTACCTGCGATCATTCCATAGGGAGAACAGGACTGAGAGAACCCAGTTTCTTGCTGGTGCTTCCAGATTTACCACATTCCCTCTCTACAACCTGCCCTGATGGGAATAGGGAAGTAAAAGAACATCTTTTTCCTCTATATCGCTAAATTCTCAGATTGTGATTGTTGTTCAGTTGCTCAGTTGTGTCCAACTCTTTGTGACCCCATGGACTGCAGCACGCCAGGCTTTCCTGTCCATCACCATCTCCTGGAGCTTACTCAAACTCATGTCCATCAAATCGGTGATGCCATCCAACCATCTCATCCTCTGTCATCCCCTTCTCCTCCTGCCTTCAATCTTTCCCAGCATCAGAATCTTTTCTAATGAGTCGGCTCTTCGCATCAGGTGGCCAAAGTGTTGGAGTTTCACCTTCAGCATCAGTCCTTCCAATGAATATTCAGGACTGACTTCCTTTAGGATTAATTGGTTTGATCTTCTTGCAGTCCAAAGGACTCTGAAGAGTCTTCTCCAGCTCCACAGTTGGAAAGCATCATTTTTTCGGTGGTCAGTCTTCTTTATGGTCCAGCTTTCATATCCATACGTGATTACTGGAAAAACCATAACTTTGACTGTATGGACCTTTGTTGGCAAAGTGATGTCTCTGCTTTTTACTACAGTGTCTAGGTTTGTCATAGCTTTTCTTCCAAGGAGCAAGTGTCTTTTAATTTCATGGCTGCAGTCACCATCTGCAGTGATTTTGGAGCCCAAGAAAATAAAGTCTGTCACTGTTTCCATTTCCTCCCCCATCTATTTGTCATGAAGTAATGGGACCGGATGCCATGATCTTAGTTTTCTGAATGTTGAGTTTTAAGCCAGTTTTTCCCTCTCTTCTTTCATCTTCATCAAGAGGCTCTTTAGTTCTTCACTTTCTGCCATAAGGGTGGTGTCATCTGAATATCTGAGGTTACTGATATTTCTCCTGGCAATTTTGATGCGAGCTTGCACTTCATCCATCCCAGCATTTTGCATGATGTACTCTGCATAGAAGTTAAATAAGCAAGGTGACAGTATACAGCCTTGATGTACTCCTTTCCCTATTTGGAACCAGTCTGTTGTTCCATGTCTGGTTCTAATTGTTGTTTCTTGACCTGCATACAGGTTTCTCAGAAGGCAGATAATGTGGTCTGGTATTCCCATCTCTTTCAGAATTTTCCAGTTTGTTGTGATCCACACAGTCAAAGGCTTTAGCATAGTCAATGAAGCAGAAGTAGATGTTTTTCTGGAACTCTCTTGCTTTTTCGATGATCCAACGGATGTTGGCAATTTGATCTCTGATTCCTCTGCCTTTTCTAAATCCAGCTTGCACATCTGGAAGTTTTTAGTTCACATACTTTTGAAGCCTAGCTTGGAGAATTTTGAGCATTATTTTGCTAGCTTGTGAAATGAGAGCAATTTTGCAGTAGTTTGAACATTGTTTGGCACTGCCCTTCTTTGCGATTGGAATGAAAACTGACCTTTTCCAGTCCTGTGGCCACTGCTGAGTTTTCCAAATTTGCTGGCATATTGAGTGCAGCACTTTCACATCATCATCTTTTAGGATTTGAAATAGCTCAGCTAGAATTCTGTCACCTCCACTAGCTTTGTTAAATTCTCAGGTTGGGTTCCTGTAAATTGACTGATAAAAGACAGATGAAGAGAGAAAAACAGAAGTTAACGTGTGCATCACGCATATGGAGCCCTCAGAGATTGGTAGCTCAAAGTGGTGTTTAGGACTTAGGTTTATATGGCATCTTAATGAAAGAACAGTACATTTTCAGAGAAGTGATAACCAAAGGAAAAGGACTTTGAGTTTCCAGGGCTGACAGATTGTGGGAAGGCAAATATTAGGAGAGACTGGTAGTAAATCAGGGCTAGAAATTAGCAAGGATTGTTATGTAGATTCCTCTGCTGCCATCTCTTCACTGATGAGAATCTAGAGTTATCCCTGGTAATTAACTTCTATCCTTGGTAGAAGAAGGAAGCAGCACCTTTATAAATTTATGTCCTGCTTTTAGGCAAGTAGGAGAAGGGCAGAGTTTTTCTTGTATCTGCTTCTTCTCGATTGCCTTCAGCTCAAAATGATTCTTATATCAGAGTGGCATATTTGGGAGCAGCATATTCTATTTTTCATGGGCATATTGAAGCACCCTGAAAGCTCTGTGCTTTGCTTTTCTAAAGGCTGGTTTGTGACTCTTTAATCTGTAGTAACCCAGGGACTGAATGGTTGTTTTTATGGTGGCTTCTTCATAATTGCACTTAACAAAATGGAATGTGAAATTTCCAAAACCGTACATTTTAGAGAATTTTGATGCACTCTTAAGATCTGATAGTGCAGTTGCTATAAATTTAATACACATTGGGTTGATGAGGTCAGTGTTGTTCAAACCTGGAAGGTCACCTAAGGAAGTGGTTGTTCAGCAACATGGAATTCTGTGTTTGGAGGAGTGGGATGGAGGGAGAGCGTATTAAGATGAAGGTCAAGCATCTCAGCAGGAATGTTCAAGTCACAGCACTCCAGGGCACTTCACCTTTCCTCATGGAATTGCTGCGTTCCTCTTGGACCTCTTATTTGAAACTGAGAGGCCTATTTATTAAAGCTTGATACCTCTTTACAGCAGGAATTACAAAGCAAGAAAACAATCTGAACTACTGCAGATGGGCTGAGCTAGCAGGATTTCAGCCCAGAAGCCTCAAAAGATGGTGTAGAGCCACAAGGTATGTGGGAGGACATATTTTAGGACCACCAGATTGCATGCCAATTTGCAGGTTCAAAAAGAAAAAAAAAAGAAAAAAAAACAAGTGGAGAGGCAGGAAATAAAGGAAAGCAGGAAAGAGCAAATGAACAACTATTTGGTAGATCTTTGGGGAACCAACCCTCTAAGATCTTGTTTCTTTAAATATCTATCAAGTTCATTTATCTTTCTGAAATACAATCTTACCATGCCTTTACTTTGATTAAAAATCACTGTCTGATGGATTCCCCAATAAGGTAAAAATAGACTGACCCAATTGATCCAGCAATTCCATTCCTAGCAATATATCCTAGAATGGAATATACTCTAGAATGGAAAACAGGGGCTCAAACAAAAGCTTGTACATGAATATTCATAACAGTGCTGTTCCAAATAGGCAAAAGGTGGATTCAACCCAAATGTTCATGAGCTGATGAATGGTTAAAGAAAATATGCTATATCTATATAATGGAACATTAAAAAGGAATGATGTACTGATACATGCCACAGCATGGATGAACCATGAAAATACTATGCTCAGTGAAAGAAATCAGACACAAAAGGCAAAGTATTATATGATTCCATGAATATGAAATATCCAGAATAAGCCATAGAGATAGAAAAATAGGACGGAAGAATGGGGAAGTGACTGATTCATAGGATTTTCTTTGGGGTGGATAGAAAAGTTCTAGAGATAGATGGTAGGAATGGTAATGTACTAAAGAACAAGATATTACATGCTTTAAAATGGCTAATGGGGTCAAAACCAAGCAAAACCAAAACAAAATCATTACACTGCTCATATCTAAAAGTCTAAACTTCTTCGAAGTTCATAAAAAGGCCTTCTCCTTGTGGCTCCAACTCCTTTCCTTGTTATGTACTCAGACACTTCTTGCAATCTGGGGTCAGGCTTCACCAGATCATTTGCTCTTCTTTCAGTACGTATGCCCTTCACTCTGTGTCACTGGAATTTGTTTCTTCTGCCTGAAATGCCACTGCTCCTTGTCCTTTTGGTCACTCCTTGAAGGCTTCTATTGTTTTTTCCTCTCTAGATTTCCTTGACTCTCCCCTTAGTCTCTCATTACCTGCAGAATTAATTGCTTTGTTAGTTAGGACCCCAGTGTGCTTTGTACATACCTCTATTATTACTTTCTACATTGTATTGTGGGGTTTCCCAGGTTTTGCAGTGATAAAGAACCACCTGCCAATGCAGGAGACACAGGAGAAACGTGGATCTGATCCCTGGGTCAGGAAGATCTCCTAGAGTAGGAAATGCCAACCCACTGCAGTATTTTTGCCTGAAAAATTCCATGGACAGAGGAGCCTGGCAGCCTACAGTCCATGGGACTGCAAAGAGTCGGACACGACCGAGCAACTGAGCATGCAGGCACATTATATTGTGGTTTATTTCCTTGCCCACTTTGCTCCCTACCTAGGTTGGGAACAGATGCCACTTAGCTCAGTATCTGGCACATGGCTATCTTCCCATGGAAGAGTTGTTGAAAAAATTCCACTGGATTGATTCAAATCACCATGATATTTGGTCCATTCTTTTTCACCCACTCATTCAATTTAAGGAAAGGGAGAAGAGAGACTTATTCTGAGCTTTCAAAGACTAGGACACTAATAATTCAAAGAAGGCAAAGCAATTGGTATTTAAAAAAACAGTAATAGTATTATGTAAAACAAAACATTTATGGTTGCTTTTGTTTTTGATGTATTCTAAAAACCACTGTAAAACTAACAGGGTGCTTCTCTATGGAGGATTTTCCTCACAAAATGTTCTTCAGTTCAGTTCAGTTCAGTCGCTCAGTCGTGTCCAACTCTTTGCGACCCCATGAATCACAGCATGCCAGGCCTCCCTGACCATCACCAACTCCCGGAGCTTGCTCAAACTCAGGTCCATCGAGTCAGTGATGGCATCCAGCCATCTCATCCTCTGTTGTCCCCTTCTCCTCCTGCCCTCAATCCCTCCCAGCATCAGGGTCTTTTCCAATGAGTCAGCTCTTCGCATCAGGTGGCCGAAGTATTGGAGTTTCAGCTTTAGCATCAGTCCTTCCAAAGAACACCCAGGACTGATCTCCTTTAGGATAGACTGGTTGGATCTCCTTGCAGTCCAAGGGACTCTCAAGAGTCTTCTCCAACACCACAGTTCAAAAGCATCAATTCTTCAGCGCTCAGCTTTCTTCACAGTCCAACTTTCACATCCATACATGACCACTGGAAAAACCATAGCCTTAGCAAAAGGATTACATTTTTGTTACAATTTTCTTGTCTTTCAGCTTATATCCCGTAGCAGGAAGTCCCTACCTTCAAGGAACTTTTCCTTTATTCTCTCACAGGACCTGATTTGGTGGTTTTTCAGATACTAGGAACTCAATAGATATGTAGTGTTTTCCTAGGTTTATTCTAAGTATTTCCTTGTACAGTTTTGGCTTATTAAATGTTCTGTTTTTCAGTAACGCTGTTCAAGTCCAGTTACATACTTCCTTTCCCTGGAAAGCACAAGAGCTAGAGTGAATCACTGAAAGACTCTTGGTGGCTGCCCTTCGTCAGGCTCGTTTCTGAGCTATTTGGATGCTGTGTCAGGTGTCTTAGGCAGGAGGCTGTTTGCTGACAAAAAAGCCTGGAAAACCATGTGGGGTTCAAGTGTGCTCCTTGGACTCTTCAAGCTGAGATAGCTCTCCAAGAGACTGGTGGCTTTTCTGGCGTGCTGAAATCATCTCCCTCTCAGCAAGTTTATTTTGCAGTTTATTGAGGTGACAGGAGTCAGAGACTCGGGGCATCTCCTTGCCTCTGCTATTAACTAGCTATGTGACCTTGGGCAAGTCACCTCACCTCTCAGATCTTCATTTTCTCATTTGTGAATATAGGGGTTGGATCGGTGTAACCTGCTGGGTCTTTTGCAGCATTAAGTGGCAGTAATTATAGGATGCCCAGCAAACAGCAGCTTAATTAACTCAGCAAAGTGTAAGGATAGAGAAAGGTCATTTCTCTCTAGAAGTAGGTAAGCATTAGGACAAGCCAAATCTGAGAACCTTTCTCTCTTTTCAATTGTTCACCCACATTTCTTTCCTTTGCTCTTTTGAATGTGACATGCTTTCTTTTTGCTAATTTTCTTTTTCGTTTCCTGAGGGTTTCAAAGGAGAAAGCGGGACTTTCCGTATTGTTCCAGGAATTCTTTTCTGCCCGAGCAGTGTTTGCCATTTGGTTGGAAGGACTCAACTGTATAATTTTTTTTTCTTCTTAGATAATTTCACAGGGAATTGGTAATAATAAGTTATACCTGGCTTTAGGAACTGAAGTTAGAGTTTATAATAGAGAGCAAAAAAGAAGTGCCCTTTAGAAAATTGTATCGTATAATTTAAATTTTGCCTTACTTGCTCATTTTAAACTTCTTTGAAGAAGTTTGAAAGATTTCGATGAAAGAAAAAACTCATACACTTTTTTTTGTTATTACAGGTAAAAAAAAATCCTATATTTATTCCTTTTTTGCTTCATGACAGTATTTAATACTCACAAGCCATGTGAAGTCAGAGAAATCCACAATTATCTACTATGATTCATTTTGTTCAAAGGTTTTAGAGATGTACTCTCTGAATTTAATAATCCACTGTGTTAAATACCTGCAAGTTATATTTGATCACTTTAATTCATATTATGAATCTTGATTATTCACTTGGTTTTTTTTTTTTTTCTACCCTCAAATGATATTTTAGGTGGCTTGCCACATATTGTAACTGGCATAATAGTTAATTTCACTGGCATAATAGTTAATTTCACTGAAAGCCCTATTCAAAAAATTTGAATTTGATATGACTTTCCTTGCCCCCAAATTTTCTCTTTTATGTAGATGAAAGGATATGCCCAGGTAAACTTCTTTAGGCATCCATGGCAATGATTATAATGGTAGATCTGTTGCTCCACTTCTGATGTTTGATTGGACCAGTTGTTTTCACTTAAATCCTTCCAGTCAAAGCAGAGATGGGTAGACAAGATAATCATCTGAGTTATCCCCATCAGAGTCGGGCTGATTCTTACTGAGAGAGAGCGTGAGATCTAGAAGACAGTGTGTGTATATGGTCTGGAGGTTGAGCATACCACCACCTCACTTTTCCCCATCATAAGCATTTGGGTCATTTGGAAGATTTAGAAGTTTATCTAAGAGGAAGGAAAAAAAAGAAGAGAGACCTGTTTTGATTGGTGATGGTGAAGATGGGGGAGACAAAATTCCAAGGAGAAAGAGTCATCACATAACGGTCTTCACTGTGGTCTGCTGATTTGGGGATATATTTCTTAGAAAGTCTCTTCATTCTTTTGGAATTTGTTTATTTCCTTTTACAAACAGTAACGCTAGGAAGACTCTTACAAAATCTGTGGGAGATAATGCACTAGGAAACTGAAATTACTCTGTAGAAGCCATATGACGAGGAGTGTGATATTCATGGAATTCATGAAGAAAAACACCTTAAATTTACACAGCAGATTCCTTCCGTATAAGTCAGAGCAGTTTTTACAACGAGAAAAAGGAGACATGTTCTCTGACTCAGCGTTGAGGAGAATAACATAGGGACTGCCGTTAATTACTGTTTGTATACGGAGGGGAAGATGGCCACGTGGAGTGGGGAGGAGATGAAGAACCCTGGGAACCGGGAACCGTGGGCCTGGGCCTGGCTTTTGTGCCACCCATGGGACCTTGGCAAGTCATTTAAACCTCTCTAAATCCAAGTTTCTCATTTTTAAAATTGAACTTAATGATTTCAGAGTTTTCCAGATTATTACTTTTTATGGCTTATTTATAGTGTCAGGAAGGAAAAGGTGAGTTTTCCAGAGAGCTAAAACCTACCTTTCTGTGCCTCAGAAACTTGTTTTTATCTAACTGGATGGATCTATTATTCAGTGCATTACATACTTCTCATCTGCCTTCTGAAACAGAGAGCACTAAATTTAACTTTTGCTGAATGACTCAAGGTTGTTGCTACGAACTATGATATAATAACTGGGATATAGCATATTAACATGATATGTTCCTCTTGGGGAGCATAGAGGTATGTGGAACTATGTGCCTCAAAACCAAATATCGCAGTAACACTATACTTTTCACGAAAATGATTGTGTTGGTTCTGATTTTTGGTTTTTTTTAATGCTTGCTGCTTCCTAAATATCACTTCCTTCTGTTTCCATTGTCTGTCTTGAGCTGTCCTTTTCTGTATTCCACCTTACTGCTTCTAATGGGCCAGGAACAGGGAGCTGTAGGTGAAGCAAGTTGGAGTTAAGTCTGAAGTTTGGGCAAATAGTCGCAGGTGAGGTTTCTGGAGGGACTTCAGCGTGTGAAGGTTTGGAGGCATCCTTGGGTCACTGCCTGAGGCCTTTGGGGTGTTCTGTGTTGCAGTAAGAGGCCCTTGGATAAAGTGTCTGGCTCTTCTTGTTTATGGAATGATCTAATGTTTGTGACCATCCTTGCCGGGGGAGGCGGGTAAGACTGAGAGCTGGGCAGAAATGATATAGCCCAAGGGGACTAAAAAGGGCTCAAAAATAGAAAGGCCACTGAGAGGGCAGATGTGTGGGTCTGTGAGAGTATCCAGGAGACTGACAGACTGGGCTAAGTCATGTTTATAGGGCATCCCACAAGGTCATCCTGTTCACAACCTTGACTTGCCAGCCATGCTCCACCATGACCTCCCATTTCCACCTTCTTTAGAAGAAGCAAAGCATGTACAGGGGGGTCTACTGTGGCAAGGTTAATTTAGGACCCCTGGATACTGAACTTCCAGTTAATTGTTATTCTATTGATCCTCAGGACCACTTGCCGGGTAGATTGAGAAAATGTAAATTGGTTATTCATTTTCTGTATATTTACATGTAAATGCCACTTTATTAGCTTGCAAAATCCAGTGTTGTCCATTTTAGCATAAACCTGGACACTGACTAATTTGTGCTTCTTTAATCTGCCAGCTTGGCAATTTGGGGCAGCCTCGTCCCTTTCCCATCCTCCCTCCCCGTGACCTCAACCCTCCCATCCGGCAAAGCCAAGAATGTTATTTTAGGCTGTAGGAACTATATTAAAAAATACCGCTGGGTTTCTCTAAGCTTTTCTGAAGTTTTCAAATAAATAAATAAATAAGGATCACACAGGCCAGTCTCCCATGAAGCTGTTTTTGCTGTGTTTTCTGGGCACTCATGGAAGAACAGCAGTCAGGCCTGGTGCTGTCCTGGGACCACAGCTGCCTGGCCTAGGACGGAGATAGGAACTCATCCTAGGGAGGAGGGAGCCAGGAGGGTTCAGTATATGTCACTGTGGCTTCAGCCAGGATTATGTAGCTCCTGGAGCTGTGGGGAAAGCCAGGAGATGATCAGTAATTAGAGAAATAGAACCATGCTACCTCTTCTGGCATGGGAGTTAAGTGAGCAACTGTTGTGTCCCACTTGGGTTGGAATTTTCCTCTCTTTTAACACCATCGGGAGGCATGAGGATGGGCACAGTGTGGAAGCAGCTTCTGCTGTCTTCCCTTCTAAGGCTGGCCTCTCCTCACTTCTAGAAAAATACTGTCGTAATCTCACTCAGGATTCTGGAATCAGTCCTTGTAACGGTGTAGCCTGTGGCCTTGTCTATCCACGGCTTTGCATTGGCTTATTCTTTATTGATCTGGGCTGATAATCGTGCAGTCTGTTGGGCTGGTTCTAATTATGGGATTGTGCATGAACTGTTGTGTTCAAATAATTTCTCAGCAAAAAAAGGAATTGAACCAGCTCAAGGGTCCATGCGTCTACCTTGTTCCTGTCTGCTTCTGCCTCCAGCCCTTTGTGTCATGTTAAGTGAATCATTTTCCTTCCTTGTTTTTCATTTTCCTCTCTTTGAACACGGAGAGAATGATATTTATCTTGTGGCTTAAGATTTAGGATAACTAAACATCATGCACTCACGAAATGTAAATTGTTGCCATCAGTGTGATAGGATGGTTCATGCTGTCTCCGTGGTTTATATCTTTCTTTCTTAACTATGAACTTTCATTAACATGCTCTCATTATAGAAAATGTAGAAAACTGCAAAGAAGAAAACAAACATCAACTGTAGCCCTCCGACTTACTTATATAATCCTGTTCAAAGTTTGATTTCTTTTCATCCGGTTTTTATGCAAATATATAAAGACACACATATATATTTACTTTTTATGTTATATGGGAGTATAGTTGATTTACACTGTTGTATTAGTTTCAAGTATACAGCAAAGTGATTCAATTATACATATGCATGTATCCATTCTTTTTCAAGTCCGTTTCCCATTTAGGTTGTTACATAATATTGAGCAGAGTTCCCAGTGCTATACAGTAGGTCCTTATTGGTTATCCATTTTAGATATAGCAGTGTGTACATGTCAGTTCCAAACTCCCTAACTGTCCCTTCCTCCCAGCCTTCCACCCTGGTAACCATAAGTACAGAGACATATTTAGATAATATGATATATACTGCCTTGTAGCCAGCATTGAGCCACAAGAGTTTTCCAGTTTTAATCTCTTTTTAATATCTGCAGAGTTATTTTAGTGGACTCATAGCCTTCTAGGTAACTAATCTCTCTGACTCTTGTCTCTCCTCCTATCCCCTTTTTTGTCTGCCTGACGGAATCATCTACTGGAGAGAAAACTTGATCCTATCACATCCCTGCTTAAACCCTTCTGTGCTTCCTGATAACTTGCTGGGTGAGGCCTTGCATAGTTGGGGAGGGAGCTTTTCCTGTTTGGTCTCTGACAACCTCCCCTCTTAGTTCTTTATTTCTCATCATGCTCCATCTCACACAGTACTGAACCTCCTATCAGTCCCTGTAAACACTCCTTGCCTCTCTGCCTTCCCTTTTGCTATTTCTTCTGTCTGGAATGCCCATTGCTGCCTCTAATGTCAGCACCCCTGTGACCTGGCTGACTCTGGCTCTGTTTTAAGATTCACTGCAGGAGATCTTCTCTGCCTTCCCTTGGTCGGGAACCTGTTTCTCTGGGCAGTTCTGTAGACACCTACTTATATCTCCTTCACTCAAATGACTCTGCGCCCCCTCCAGTCCATTCTCCATTTAGGGGGAAAAAGGGAAGTGTTTTCTGGCTGGTTTGTTTTTTTTTTTTAAAAATCAATTCTCATCATCGATTCTGGTCATTTACAATCTGGGGTGGTTCCACTGAGGCTCACAGTGGAGATCCAACTTCAGGCTCTCTGTGATCTAGCCTCCACCTCCCCTCTGGTACCATCTTCCCTGACACCTCCTCGGCCTCTGCACCCCAGTCTCACAGGCCTCCTTCTTCAAAGCCCTCGTGTGTGCCTTTCCTTCTGCTCCATGAGGATAATCCTGCTCATCCTCGAGACCTCAGCATTCCTGGACTGTCTCCACCTTGTCCTCAGCACTCAGACACCCTCCTCTATGGTTCCCAGTCACTGCGTGCATCTCCTTTATGTCAGAGTCATAATTTTGCATCTACTTGTCCTATTAATTTCAACAATGCCACTGTCCTTCACTAGACTCTCTGAGGGTAAGACTTGTGTTTGTTTTCACTTACAGGTAGGATTGGATTGGGGGGAAGTCACAAGGTTCATTTGCTGATGTTAGAACTGTTCCCAACACATCAAACTAGATAAGGCCAGGTCAGTCCCACGCCCCCACGTGGGGGCAATGCAGGAGGTGATCAAGCATCAGAAGTACCTGTGCTCCCTTAGTCCTTGGAATAGCCTATGAAATCAAAGGTAGCAGGGTGGGGCCGTAATTTCACGTTAAGCCAATTGCGAGGAGAGTGGAATAAAGAACATGCTGGCCCAGGCTGTCTATTGGGAGCTGATGGATTACCTGGTATGTGGTAGTGGAGGTGTGTGTGTGGGTGGGTGGGTGTGTCTGTCTGTCTCAGGGTGTATTTTGGCAGCTGGCTGGCTCTGTTTGTGGTTTTAAGCCAGCCAGGCAGCTAAGTGGTGTGGCCAGAAGCAGGGAGCACTGCACGGGCGCTCCTGGTGGGGGGGTTCATGGGGTTCTCTCAGTCCTTTTGCACTGCCTGATAAAAGTGGGGGCAACTGCTAGCTGGGCTGCCAGGGTCCTCAGAGGGTACTATGCAAAGTCCTGAGCAAGAAGTCTCCAGGTGCTCAAACCTCAGAAAACTCAGATACTTCTGAGCCTGGAGGAGGAATGGAAGTGGCCTTTCTACTTCTAGTCGAGGGCTTTTAAGTTACCTTCAGAGGAGGTTGGGGGCTGTGGATGCCCTCAAACAGTGGCGATCTAGCCCTGGGCTTTGAAAAGCAGACAAAGGCAAAACCGAGGTCTCTGTAAAAGAGGATAATCCATAAAGGATGTTGCCAGAGGGTTTTAAAGCATTTCTTCTGAATTTTCTTAAATTAGGTTTTTCTTTTAATTACCTAGTTATCCTTCAGAAACTTGGAACAGTCCCACTCCTTATCAACATATTCCTTGTCAATTATGCACAGGCTCAGGCTTATGGTGCTGAGGGTGATGCTTAAGTATGAGGCAGCTGGAAGTTTTTCCCCTTGGGTTGAGGAGAGTGATAGGAATGCTAATGGGCTATAGCTCTGGGCTGAGCTGGGAGCTGCAGGAGAGAGCTCACTGAGCACAGGCTGGGGGGCCGGGGTTGGGGGAGCAAAGGAGAGGTTCATTGCTGCTGACCCGACTAGATGAGTGGGGGCTAAGGGTTAACCTGTAATTTTTGTCATTCAGATCAACTCTGCCTACTTCCTGGATTCTTAGCTCCATATCCACAAATAGCTGATCGAAGTGATACTTAGCCGAACTGCCTATTGGCACTTTTTTTTTTTCCTGCTGGTTGTCTGTGTCTTTTATTCTGACTGATGTAAAATTAGGGCTGGAAACATTTGGTGGGGATGTTTGGATGAGATGTGGGCTGAAATCTGGCAGTGTGTATAAGTGTGTGTGTGTGTGTGTGTGTGTGTGTGTGTGTGTGTGTGTGTGTGTTATAAGGTGCAGTGAGAACCGTAGTAAACAAGACACAGCCCTGGACTATATTCAGGTTATCTCGTCCTGTGCTCGTCCTCCAGTAAGAACGTGTGATGACTAGATGTGATAAGCACAGGTGGAAATAGAGAGTTACAGCTCTCCTTCACACTATCACTGGAGCTGGACAGAGGCACATTTATGCTTCAGGATTAAGCATCCAATGGTTATTTTGGCTGCTTGGACTGTGTGGGTAGGTGGTTAGTTCTGGTAGGGGGAAGGATGGGGACTTCAATTTAAAGTAGGGAGCTGGGGAGTGGGCCTTCCTCCTCCTGCCCGTTCCCTCTCCCTACCCGCACAGAGATTCCCATCAGAGGTGAGTTCTGCTTGGTCAAGGAAGAAGTTTATCCTTTCCGTTTTCATTTTAGGTATTAAACCCCAACACCCCCCTCACAGAGGCACATTTATGCTTCAGGATTAAGCATCCAATGGTTATTTTGGCTGCTTGGACTGTGTGGGTAGGTGGTTAGTTCTGGTAGGGGGAAGGATGGGGACTTCAATTTAAAGTAGGGAGCTGGGGAGTGGGCCTTCCTCCTCCTGCCCGTTCCCTCTCCCTACCCGCACAGAGATTCCCATCAGAGGTGAGTTCTGCTTGGTCAAGGAAGAAGTTTATCCTTTCCGTTTTCATTTTAGGTATTAAACCCCAACACCCCCCTCACCCCGCCCCCGCCACTGGATTTGGGACCCATGTGTGTCCAGGACTCTGAGGTGGAATCTCTGCCTCGAATGGCCCTCCTGCCCCTCGCATCCTTTCTACACCTTCCTTTCTCTCCCCAGCTACTCCTGTGCCCTTTTTGTTTTTCCTCTGCCTCTGTAGGCACCTGAAAACCTCCTCACCAAGCAGGGAAAGAAATTTTGCCTGCAGAGCTTTGGATAATGGTTTTTTTTGGTCTTTGTTTCTGCTTCCTTGTGGGTAAAGGGCACTATGAGAGCAAAGAGGATGGAAATACACACATTAATATTACAATAAAAGCAACGCCATATGTCCATCCATGCCTGCCTGCTTTGTCCTTATTCATGTAAGAGGACTAATTAGTTATGATCAGATGTGGTCTGATATGATCATAGTGACGCTCATCTGACAGAGTCTGTTAAGATATCTAAGAACTGGTTTTGGAAGCAGATGCAAATTCAGTGCCAGCTCTGTCACTTGTTCGCTGTGGGACTTCAGGCAGATCATTGAACCGCTGAGCCTCTGTTTTCTCCTCTGTAAAACAGAACCTATCTCACGGGGGAAATGTGGGTTAAGCTCTCAGCACAGACCCTGGCACAGAATAAGTCCCCGGTAAACTATCATTATCACCATTTAGTTGTGTGGCCTAAGGCAAACCGCTGTGCCCTCCTTGTGAAGGGACAGGAAAGGTGCCTTATGTAACTTATAAGGATGCACGAGAAGGCACGTTGACTATAGCATCACAGGCAATATAATAAATAAGAGCATGACTATCATTTTCCTATAACTACACTATAGCAATTCTTGGGGGTCTCAACAGTGTGCTATCTGGCTGCAGATTTATGTCATGATTTAGAAATGCCCATAGAACTGTTAGAGGAGCCAGAACTCATGGGAAATAGTGTAAAAGATGCTGGATACGGAGGGATCTTGCCCTGCCTATTGTCTTCCTGCTGCTGCTACAAATGACTTTGAGATTTGGCTTCTTCTTCCATAAGGTTCTTGCCACTGGAAGGTAGTGAGTGCCATCCTCAGCTCTTGTTGGAGTGAATAATTGATAATTCATCCAATTTGGAGATTTTCTTGCTCCTTTGCTTCCTGCCTCTGGAACCTACCAGGCCACCTAACTATGAGAGGGTAGACTGAAACAGTAAAGGGAGTGAAGTTCAAACCTGTCAGTTTTGCTTAAAATTGCTTCAGTTCAGTTCAGTTCAGTCACTCAGTCGTGTCTGACTCTTTGCAACCCCATGAATCGCAGCACACCAGGCCTCCTTGTCCATCACCAACTCCCGGAGTTCACCCAAACTCATGTCCATTGAGTCGGTGATGCCATCCAACCATCTCATCTTCTGTCATCCCCTTCTCCTGCCCTCAATCTTTACCAGCATCACGGTCTTTTCAAATGAGTCGGCTCATCAGGTGGCCAAAGTATTGGAATTTCAGCTTCAACATCAGTTTTTCCAGTGAACACCCAGGACTGATCTCCTTTAGGATGGACTGGTTGCATCTCCTTGCAGTCCAAGGGACTCTCAAGAGTCTTCTCCAACACCACAGTTCAAAAGCATCAATGCTTCGGCACTCATCTTTCTTTAGAGTCCAATTCTCACATCCATACATGACTACTGGACTACTGGAAAAACCATAGCCTTGACTAGACAGACCTTTGTTGGCAAAGTAATGTCTCTGCTTTTGAATATACTGTCTAGGTTGATCATAACTTTCCTTCCAAGGAGCAAGCATCTTTTAATTTCATGGCTGCAATCACCATCCGCAGTGATTTTGGAGCCCAGAAAAAGAAAGTCTGACACTGTTTCCCCATCTATTTCCCATGAAGTGATGGGACTAGATGCCATGATCTTCGTTTTCTGAATGTTGAGCTTTAAGCCAACATTTTCACTCTCCTCTTTCACTTTCTTCAAGAGGCTCTTTAGTTCTTCACTTTCTGCCATAAGGGTGATGTCATCTGCATATCTGAGGTTATTGATGTTTCTCCCGGCAATCTTGATTCCAGCTTATGCTTCCTCCAGCCCAGCGTTTTTCATGATGTGCTCTGCATAGAAGTTAAATAAGCAAGGTGACAATATACAGTCTTGACATACTCCTTTTCCTATTTGGAATCAGTCTGTTGTTCCATGTCCAGTTGTAACTGTTGCTTCCTGACCTGCATACAGGTTTCTCAAGAGGCAGGTCAGGTGGTCTGGTATTCCCATCTCTTAAGAATTTTCCACAGTTTATTGTGATCCACACAGTCAAAGGCTTTGGCATAGTCAATAGAGCAGAAATAGATGTTTTTCTGGAACTCTCTTGCTTTTTTGATAATCCAGCAGATGTTGGCAATTTGATCTCTGGTTCCTCTGCCTTTTCTAAATCCAGCTTGAACATCAGGAAGTTCACGGTTCACGTATTGCTGAAGCCTGGCTTGGAGAATTTTGAGCATTACTTTACTAGCATGTGAGATGAGTGCAGTTGTGCAGTAGTTTGAGTGTTCTTTGGCATTACTTTTCTTTGGGATTGGAATGAAATCCTTTTCCAGTCCTGCGGCCACTGCTGAGTTTTCCAAATTTGCTGGCATATTGAGGGCAGCACTTTCTTCCACAGCATCATCTTTTAGGATTTGAAATAGCTCAACTGGAATTCTATCACCTCCATTAGCTTTGTTTGTAGTGATGCTTCTTAAGGCCCACTTGACTTCACGTTCCAGGATGTCTGGCTCTAGGTGAATGATCACACCATCATGATTATCTGGGTCACGAAGATCTTTTTTGTACAGTTCTTCTGTGTATTCTTGCCACCTCTTCTTAATATCTTCTGCTTCTGTTAGGTCCATACCATTTTCTGTCCTTTTTTGAGCCCATCTTTGCATGAAATGTTCCCTTGGTATCTCTAATTTTCTTGAAGAGATCTCTAGTCTTTCCCATTCTTTTGTTTTCCTCTATTTCTTTGCATTGATCACTGAGGAAGGCTTTCTTATCTCTCCTTGCTATTCTTTGGAACTCTGCATTCAAATGGGTATATCTTTCCTTTTCTCCTTTGCTTTTCACTTCCCTTCTTTTCATAGCTATTTGTAAGGCCTCCTCAGACAGCCATTTTTCTTTTTTGCATTTCTTTTCCATGGGGATGGTCTTGATCCCTGTCTCCTGTACAGTGTCATGAACCTCCATCCATAGTTCTTCAGCCACTCTATCTATCAGATCTAGTCCCTTAAATCTATTTCTCACTTCCACTGTATAATCATAAGGGATTTGATTTAGGTCATACCTGAATGGTCTAGTGGTTTTCCCTACTTTCTTCAATTTAAGTCTGAATTTGGCAATAGGGAGTTCATGGTCTGAGCCACAGTCAGCTCCCAGTCTTGTTTTGCTGACTGTATAGAGCTTCTCCATCTTTGGCTGCAGAGAATATGCTGCTGCTAAGTCACTTCAGTTGTGTCTGACTCTGGGCAACCCTATGGACAGCAGCCCACCAGGTTCCTCTGTCCACAGATTCTCTAGGCAAGAATACTGGAGTGGGTTGCCATTTCTTTCTCCAGCAAAGAAGACAATCAATCTGATTTCTGTATTGACCATCTGGTGATGTCCATGTGTACAGTCTCCTCTTGTGTTGTTGGAAGAGGGTGTTTGCTATGACCAGTGCATTCTCTTGGCAGAACTCTATTAGCCTTTGCCCTGCTTCATTCTGTACTCCAAGGCCAAATTTGCCTGTTACTCCAGGTGTTTCTTGTCTTCCTACTTTTGCATTCCAGTCCCCTATAATGAAAAAGACATATTTTTGGGGTGTGAGTTCTAAAAGGTCTTGTAGGTCTTCATAGAAGTGTTCAATCTCAGCTTCTTCAGTGTTACTAGTTGGGGCATAGACTTGGATTACCATGATATTGAATGGTTTGCCTTGGAAACGAACAGAGATCATTCTGTCATTTGTGAGATTACATCCAGGAATTTAGCCTTGATCTTTACTCAGAAAAAGTTGAAAATATTGTTTTAAAATAGTTTGTATGGTTTTTGAAATTGATTTCAATCATCTATCAAAGCCCAAGACTACAACCCTGTTAGTAATCAAGCCAGCAGTAGAATAGGCTCTCTCTTGAGATCCTAAGGGCTGCTTTTAAAGGGGCTTCTAGTTTCCATTTATCTTGATGTGTATCTGTGACACATCCCAGCATAAATCCAGCAGCCCATCTGGTGAAGGGGACATGAGAACATTGTTCATGATAGTAAATATGTTTAGATTTTTTTCACAGTCTGAGCAGAGCTATTGCTCTTGTCCATATTTTCATAAATTAGCTCTACCAAACTGCTTTCCTCATCTCCATGTATAGTAGCAATTAGTCAGTTCAGCTCGATCCAGGGCTTATCTTCACGGAGGAAACAAACGTTTGAAAGTGTAGTCAGTTTGAAGAATTCTATGAAGGCACCTGGAAAGGGCCAAGAGTGCATTGTTTTTAAGGATAATCTGCCCTGGGACACTGCCAACCCACTCTACAATTGGCAGCTTTTCTCCAGAAAGTTGCTCTTTTTTGAGTAGTTGGTGAATTGCTAAAGCCATCAGTATTTATAGGTCATCATGTGGCAGGTGGGAGATTGCTCCCTCTCTCTCCCCATTCATCCTCCACTCTCTCCCCCTTTCCCCATTTTAGAGTTGTAGTTTGGTTTGATATTGTTAGTTTTCAGTTTTTGTGGAACCACATTCTAGATTCAGAAAGCAGGTTCTCCATCTAAAGGGTACTTGCTAAATGAATGTTGAATGAATGAGCAAATGAAATAAAGAATAAATGATGAGGTGATTTACTCTTGATGGCAAAAGATAGTGACTGACACACAGCCAGTATTTTTTTCCCCAAATGCTGGCGACGAGGATGAAATTCCTGCCATCTCTCAGGTCAGAACTCACACTGTAATGGTCCTGCTTATGAAGAGGGCGGGAAGAGAGGGATGTGAATGGACACTGGCCTTTATGAAGCATCAGTTATGGGCTAGGCAGTGTTAGAACACTCCATATATGTGACCTCGTTTTATCCTCGTGAACAGTTCTATGAGATTATATCACCTCTGTTCTACAAATGAGGAAATGGAGGCTCAGGGTAGTCAAGTATATTGTTTAAATTACACAATGTGCTGGTTCCAAAGCTGATCTTCCAGTTTGCACTCTTGCATGCAGCTTCTTTGTGGGGCTTCCCAGGTGGCTCAGCAGGTAAAGAATCAGCCTGCAATGCAGAGACACAGGAGATCAATCCCTGGGTGGGGAAGATCCCCTGGTGAAGGGAATGGCAACTGACTCCAGTATTCTTGCTTGGAGAATCCCATCGACAGAGGAGCCTGGCAGGCTACTGTCCATAGGGTCACAAAGAGCAGGACATGACTGAAGTGACTGAGCACAGTACTGCACATGCTGCTTCTTATACACATATATTAAATGCACACACACACAAAACTCATATTCCCAAGTTTCTCCCAATATGTAGAGTATAAGGGTTTAACCTGCTGATTAAAAAATGTATACTCATTGACATTCACATGAATTGAAAAAGTCCTGGGGACTGGAGGGGGAAGACAGCTTCAATGTGCTTCTCACACTGACTGTTTGGATGCCTTCCTGAGTCAGGAGATTTTAACTTCAGGTGTGTATTAACAACAGACCCGGGTACTATTAAGACAGCTATTGTCCAGACTGTATTGATCTCTTTGAGGTCAGCATGTTGTGACCAGAGAAGGAGTAACTAGAAATGACTGTTGGCCTGTCCCTGCAACATGGTATCCCCTGTGGGTGGCAGGGAAAATACACAGCGTGTGATGCTCCTGTATCCACTAGCTGATGGCTGTATTTGGTTTCACATGAGTCGGGGCTCAGGGAATAGGGTGAGGGAGGGGGTATCGGTTACTAGTGCATCTGCCTTCTCTCCAGTGGTGGAATCACTCCCCTGTTTCTCATCCTGCCGCCTCTGAGATGGAAAAAAAGAGGCCAGGACCTGTCTCTGCATTTCAGTTCTCTCATATCCTGCTAGAGAGAGTGGGTAGAGGAGGGAAGAGAAGAGGGAGGGAGGGAGGAAGGAAGGGAGAAAGAGAGAGTGGTAGAGAGTGTTCAGCTGGGCTAACATCCCCCATAAGCCACAGAAAATCACATCCTCTCTTCAGCTTCTAATCGTAAATCCCCAAGCCACCAGACACGTCCCTGATGGTGTGCCATGATGGTTCAAAACTGAGAATCCCTGGTTTGCAAGTTTTAAATGTTTTATTATGTTTTAGACCCAGCAACATAACTAAATTCAAGGACAGTTAAGTTCAGCAGACCAGTCATCACCCTAACCCAGTGACAGTGTCCACCTTTACACAGGACTGGGCCTGTGTGACCAGTATTATTTCTGGTTTTCTCCACTGTCACTTTTTAAAAAAAATTTCCTGTGTTGATTTTCACTATCTCTGCAGAAGGTTGAATCCATCAGACTTGGCATTGAACCGTCCCTCTGGCATTGAACCCCAGAGATCATGTGTTTTCTACAGTTCAAGGAACTCCCCAGCATCTTACCTTTAATAGTGTGGTTGCCTGGGTTTGTTCAAAATAGCAGCAGTAGAAATAGTAACAGTAGTAGTATTAACAATAGTAATAGTAATTGCACTAATAATATTACATGAGTATTGTATAAGTACTATATATTTACTCCTCTGTGTGATAGATGAACTGTCATTGTCTATATATTACAACAGAAGAAATTGATGCCCAGAGAGGTTAAGTAACTGGCCAAGGGCACACAGCTAGTGACTGGTGAAGCCAGAATACAAATCCAGGTTGTCTGGCTCCAACAGAGTGAACACAAACACAATTCCACATTGCTAAAAATTGATTCTCCACTAGTATTAATCATAAGTAATTATAGTAGAACAAGCTAGTGTATTGTAGAGAAAGAGTCTCAGCAAAAAATAACGTTCACACCTTTCAGGCACTTCCAATATCCAACCTTCTTGCTCTTAGTTGCTTTTATAGAGTCTTATTCACCTTCATCTGGAAACTTCCTCTCTCCAGTGCAAGAGGCACCAGCCACAGGAGACTTATGGGTGCTTGAAAGGAGACTTCCAAAAGGAGATGTGCCATAAGGGAAAAACAAACACCAGGTTTTGAAGACTTGGTGTAAAAAAAAAGCACGTCAGATATCTCATTCATAATGTTCAAAATCTTGATTGCTTGTTAAAATACATTAAAATTAATACCCCCTGTTTATTTTTATAATGTGACTATTAGAAAATTTAAAATTATTTATGTGACTTGTGTTCCATTTCTACTGGACAGCAACATTATAGGTTTACTGATTTTATATCTTTCTCCCTTCAGTTCTGGACACTTCATGATGGGTTTGCCCTTCAGGACTGGTTTTGGTCATTTTAGGCTTAAAAGTCAGCTTTAAGCTACTAGGCTTACTGTACTTAGTGTATTTATCTAAGTGAGAGCTGTTCATGCTGATTCAAGGAGATGATGAGGAAAACCTTTCCTTTTTCCTGTTTAGCACCTGCCTTCCTCTGAAATTAAATCTCTTAGGGAAGAACATGGTGACCACCCTGCCCTGTGACCCCACGGTCGATCTTTCCTTTTAACCTGGGATGTGTGCAGGTAGTGCTGGTGGGGAGAGAGCTCTTCATTTTTCTGCTCGTGGCCAGTTATGGAATTCCAAATTGCTTTTGAAATGTTTTAGGAAACCATGCACGCTATTCACCAGCCCTTTCACCTGCTGCTGCTGCTGCTGCTAAGTCGCTTCAGTCGTGTCCAACTCTGTCCGACCCCATATGGCAGCCCACCAGGCTTCTCCATCCCTGGGATTCTCCAGGCAAGAACCCTGGAGTGGGTTGCCATTTCCTTCTCCAATGCATGAAAGTGAAAAGTGAAAATGAAGTCGCTCAGTCGTGTCCGACTCTTCGAGACCTCATGGACTGCAGCCTACCAGGCTCCTCCGTCCATGGGATTTTCCAGGCAAGGGTACTGGAGTGGGGTGCCATTGCCTTCTCCGTTTCACCTGCTAGAGGACCCAAAGTATCAGTTATACTGCATTCGTCAACAGCTGTGGCTGATGTACCTCTTAAACATCACAGACCCAGAAGGGAAGTCACAGCCTGGCCCTTAAGGAATTTCAGATTTTCGGGGGAGGCAGACTTGCTGATTTGTTAGGCAATAAAGACTGAGTAATTAGAGCCAGATTGTGTGGCTCAGCCTTGAACATCAAAGTAAAGCCAGAGAAGGGGGTGAGCTGCATGGGCCATGTGCTCAGAGAAGACTTTTTGAATGAAGACTTTGAGCCTTGAGGGCTTAGTAGGTTGTAGGTTGTTCTAAGGGGAAGGTTGGAGGGGTAGGGGGAGCCACTGGGGACCAGTTACAGGTAAGTGAGCTGGGGGTCAGGGATAGAAGGTAGGGGCTTATAACCTGGGCTTGACTCAGGCGGAAGCTGATGGTATGGTCTCAGAAGGAGCAAGACAGAGTTGGACAATGAAAACTCTGAGCTTATTGCTCTCAGAGTCCCCTAGAAATGTTCTTATCTTCTGTTTGCCTAAATGTGGATGCTGCTACATTGGCACAGCTTTAAAGCTATTCATTATACAATTGTATGGCACCTACCTTGTTCAAGACACCTTGTTTTCAAATAAATACAGAATTCTAAAACAAATACATTGTTACAGGATGGCAAGTAAAACTGTGTCCCACTTCAGTTCAGTTCAGTTCAGTTCAGTCTCTTAGTCTTGTCCAACTCTCTGCAACCCCACGAACCACAGCACCCCAGGCCTCCCTGTCCATCACCAACTCCCGGAGTTTACCCAAACCTATGTCCATTGAGTCGGTGATGCCATCCAACCATCTCATCCTCTGTTGTCCCCTTCTCCTCCTGCCTTCAATCTTTCTCAGCATCAGGGTCTTTTCAAATGAGTCAGCTCTTCGCATCAGGTGGCCAAAAGTACTGGAGTTTCAGCTTCAGCATCAGTCCTTCCAATGAACATCCAGGACTTATCTCTTTAGGATGGACTAGTTGGATCTCCTTGCAGTCCAAGGGACTCTCAAGAGTCTTCTCCAACACCACAGTTCAAAAGCATCAATTCTTCGGTGCTCAGCTTTCTTTATAGTCCAACTCTCACATCCATATATGACCACTGGAAAAACCATAGCCTTGACTAGACAGATTTTTGTTGGTAAAGTAATGTCTCTGCTTTTTAATATGCTGTCTAGGTTGGTCATAACTTTCCTTCCAAGAAGTAAGCGTCTTTTAATTTCATGGCTGCAGTCACCATCTGCAGTGATTTTGGAGCCCCCCAAAATAAAATCATCTACTGTTTCCACTGTTTCCCCATCTATTTGCCATGAAGCAATGGGACTGGATGCCGTGATCTTTAGTTTTCTGAATGTTGAGCTTTAAACCAACTTTTTCAGTCCTCTTTAACTTTCATCAAGAGGCTCTTTAGTTCTTCATTTTCTGCCATAAGAGTGGTGTCATCTACATATCTCAGGTTATTGATATTTCTCCCAGCAATCTTGATTCCAGCTTGTGCTTCCTCCAGCCCAGCATTTCTCATGATGTACTCTGCATAGAAGTTAAATAAGCAAGGTGACTATATACAGTCTTGACATACTCCTTTTCCTATTTGGAACCAGTCTGTTGTTCCATGTCCAGTTCTAACTGTTGCTTCCTGACCTGCATACAGGTTTCTCAAGAGGCAGGTCAGGTGGTCTGGTATTCCATCTCTTTCAGAATTTTCCACAGTTTATTGTGATCCACACAGCCAAAGGCTTTGGTAGAGTTATCAATTTAAAGAAACATATTAAATTCATGATACTGTGAAAGGCAGGTGGATATAGCAACAATCATAAAGGTTTTCATATCCTACCTTATAGATGAGCACCTAAGGCTCCAGAGGACCCACACCTTCACACAGCAAGTTTATCTGTGGCATGCAGGGTGGGGTGGAAGGTGGGGAAATAGTGGCAAAGTGGCCAGTTAGCCAGCTGTTCAGGTGTGAAGTGAAGACTTGATAGAAGTCTTGAGAGGCGGTGGAGGAGAGGAAACAGAAAAGCCACTGGTTAGACTGTTGTACAGTCAGGTGTTTCATGAGTGTGTGTATTTCTCTGTGCATTTGGGTTGATGTGCGATGCTCATTTTGGAGAAGGCAATGGCACCCACTCCAGTACTCTTGCCTGGAAAATCCCATGGATGGAGGAGCCTGGAAGGCTGCAGTCCATGGGGTCGCTGAGGGTAGGACACGACTGAGCGACTTCACTTTCACTTTTCACTTTCATGCATTGGAGAAGGAGATGGCAACCCACTCCAGTGTTCTTGCCTGGAGAATCCCAGGGACGGGGGAGCCTGGTGGGCTCCCATCTATGGGATCGCATAGAGTCAGACACGACTGAAGTGACTTAGCAGCAGCAGCAACAGCGATGCTCATTTAGGGTTCAGACTCCTAGTGTGTCTGATTGTTCTGGTGGTGAACATGGGCAGATGCCGAGAGATAACTCGTAATCCAATGCTGACGTTTACTGAGCCTTAGAGTGGGCCACATCCTGTGCTATCTCTGTTTCCCACAATAACCCCATGAAATATCTGCCATTGTTCCCACTCTTTTACAGATGATGGAACTGAGTCTCAGGGAGGTTACGTAATTTGCCCAAAATCGTACAGCTGGGATTCAAATCTGAGCCTGGCTGACTGCAAGGCCTTTAGCCACTGCATGTACTGCTTCGTCATTGATTGATGATTTTTTACAGCATCTTCTGCTGTTTCTCACTTTTCTCAGTCATTTTACCTAGAGTGTGAGTTTCTGTAACTTAGCTCAGAATTTGATTCATTTCTCTTAAGCATCAGAAACAACAGAAATTCACCAGCCCCTAAGCCCCATTTTTAACCCTTGTGCAGCATAGTCTATATATCTTATTCCATGGTTTATATCATCATTAGAGTGGCTCTGTTGTTGGTGATGGACAGGGACGCCTGGTGTGCTGCGATTCATGGGGTCGCAAAGAGTTGGACACGACTGGGCGACTGAACTGAACTGATTGGCCCTTTAAGAAGCTAATTAATCACTAAATATAGACCACGAGTTGTTCTTTTCAACCCCCTGCGTGTCTCTTCCCCCCATTGTGTGATGCCATCTGGTGCTATGATCTCATGCTTTTTGTGTTCCTTTCCAGAGAACCAGATTCATCGCTCTCTAAGCCCGGACAGCCAGTTAATTTCAGTTTGCATGCATGGATTTGAAAAAATTTGCATCTAATGCCTCCTTGTGGATTTTCATAGTATTGCTCTTCAGTATATCTCACGGAACTTCTATCTTGACCACCCCTTATGTATATACGTATTCTTGTCTTTTTATCAGAAGAACTTTGTCTTTAGCAAACCATCAAGCAACTGCAGGCCTTTTCCTATGTGATTTTCGTGAAGTTTCATTTTGTCAGTTTTATGTGCATGCCATAGGAAATTAGAACTTAATAATATACTTTCCTTTTCAAATCGATTTGACTTTCTGCTATGATGGTGGAACAAATGTTTAAAGGATATAAAAGAGCTAATGGCAGGCCTCTGACCCTACTGCGATCTGTCCTATCTCCATCTTTACCCCCACTTCTGCCTGAAATCTCGAATAATCTTTCAAGGGAGTGTAACTCCCGGGCTGTAGAGCATTTTCTTGCAAACTCAAGGAAGTTGCTCTGGGTTCCCCACCATACTCCTAATCTTTGGGATTTTAGGTGCTCCATTCAGACCTTGTCACTCTCCACACTTCCTATGTCTTCTCATTTCAGAGTTCTTGGCAGTTTAAATTTAGCCTGGAAGCCTCCTGGGGAAGGAAAGATAATTTGGTTGCGTGTGCACTGCTTACCTCATTCCTGGCATGTGTGGGGAGCAGAAGAACACTGGGCTGGCCGGTCGCCTCCTTTCTGCTACTGCCTCTGCCCCCTGGGATCACACCCATTTCCAGCAGGGGTGGAGGAGGAGATGGGCTCTGAGAGTATTAGTAATGATGTTTAGCAAGGGACCAAAGATATTCTTAGCACGGGAGTTGGTAGAAGGCCAGCCCTCTGAGTCTGAGAGAATTTCTTCCCAGTCCAACCCCATATCTAGCCTTAAGCAGCTTCTGTGAGATGCGGGAAGGATGAGGCCACTGAGTCAACCATGAGCCAATCCAGTCTCTGAATAATGTGTGTTGAAAGGTATGGAAAATGTACAGACAGAAGCCTCAATTTGGGTATCAGGTTGTTTCCAAAAGAGCATATGCTTGTACTAAACTGAAAAATTTGTTTTTCACTTCAAACTGACAGTTCATTCAATAACTACAGTTCTTGAATTTATGATTACCAGGGGGGAAGGGTGAGAGGAAAGGATAGATTGGGAGTTTGGGATTGACATGTACACACTCCCGTGTTTAAAATAAAATGCCTTTCCATGAAAACAAACTAACTACAGGTCTCACTACCCACGGAATTAAGAGGCATTTCCAAAAGAGTTAGGGATTCCTAACTTTCCTGAGTGAGCATTATGCAAAGTTTGGGTGACACTGCACATGTTAAAGTGTGGCTATTGCTTTGTACTTTGTTCTATTGCTTTGGTCTAGTTACTTAACCTTTGCGAGCATCAGATTTTTCTTCCCACCTAATGGAATTAATAATACCTATTTTATGTCTAATTCTTAGGGGAATTGGTGAGTACCAAATGAATTTTGACAAATGCTTTTTTTTTTTTTTTCATCTATGAGGTGGTTTCTGCACTTCATTCTATCGATAAGGCGTATTATATCAATTCATCTTCTTATGTTGAACCAACCTTACCATCCTGGCATAAATTGCATTTAGTCATGATGTTCTATCCTTTTTATATGTTGGTGAATTCAGTTTGCTAGTACTTTATTGAGGACTTTTGAATACATAGTCATAAGAAATGTTTTGTAATATTCTTTTCTTGTGATGCCCTTGTTTTTCATATCAGGGCAAACCTGGCCTCATCCAATGATTTGGGAATTGTTCCCTCCTCTTTTTTTTTTTTTTTAAGAGTTTATGAAACATGGTTAATTCTTCTTTAAACATTTGGTAAAGTTCACCAGTGAAGCTCTTTGGTTCTGGACTTTCCTTTGTGGGAATTTTTTTTTTTTAAACTAAGTCGATAACTAACTCAAGGCTCTTTAGTTGATATCGATCGGTTTACATGTTCTATTTCTTCTTGAGTCAGTTTTGGTAATTTGCGTCTCTCTAGGAAGTTCTCATATAATCTGTAGAATCTAATTTGTTGACATATAATTTTTTCACAGTATTCTCTTGTTACCATGTTTTGTTTTTGTGAAGTGTTGTCTTCTGTTTTGTTCCTGAATTTAGTAACTCAAGTTTTCTCTCCTTTTGCCTTGAATGGTCTAGATAAGTATTTATCAATTCTATTAATCTTTTAAAAAATAAATTAAAAAAAAAAAACTTTCCTCATTTTTCTAGTCTCTACTAACTTTACTTCTACCCTAATTATGTAATCTCTCTGCTTTGGGTTTAGTTTGTTCTTCTCTTTTTAGTTTCTTCAGAAAGTCAGGCTGCTGATTTGAGACTTTCTCTTTTAATGTAGGCATTTACAGGCGTAAATTCCCTCTAAGCACTGCTTTAACTGCATCTCATGCTGCTGCTGCTGCTAAGTCGCTTCAGTCGTGTCCGACTCCGTGCGACCCCATAGACGGCAGCCCACCAGGCTCCGCCGCCCCTGGGATTCTCCAGGCAAGAACACTGGAGTGGGTTGCCATTGCCTTCTCCGAGCTGCATCTCATAGATTTTCACATATTGTGATTTTGTTTTCATTAATCTCAAAGTGTTTTTAAACTTTCCTTGTAATTTCTTTTTGACTCATTTATTGTTTAGAAGTGTTACTTAATTTCCACAAATTTCTGAATTTCCAAAATTTCCTTCTGTTATTGATTTCCAATTTCATTATATTGCAGTCAGAGAACATACTTTGCATGACTTTTAAATGCATTGAGACTTATTTTATTGCATAAAATATGGTGTATGCTGGGGAGTGTCTGATGTACGCTTGAAAATTATGTATATTCTGCTGTTTGGTGGAGTGTTCTGTAGATGCCTGTTTTGTCTAGTTGGTTTATAGTGTTGTTCAAATCTTCTGTTTATTTCTTGACTCTCCGCTATTCTACCATTATTAAAAGTGGAGTGCTAAAGTCTCCAAATATTATTGTTGAATTGTCTATTTCTTCCTTTAATTATGTCAGTGTTTTTTTTTTTTTTAGTATTTTGTGGCTTTGTTGGTAAGTGGATAAAATGTGTTTAAAGTTGTTATATCTTCTTAGTGAGTTGACCCTTTTATCATTATAAAATGTCTTTCTTTGTCTCTAATAACAGTTTTTGTCTTAAAGTCTAATTTTGTTTGATATTAGTATAGCTATTCCATCTCTCTTTTGGTGACTATTTTCATGGTGTATCTTTTTTCATCTTTTACTTCCAACCTACTTGTGTCTTTGAATCTGAAGTGTGTCTCTAATGGGTATCACATAAGGATCATGTTGTTTTATCTGTAATGCAATCTCTGCTTTTGTTGGAATGTTTGGTCTATTTATATTTAGTGTAATTCCATTTATGTTTCCCTGTTTTGTAACATTACAAATGTTTTTGTTGTTTTCTTGTTTCTCCATGTGGATTCAGTTACTGTTACTTCATTCAGCCTGAAGGACTTCCTTTACTATTTCTTATAGGGCAGGTCTGCTAGTGACGCATTCTGTCAGTTTTTGTTTAACTGGAAATGTCTTCATTTTCTGTTCATTTCTGAAGGATAACTTTGCTGCATTCAAAATTCTTGGTTGACAATCCTTCTTTCAGTGCTTTGAATACTCCCTCTGGCCTCCATGGTTTCTGATGAGAAATCAGTGTCCAGTCTTTTGGGGAGTCCTTACATATCATACACTGCTTTTTTTCTTGTGGTTTTCAAGAGTCTCCATCTTTGGCTTCCAAGAGTTTGATGATGGTGTGTCTGAATATGAGTTTGTCCTTTTTTTACTTCATCAAACTTCTTAGATGTATAGATTCATGTTTTTCATCAAATTGGGAAAGTTTTGACAATTATTTCTTCAAATATTCTTTTTGTCCCTTTTTCCTCTCCTCATTTCTGGGACTCCCATTATATTCCTCAGACTGGATTATATCAATTGATCTATCTTCAAGTTGACTGATTATTTTTCCTGCCTGCTCAAAACTTTGTTGAGCCCCTCTAATAAATGTTTAAATTTCAGTTATTATACTTTTCAACTTTTGATTTTCTATTTGTTTTTCTTTTCATACATTTCGTCACTTTACTAATATTCTCTATTTGGTGAGACATCATTCTCACACTTGCATTTAGCTCCTTGGACATGGTTTCCTTTAATTCTTTTAACATATTTAGAACATTTGATTTAAAGTCTTGGTTAGGGACTTCCCCGGTGGTCCAGTGGTTAAGACTCCACATTTCCACTGCAGGGGGCAGGGGTTCAATCCATGGTTGGGGAGCTAAGATCTCACATATTTGGCAGTGTGTTAAAAACAGAAAACAAAAACCAAGAAACAAAACCTTGAATTGTGAAGCCTTGGTCAGATAAATCCAGTGTCTGGGCTTCTTCAGTGATAGTTTCTGTTGACTGACCTATTTTTTTTTCCTATGTATGACTCATATGTTCCTTTTCTGTGTTTGCTTTGTAGTTTTAAATTGAAACTGGGCATTTAAAATTATATAGCAATTCTGGAAATTAGATTCTCCCTCCTGCTCAGAGTTTGTTATTGTTTTTTGTGTCAATGGTTTTTGTTTGTTTGTTTAGTGACTCTACTGAACTAATTCTGTGAAGTCTGTATCCTTTGTCATATGTAGGCCCTAAAGTCTCTGCTTGACTAGCTTAGTGGGAAGCTAATGACTATACAGAAATGTCCTTAACTGCCTAGAACCAATAGGTTACCAGTCTTTGCTGATGGACGGTGTGTGTGTGTTGGGGCATGTCGTTCAACTCTGCTTTAGCCCTTCAGTTCCTGCTTACACAGAGCCTCAAAGTTACCCCAAGGATGAGTATCAAGTAGAATGATAATTTTGAAAAACACAAATGTAAACCATTAATACATTTTCAGTCTGTTATCTATTATTATTCTCAGCCCAGATCATTTGCTCTTTGTAAGCACAGGAATTTTCTGACTTATAAACACATAACATATATAAACACTGAACTTACATACCTTATAGACCTCACAACCAAAGAGAAAAATAAAAGGGAGCTTTGAGCTTTTTGGAGAATCTATGGTTTCATAAGGAAAAGAAAAATAAGCTTCCAAAAAGCAGACATAGTCTTGGGTAGTATTTTTCAGCTGCCTGTATCAGAATTACTTGGGATGTTTGTTAAAAGTCAGGTTTGTGGCTCCGTCCCAAATCTTTTGATTCAGAATATCTTTGGTGAGGTCCAGGGTCTGCATGTTAAACTATCTCCCCCGGTGATTCTTACGAACACTAATGACTGAGAAACTATTTATGAGAGATGATTCTGTAGGTGCCTTCATGTCAGGGGCTAACTGGATCATGGTATTAACTGTGTTCAAATATTAATCTCCCTTTTCAATGTCTGATCTTTAAAAAAGTTTCACTTTATTATTACATTTACTCCAAGTCTACCAATTAGAGATTTATTTGCATCTATGAGAATATTTTTTAACAGCTGCTTGAGTTAAAGGATTAACATTTACTCACAGCTCTTTAAAAATTAATCTAATCAGTTTGCATTTATCCAAACAACTGATCACGGTGATTTACAAGGAAACAACAAAGTTTTGTTATATTTTACTTTGAAAGGAAGATAGATACTCTTGTTGGATTCAGCAAATTTTAGGGGAAAAATAGGCCTGTGTTAATCTATGCAATAAAAGCATGGATTGGAAGGGAATATAGAAGTTGCTAGATAAAGTAGTAGGTATTTTCCCCTTTCAAAATATTATGCAAACAACCAGAAAAGGGAGGAAACACATTTCTTTCTCCTTTTAATATTACCCTTGCTTTTAGGACGTTGAATTCAGATCAATAAAATTTGTATTAAGGAATTACTTCAGCTACTCTAGGGCTAGTTAGGTTCTTGTGGGTTGTCTGGAGACCTAATTACCACTTAAACCATCATGTGGAAGATTCTTTATGGAAAAATGTCTTCTGGTTTACAAACAACACACTTCCTGATGTACTTTTTGATTATTTGAGAGTTTGAGGTTGGATCAAATTTGGATGCATGAGATTTATCTGTGTTAACATTCCAAGCTGATTTCTCCCAATCCTCTGTATACTTTTAGACCATGTCTCCTTGAGGAGTTTTGTGTTTAATTAACACAAATTCAATGTTGAAAAAAACAATTAAGGGAGTTTAGATTCTTATCAAATTTAATACATTCAAAGGTGGAAACATGATTTAAAAAATTATTTCATGTTTTGGGTTTTTACTGCTTTGACTTGTCTCTATTAATGAGAGTAATCAATAGACTCTTCTCCCTTGTCCCTTCAAGCCAGTTTAGGATGCATTACCCTGCCTTCAGTTTCCAGAATTCTATTACAAATGCACAAACTAGTAGCTCACATTTCTTATTTCCTTCAAGGTATTGCACAACGATGTACAGCCATCAAGTACCACTTTTCTCAGCCAATCCGCTTACGAAACATCCCTTTCAATTTGACCAAGACAATCCAGCAAGATGAATGGCACCTGCTTCGTGAGTATTTCCGGGAAAGGGTCAGAGAGGAAGCGGTGTCTTTCTGAACAAAAAGTATTCCCACCAGCCGTTTCAGATCTGGACTGAAAGATGCTGTGCTGATCCTGCGTGGGCCTCTGGGCCCCATCTGACTTGGGCAGAGACTCAGAGGGTCATCTCACCATGCCGAGGTCACAGCTTGTTTGCAGATCAGACGTGTGAGAGTGAGGCGTGGGGTTCTGGGAGACAGTGCAGTGAGCTTGTCTGTCCTGGTGGCATCTGTATACAAGCCACATCCTGGGTGTTTCCTTTACCAGGTCATGGGGTACAAGACCCTGATCTGGTAATTGTCTCAATGAGCCCAGGAGATTATACCTTAGGTGCTCTTATTTTTGTTTTGTTTATCCAATATTCATTTTAGTTACCGTTTCTGTCTCAGACCTTGGTGTTTCTACTCAAATATCTTTATTGAGTGTATGTTATAATTTTCTCAGAAGGTGTCTGTTACCTCCACATCTTGATGGCAGGAACTCTTTTGTTACTGTCAGGAAAATGTGAAAGTCTAGAAAGGATCGTCAGCGTGATACCAAAGAAAACTGATATTTACCTGAAAACTATTGATTCGCGTTGCCTAGGGATAGCTAATACAGGAAAGTAAAAAAAAAAAAAACTAGGCCTAATTCTTTTTAGTGTTTACCGCAGTCAGAGGTTGACATTGTCATTTCCAATGCAGTCAGTACAAGGACTTCAGTGATCTTGTTTGGTGACCAAAGTCACTACAAAGGCAGAGTTTCATTTTGCAAAGTAAAATCTCTCTGCAGAGCAAAGGGCTCTATTTTGAATCTCAAACACATAAATGGAAGCTCTTAAGATACTGCCCACAACAGTGGTATAATATTATAGATATTGTGATCGGCACATTTAGAACTTGGAAAGTCCTTGGCTTAAATGTGGTTTATTTCTTAATAAACCTGAAAATTCCTGAAAATTATTTTTGGCTGGCTGATCTTAATGGTCATTTCTCAACAGACCTTAGTTAGAGCCTTATCTAAGTGTTCTTATAATTACTTTTGAGCATGTTTGGGGTTCTTTGCCTTAATCATCTATCCAGAAAGCCACATAGTCATTGGTTTTAGGTGAGAAAAGATCATTACTGGGTCCTGAAAAAGAACCTTATCTCTTTACTCTGAGTTTGTACCCTGTCACTGCCCAACAAGACCACATTGAGCACTGTCCTCCTAATCCTCTTTGAGGTTCTCATGGAAAGATGCTTTCAGCAGTCTCAGGCGTGGCTCTTTCCAAGACAGTCACACTTGGTGATCTGTACCGTGTTTACCAGATAAGCTTAACATGTCTGGTACTAATGCGAATCCCAAGTGGATTATATCTGAACCTTGTGTGTATACATTTTAATGGCCATAGTAAATAAAACTTGAATCACAGGGAATTTAGGAGGTTGTGAGATTATGGTGGCTGAGCTATGATGATATTGAATGTCTCAAAATGACCTACACTGTAATATTAAACAGCCCCTTTAAATGAACTGTGTCTGTGACCCCTAGCTCTGTGATGTATACACTTTCTCTTCTAGGCTGCAATGCCCTGATTCAGTATAGATGCTCTGAGCTGGAAATAAGAAATTCTTTTGAAAGAAAGGGATGAACCATGTGTGACAAGGCCAAGACTGGAAGCTACCATAATTTACCCTGTATACACCACCCTGAGTTGCCCGGGAGCCACAGGAACACACAGTGAGGTGGTGTCTGCCTGGGCACCTTCGCAGAGCCGCCCACATTCATGCAGCAGGGTGTGCCTATTGTCTGGGCTCTGTATGTGCATAGGTGTGCATGATCCACCTTGCCCAGGACTGTTGACTGGTCTCAGGGTCAGCCTTATGTTTGGGATCTATTGCTTTAAGAGGGATCAGAGAAATTTAGCCACAATTTTTAAAAGTATCTGCATTCAAATTTAAAAAAGGAGAGAGGAAAATAGAAAAAGAAAATAACAGGAGGGTGGGCAATCAGAGTATTCAGTGTTCATTGCTCAGTCATGTCTGACTCTTTGCAACCATGTGGACTATAGCCCACCAAGTTCCCCCATCCATAGAATTCTCTAGGCAAGAATAGTGGAATGGGTTACTATTCCCTTGCCCAGAGCATCTTCCTGACCCAGGGATTGGACCTGCCTCTCCTGTATTGCAGGCAGAGTCTTTACCATCTGAGCCACCAGGGAAGCCCACGGCACCAAAGTACATGAAGTCAGTCCATCTCTTGGTTATGGCTCAGAAGGTGGGGAGGGGATGGGTTCCTGGCCCCGTGATCACAACCATTGGTGGTTTTGTGATAGACCAAACTTGACAGTTGCATATACAGTGGGCTTGGCCATGAAAACAGCCCTTCCTTAACCTGAGTACTTGGATGCGTGGGTTGTAGGACCTGTGTTTAAGGGGAGAGGGCCTTTATGAGCAGGTGTCTTATATGTGCATCTTGGGTCCCCTTTTAGGTACAACTGCTTTCACTTTCTCAAATTCTTTTTGAAAATAAGCAGGAGGAAATATAACTGAAAAATAAAATAATTGGCATCCTTGGTGTGCAGGTAAAACCATGTTTCACTGTAGCTGACTTTTTAGACTTTTTCCCCAAAGTCAAATTAATTACAGTCACTGCAGTTGGTGGTGACCTAGGTTTCTGTTGCTCTTTGAAGGATAATAAAGATCTTTTGCAGACCTTCTTCAGTTTGTTCAGTACAACCTTGTTTGTTTGCAAACAGACTCTTAGTTTGTTAAGTAACTCGTTATCTATAACCCTCATTTGCCCTGGTGTCCTCTGGTCTGTGTTCTACTTGGTAGGGACTTTTCCATGGATTTAGAGAAGGCAGATGCTGATACCTCAATTCGTTATACCCGGTCTGTCCTCTTACTGAATACCTGGGAAGTCTATTTCCTAAATCACCTTGGCCCTGTAGACACTATGCCTATCCATGCAACTTATTAATTTTCACAGTGTATACAGAGCTCTTCATTCTCTAATTTTCAATAACTCTCCTTCTTGTTATTTTGAATGTTTGTATTTGAGATTAGATTTAAGAAGAATCACTGCTGGCTTCCTGGGCATGGCTGTGGCTGTCCTGCTTTGTGGCTGCATTGTGGCCACGGTCAGCTTCTTCTGGGAGGAAAGCCTGACCCAGCATGTGGCTGGACTCCTTTTCCTCATGACAGGTACGTGGAGCACCTCTGACACCTTTCCCAGAAAAAGTGAAGGCTGTTCTGCAGCATGTAGCTTCACTTTGTTATCTCTCTGTTAATTTTATTTTCACTTGTGAGAAAAGCAACCAAAAGGTTCTTTGGCTTTGGTAGGTAATACAGACTTTAAAGAAAATAGCAATGTTAAAAACACAGTCCTGATTTCCCTATTGTGGTGCATTGCAAGATTAGATGGAGATGTCTTGGGTTTAATCTCCGAATGAGGCAGATCTGATTTTTCTGTCCCATTCTTTCATATTGCCCCCTAGCTCTGATGTGGACTCTTAGCAAAAGTGGACCATTGGTTCTCAGGAACCCTCCAGCAGAGGATGATAGCTCAGCACAGCCCATGCCTCTGGGCAGAAGGTCAGCTCAGTCCATCCTTAGTGATGGAGTCCCTGGTGTCATTTTTACGCACAAAAACACATTCATTCATTTTATTCTACAGATATTTTTTGAGGACTTACTGTGGGCCAGGCACTGCTTTACATACTAAAGACACACAGAGATTAAGGCAATAAAATCCTTCTCCATTTCTGTTGTGGGGAGACACAAATGATCATTTATGACAGCCATAAAAGCTGTGAGAAAGAGAAACGAGTTGGCCTAGGGGACCCTATTCTAAATGGGGAGTGTGCTGTGGGCAGAGGAAGGCACAATGCCAAGCCCCAAGGAGGGCTGGGTTGATGCTTGTGTTTTGAGCTACAGAGAGACCAGTGTGGCTGGAGAGCAAGGAGGGGAGGGACAGCATCCTGTGAGGCAGAGAAGTGGGCAGTGGCTTGGATTTTAATCCAAGGGTGATGGAAGTCACCAGAAGGCTTTAAACTGAGCAGTGACTTCATTTTAAAGCAGGAGGTTGGGTGGGGAGTGTGTGGAGACACAGCTGGTCTTACCGATTAGCAGGTGAAGGACATTTTTACCTAAGAAGGAGTCAAAAGAGCTGAATTGAAGGCTGAAATTGAACGTGGCTTTGGGGAAAAAAACCTTTCCTCCTGCTGCTTCTCAGGACATGAGTGTGATAGTGATGAGTGAGTGCCAAGTTAGCAGTCTCACCCGAGTACGCTTAGCATTGGGGCGCTATTACTCTAGATGTGCAGGCACTTTGAATAAGCTTATTTTTGCTTCTCTGGAGTCCTGTTACTCAAGTGAGCATGACTGGGTTTTCTGACACTTCTCACTGTCACGGCCACTTACTCAAGCTGGTGTTAACTGGAGGCAGCAGCACCCCTCGGTGGTTGGCACTGTCTTCTCTGTCTTAAGTGACTGACAGGTAAATGGTCAACCAGTCAGCCCGCCTAACCCAGTTCTGCCACAGAGGCCCTTCCTTCTAAGTTCTGTGTGAGGCTGTAACTGGCAGTGATCTGGAATCTGGATGATCACTGTGAACAGAGCACTTAGAAGTCACCTGGGTCCTGAAAAATTCTTAGCAGAACATCTTTTCCAAATTTGGGGGATTACACAGAGACTGAAGGACTGTAGCCCTGGGAGGCTAAAAATCTTCTCCCTTTTCTTCCCTTCCTTTATTAGCTGAGGCCTCATTTTTCAAACTCTCGTCCTCATAGACATCAAAGTACAGATTCACTACCCCCAGCCCTGGAAAGGCCCCACGTTGTATCCTTAGGAAAATGAAAGGGGCTGAGGGTCAGACAAAAGCCTCAGTAGTATTAGTTTTTAAAGGACACTTTTAATGTGGGTAATGCATGGATAATTTAGGATGCTCTTAGATATAAAACAATTGTTGGCATAAAAATAAATCATAGGGCCATAAAAGCCAGCCTCAGTGAGCATTCCTTGGGAGGCGGAAGGGCTTGTTTAGTTTTAAATGAGAGGAGGTGGGAGTTCAGTCTTGGGTTGCTAGGAGCAGAATTAGGAACAGAGTTTCTTGAGCCAGGCCCACCTGCCTCCACTCAACCCTCAACTGAATGTGTAACTTCGGGCCAGACTGACTCAGGGCTCAGCAGGATTTATCATTCAAAGTCCCTGTGCAATTGTTAAACAAAAAAGAATAAGCAGAACAATAGCCACAATAGCAAAACCCCACTGCAACCCCCCTCCAAAATCCCAAACTTGTGAACTTGAAGTTTGATGACCAGTCCCGGAGGATAAACAGACACCACATAACACTGTTTGGCTTTTTTGTTTTTGATTTTGATTGTCCAAACAACATTTTTTTTTTGGACTAAAGGGAAAATCCACTTATAGATGTCACCATCTGAAAAATTAGGTTGTTAAAATATTTTCCTTATCCTAAACCAAGTCTTGCCCACATCTTTGTCTCATGAAAACAAAAGTAAACAAAGGGGAGAGAAGTGGCTGTGCTGTAAAAGGGTAGATAATTCAGGGCATTCTCATGATGGAAATGCCCTGTATCTGGACCATGAAAGTGGTCACATAATCTGCACACATGGTGACATTCCGTGGAACTAAGTGTGCACACACACAAGTGAGTGTATAAAAATGGTGAAATCTGAATAAGGTGGATGGATTGTATCATTGTCAGTTTCCTGGTTGTGCTATTATCCTAACGTCATAAGACATTACTGTTTGGGGAAATTGAGTGATGGGTAATGTAGGATCTTGCCTACACACAAGTTATTTTTTAATTGGGTTATAATTACAATGTTGTATTAATTTCTGCTGTACAACATGAATCAGTTGTAAGTGTACATGTGTCTCCTCTTTCTTGAGCCTCCTTCCCACTCATCCTCCATCCTACTCACCATTTTACTTCTTTCAACTGCATTTGAGTCTACAGTTATTTCAGAAGAGAAAGTTTAAAGAAAAAAAGAAGAAAAATGTTGCAACCTTCATCATTTGGGAAGTATTTTGTTTTCTAGGCTTCCATTTAACATTCTACCAAATCCATTCCCCGTGTCCCTATATTGTTCTGTGTTCCGTTTTTAATCAATTTTAATAGCTGCATTTTCTTCCATGGAGGGGATTTGCTGTGCTGTAGTCCTGTACTATGGGATTTAGGGAGGTTTGTTTCATTTTTGCTACTACAAATAATACCTTTCCATTTCCTTGTAAACACTGAGATAGCTGTGTTAATCCGTTGCGTGAGATAAATTAGCTATAGGACCTTTCCATGTAGCAGCAGCAGATGAGAGCAAATAAGGGTTAAAAGAATTGATTTTAATTAAGCAGAAATGTCTTCGGCAGTCCTAGTCAGCGTCACTCTCACCGATTTTTGATGCTAATCTTAGCCTCTTCTAAGGCGCTGGCATCTTCACTCTACCTGAATTTATTAGTCAAACCTTCAATGAAGATCCTCAGTGATGTGACAGTTAAGATGTTAAAATGGAAACTTGGAAACAATCTCTCCTGCCGTATTGCATACAGACAGCTCTTGATTACCCACATGTGGAACAGCAGGGCTGTAACTGTCACTTATCCTAATTCCCTTGGGGCTCTCAAGCAGTCCGCCAGCAGGGCCAAGGGCACAGGGCCCCAAATAAAACCTTCTGACTTCATGTCCTCTGGGTTACACACCCTGTCACTGAGGCGTATCCAGAGGACAAAGGAAATAAGACTAATGATCCAGGGTGGGGGGCTGCCCTTGACCAGACAACACTGTCTTTGGGCACTGCTAGTGAGTATGTGCCTCAGCTTCAAATGATGCTCTCATTAGATCACCATTGTGATAGAATGATGATTATCATTTGTTAGACATATAAATCACCCCATTCCAGTACTCTTGCCTGGAAAATCCCATGGACGGAGGAGCCTGGTAGGCTGCAGTCCATGGGATCACAAGGAGTCGGACACGACTGAGCGACTTCACTTTCACTTTTCACTTTCATGCATTGGAGAAGGAAATGGCAACCCACTCCAGTGTTCTTGCCTGGAGAATCCCAGGGACGGGGGAGCCTGGTGGGCTGCCGTCTCTGGGGTCGCACAGAGTCGGACACGACTGAAGCGACTTAGCAAGCAGCAGCAGCAGACATATAAATATTTTCAAAAGTTAATTTATTCAACGCAAATATTTTGGGGCCTCCATTCCCCTTCACAGGCTGTGCCAGGAGTGACCACTGCTAACAATACAGGGCTTTTGGGACAGCAGAGAAAGAAGAAACAGTCCAGGCCACCCCAGCCAAGTTCCAGGATGGGTAACACCCACATTAGGCAATCCATTGTTTTGCTTCAATACATTCAATTTTTTTTTTTTTTAAAAGGCCTCCTCTGTAGGTGTATTGACTTATCTAGGGTATCCATTGATTATTTCCTAAAACTATAGGTTCTTAATGCTATATCTGAAACTCTTGGCACCAGGTGCACTTTGGGATTCAGGATTTAAAAAATATATATTTTTTAGATTTTTAGAAAGGTAATATAGTGCATGTATTCTGTATTATCTAACACCCTAAGCAGGGTCTAAAATCAATACATTAACATTTTTGCAGCCAAACATATGAATATTCACACTAGGCAAGATCAATAAGGACTGTCAATAGCCTTGTGTCACATCAGACCAAGATTTGCTGGTCATTTACAGTGCTGCAATCTCTCAGAAGACAATTGCATGCTTTCTGGGTTTAGTAGTTACAGCCTGTGGATCATGTATTTGACTTTTTCAAGAAGTGTCATCTGTCTCTGTTAGTCCTGCCCAGTCATTTAGTTAAGGCAACTTAGCAATGGCTCTTTGAGTAATCTGTGTGAAAAGTAGCATGAAGCTTTTTGTGTGTGTGTGGAATTGCAGAGACCAGAATGATGGGCAGGCCATCTTTTGAAGGAGTGGGGGAAAAAAAAAATCAATGTTTATGCCTTTGGGTGTTGCAGCTACGTTATTTATCAAACAGGCTAACCAGGATGAAGCAACTTCCGCTCTCTTCTGCCTTTCAAGCACATCAAAGGAGGATGGTGAGAAGAGTGGGCCCAGTTACCCTAATTATACTGTACCAGCTGGCCACGGGCACTGAGAAGAGTTTAGGGAAGGAAATTAGGTTGATGATCTGAGATGCAGCATAAATTCACTTCTTTCCTGATCTGAAAATATCCCTTCCAGTCTTGTAATTCTGTGATATCACTGTATCTTCTAATTAAGAATTTTGGCAGAAAACCTTTTAATATTTTATAAGAAAAGTAACTGCCTACAGGGCTCTTCAGAACCAGTAATTATTCACCCTTTTGACGATGCTACCAGCAATAGCCAGGACAGAGGCTTGGGACTTATAAACTCCTTTCCCTTGGCACCACTAGCTGGGCTGAAAAGTGTCAGTGGTGGTTGCCCCAGGGAGCTCCTGGTTGGTCAGGAGAGAGGAGAAAATGAAGGAAAAGTCTAAGAGAAGAAGAAAGAGATGTGACCTCTCTCCTCGTGGATTTTTAAGAAGGATCATTTGATTTAGAACTTTGAAATGCAAGGTTGGTACCTTATCTTTCCATGCCCTCATCCCATATCTCGCATTAACTAAGTTGCTACTGACAAAAAGGCAACATTATCTGAAATAACTTGCTACCTAGATAAACCTTGCATGCTAAGTCGCTTCAGTTATGTCTGACTCTTTGTGACCCCATGGACTGTGACCCGCTAGGCTCCTCTGTCCATGGGATTTTTCCAGGCAAGAATACTGGAGTTGGTTGCCATTTCCTTTTCCAAGGTAAATCTTACAGAAGGCAGTTTGGAATGAATTGGTTCTTAGGTGTGTAGAACTCACTGCATTGTAGAACTCAGTTTTGTTCAGCAGGTTTTGCTGACTCCCATATCCTCTGTGCTATTAGGCCCCATGTGGAACTTACAGGAAGTCTGGGGTGGGGAGGGGTCTCTACTCCTTTTCCCTGAGATGCGTGCTTGGAAGTGAATGGAAAGAACATTTGGGGTTCATGATCACGTTAGTGTCAAGAAAATGATGGCTGTGACCATCAAGAACTCATTCAACTCAGCTACCTCTATGATAATCAGAACTGGGTCTGGAACCTTAGAAGGGGCTTACAAATAATTCTTTTTTATTTTTTGGCTACGCCTCACAGCTTGTGGGAATTTAGTTCCCTGACCAGGGACGTGTGTCCTTGGCAGTGGGAGTGCAGAGTCCTAACCACTGGACCTCCAGGAAATTCCACTTATAAATAACTCTTGAGCAACTGAGTGAAAGTGAAAGAAAGTGAAAGTCGCTCAATCCTGTCGGACTCTTTGAGGCACCATGGACTATGCTGCTGCTACTGCTAAGTCGCTTCAGTCGTGTCCGACTCTGCGACCCCAGAGGCAGCAGCCCACCAGGCTCCCCCCATCCCTGGGATTCTCCAGGCAAGAACACTGGAGTGGGTTGCCATTTCCTTCTCCAATGCATGAAAGTGAAAAGTGAAAGTGAAGTCGTTCAGTCGTGTCCAACTCTTAGCGACCCCATGGACTGCAGCCTACCAGGCTCCTCCGTCTGTGGGATTTTCCAGGCAAGAGTACTAGAGTGGGGTGCCATTGCCTTCTCCATAGTCCATGCAATTCTCCAGGCCAGAATACTGGAATGGGTAGCCTTTCCCTTCTCCAGGGGATCTTCCCAACCCAGGGATCAAACTGAGTAAATAACTCTTAAAATAGTAAAGTTTTGCTTAGGCTTCAAAGGTTCGTCTAGTCAAGGCTATGGTTTTTCCTGTGGTCATGTATGGATGTGAGAGTTGGACTGTGAAGAAGGCTGAGCACCTAAGAATTGATGCTTTTGAACTGTGGTGTTGGAGAAGACTCTTGAGAGTCCCTTGGACTGCAAGGAGATCCAACCAGTCCAAATTCTGAAGGAGGTCAGCCCTGGGATTTCTTTGGAAGGAATGATGCTAAAGCTGAAACTCCAGTACTTTGGCCACCTCATGTGAAGAGTTGACTCATTGGAAAAGACTCTGATGCTGGGAGGGATTGGGGGCAAGAGGAGAAGGGGACGACAGAGGATGAGATGGCTGGATGGCATCACTGACTCGATGGATGTGAGTCTGAGTGAACTCCGGGAGTTGGCGATGGACAGGGAGGCCTGGCGTGCTGCGATTCATGGGGTCGCAAAGAGTTGGACACGACTGAGTGACTGATCTGATCTGATCTGATAAAAGGGATAGAAATGTACTTCATACATTGAACACATGCACACAATGTTACCGGCTGGATTGTGTGGCCTGCCTCCCATTCATATGTTGAAGTTCTAACTCCTAGAACCTCAGAGTGTGATTGTATTTAGAGGCAGGGTCTTTAAAGAGGTAATTAAATCTAAATGAGGTCATTAGGGTGGGCCTTAATCCCAGGTGATTGGTGTCTTTATAAAAAAGAAGAAATTTGGACTCAAATATTATCAGGGGAAGGATGTGTGAAGGCACAGGGAGAAGACCACCAGCTTTAAGCCAAGGATAGAGGCCTTGCAAGAAACTCACCTTTCTAGGACATTGATCTCAGACTTCTAGCCTCCAGAACTGTGATAAAATAGATTTCTGTTGTTTTAGCCATCCAGACTGCTGCTACTTTCTTAAGGCAACCCAGGCAACTAACACACATGAAGACTATAAGACATGTGTAGGGAAATAAAATAGAATTCAACAGGGTCAAAACTGACCAAGACTACTAATCTAGCTGCACCAAAGATGTTTTCATCCTTTAAACACTTTTCCTTAGCGTCTTTGAAGTTAGAAGGGTTTTTCTTTCCTCTTCTTATATCTTGAATGGAGTAGGCCTCTTTTCCAAAAGCTGGTTTCAAGCATTGGAAACACTGCTTTGTCTCCTGTCCCTACATTTCTTTGTAATAATCAGAAACAGTGATGCCCAGCCCATGAATAAGAGCTGTGGCAGCTATGTGCGTGCAAACTTCCTTAGAGCTGTGAGGGTCCAGAAAGGGGAAATTCCTAGATATGCTCTTTGGCTCATCTTTACTTTTCTCTCACTCAGAACCACTTCAAGAGCATCTCGGAGGGAGAAAACAATGTCCCCAGAAGAGCAGCCTCTGGGGACAGTTGTGGGGAGGGGGAGGGGTAGAAATCAGGCATATTTATGGGCTCATGGAGTCTCTTCTACCCCATCCCAGCTGAGAGAGTAAAGGCAGAAGGAAATAAAGCAGGTTTTCATCAAGGTTTGGTGATGTCCTATTTCAGAAAGAACTTAAGTGGCACAGAGATGTGTATATTTCAAGATAAGATAAATAAAAATAAGAAATACAAATAAGACAAAGAAGCAGTCATGTTTGCGAAGCAAGATGGATCCAAGGGTGAGGTCAGTAGCCAAAAAGCATGCCATGAATTTGCCAGTTTTTGCTCCTGGGTGTGGGGTGTGGGTACAAATGTATACATTTTAGGGGAGTTTCAGCTCTCTGGCAACTTGCTGGGGGGGGAAAAAAACTTCTATTAGTGATATCATTCACAGTGTCCATGAGGTAAGCACAAACTAAGTGCCCTGGGCATGACACTCAGGGCAGAGAGAGATTAAATCCTCAGGTTACAATCTTTTTCTATTCAGTATGAGCTGGTGTTGTTACGCTGAAATTCATTTCACCCAATAGATGACCAGCCCAAGTTTCTATGCATGAAGCAGGGTACTTAAAGCTGGTGCATTGGGACAACCCAGAGAGATGGGATGGGGAGGGAGGCGGGAGTGGGGCTCAAGATGGGGGGTGGGGGACACATGTACACTTGTGGCTGATTCATGTCAATGTATGGCAAAAACCATCACAATATTGTATTATGTGCATTTTCTAATTGTTGTACAATCATTGTTTATATAATAAAATGAGGAGAAACCAAGGGAAAAAAAAATTCATTTCACTCAAAGCAGTTTTGGGTGTTGGTAGGGGAGAGATGCCAATAAAATCTAAGTTTAGTATAAAATCAAAAGGAGTACGTGCAGAAAGAAAAATTCATGACTCTTTCAATTTTTATTTAGCTGTATAATACTGAGTACTAGATTCACTAGGAAATTTTGGGAAATGGCCTGGCTCTATGCTATATTGTGGAATAATAGAGTCTCTGAAAATTGGCACAGCGAGGGACTTCAGGAACCAAGCCCTCATTTTCTTTCCTAGACGAAACTCAGAGATTAGTAGCAGAGCTGGGGACCAGAATACATATTATTTTCATCCCAGCCCAATGCATTTGGACATCAAAGGCTGCTTAAGAGTCTTAGTTTGAACTCATACTTTCTGAGGTCATTAAAAATATGTTACTTGTAAAAAGCTTCACTTTCAAGCACTCAGCTGTGTGCAGACAGATAAATGCAGATTAGAGTTGGTTCTCCTGTGAGCAGGTTACTGTTCTATTTTTAGTATTTTACCTGTTGACACTCTAGAGATCAAATTCTTCTGCCTATTGTTCTATTACCAGCACTCATTAGACGGGCCTTGTTACATATAAAACATTGTCTTTGTTTGGCTGCCAGTGAAAACATTCATGTAGATGCAAGAACATTTGCTCTTTACATGGTTTGAAAAAAGCAGAGTAGTATTCTGGTTTTAACTGGACCAATTCTTTATGAAAAACTTATTTCCATCATGATCTTTCTTTAGAGAACTCAAAAAGCAATGTGTTTACCATAATAATTTGGAGCAAGAAGTCAGAAAACAAGATTTTATAAAACATAATTGCTTTAGAGTCTAAAAATAGAATTATGCCAAGAGTAGGAGATATCAAATCACCTCAGATCAAGTGTCCTTTTCATTTAAAACATTTCTAAATGCACATTTGGAAAAGGATTCAGGCAATGTATCCTTATGCGATTTAAGTGCAGACAAATTCTATCACTTAAAAATGTCATTAAGGGGAAAAAAGGAGGCATTAAGGTGATCTTTATTTCCTCCTGGCTGCTGCCTGTTCTGAGTTTGTTTTCTTCTGGTGTTTCTGATCCCCAAAGCTCTATTAAAACGGGATATAGCGGTCTGTTACTTTTCACCTTCTCTTTACAGTTCCAAACCTGTCTCCGAATCCTATGGAGATGCTGCAGAGATCCCTAAGGTTACCAAAGCAATTTTCCAGCAAATGGATATAACCTCCTTTGTACACAAGGATAAACCAAAATACTAAAAACAGATATGTAGGACTCAGAACAGAACGAAACATTCTGATACTTGACTGGATTTTTGTATTTATTACCCACCTTCAGCTCGGCAACTGCCTTATTGCAATCCCATGCCTACCAAAAAGGAGCATCCTTGGGATCCACTGTGGTGAAATAGAACCATCTACATCCATGAGTACTAAGAATCCTGTCTTTTGGGCTTTTGCAGCATTTTTATCAGAATGCTGATTTTAGTGTTCTGAAAGGACAATTGTATATAACATGTTGACATGAACAAATTAAATTGTTCATTTTCCTTCAGTTCAGTTCAGTCGCTCAGTCGTATCCAACTCTTTGCGACCCCATAAATCGCAGCACGCCAGTCCTCCCTGTCCATCACCAACTCCCAGAGTTTACTCAAACTCATGTCCATCGAGTCAGTGATGCCATCCAGCCATCTCATCCTCTGTCGTCCCCTTCTCCTCCTGCCCCCAATCCCTCCCAGCATCAGAGTCTTTTTCAATGAGTCAACCCTTCGCATGAGGTGGCCAAAGTACTGGAGTTTCAGCTTTAGCATCATTCCTTCCAAAGAAATGCCAGGGCTGATCTCCTTCAGAATGGACTGGTTGGATCTCCTTGCAGTCCAAGGGAGTCTCATTTTCCTTAAGCCACCCAAATTACCTGCATTCTGAGCGGTTGAGTTATAGATCTCCTATATATGATGTCAGCTATTTTACATCAACTCCAGCTTCTTGGATTTAATTTATATTATTTTAAATTTTTGTATCCATTCATTAAAAAAAAAAAAAAAGATTTTTGAAGCCCTAGAACGTGCCAAGCTCTGTGCCTTAAAAGAAACTTGTAAAAATTAATTTGAGATATTATTCACAGACAACCAGATACATTTCAAGGATAATGTTAATTGAAAAAGAAAGACTTGGTATGACTGCAGCTCTCTAAAAATGCATCAACTCAGGTATAGAACAAAGGGAAATGAGACTCGGGACTTCCCTGATGGTCCAGGGGTTAAGAATCTGCCTGCCAACGCAGGGGACACAGGTTCAATCCCTGGTCCAGGAAGATCCCACATTCCTTGGAGCCTCTAAACTCGAGCACCACATCTACCAATCTGGCACCCTAGAGCCCGATCACCACAACTAGGGAGCAGCCCTCGCTCACTGCAGTTAGAGAAAGCGCGCACACAGCAAAGAAAATCCAGTGCAGCCAAAAATAAACAAAAATAATAAAAAGGAAATGAAAATTGTTTGTATTAGGGTTGAGTGATTATAGAAGATTTTTTCCTTAAAAATAATCAAAATTTCTAAGTTTTTAAGAAGAAAAAAATTCATATATACATACCATTTAATTTAGATAATTCTGAATAATTCAAGTTACCAGAATTTCCTGCATCTTTTTTTTTCACTCCTGTGTCTCCAGAACCTAGCATACAGCCTGGCACATAAAGGTTTTGCCAATGTTTGTTGAATGAAGTAATTCAAGTGAAAGAATTGTGGATCTTTTATTAATTTGGACTCATCATCTCATTTGTTGATCTGATGTTCACAAAGGCCTGTCTGGCATTTGCCTGTAGCCGGCAAAACAGTAACGGATCACTCTGCTCTCTTTGTATTATTTATAGGAATATTTTGCACCATCTCCCTCTGCACTTACGCTGCCAGCATCTCCTATGATTTGAACCGGCTCCCGAAGCTAATTTATAGCCTGCCTGATGATGTGGAACACGGCTACAGCTGGTCTATCTTTTGTGCCTGGTGCAGTTTAGGCTTTATTGTGGCAGCTGGAGGTCTCTGCATTGCTTACCCATTTATCAGCCGGACCAAGATTGCACATCTAAAGTCTGGCAGGGACTCCACGGTATGACTGTCCACACTCAAGTTCACTGCTTGGTGGCCCCGTCCACAGTGCGGACGACTCTTGAAGGGGACGGAGCAGAGTTTGAGTCAGGATCCCAAGCACAAATACCGTCTTTTACATTCCAGTCTGTTGCCTGCCAGCCCCTTGTGGATGACTGATATCTAATCATGCAAAACCTCCATACTTTTCTAAGGACAAGACTACTGTGGATTCAAGTGCTTTAATGACTATTTATGCTTTGACTATGAGGAGTTAGGGAACAGTGCCATGGAACATTGCTCGGTTTAGAAAGAGAGGAAACTGCAATGGAAAAATTTGTACGATTGCCACTTATTTCAGAAAGTTTGTATATAACAATTACCCGAGAGTCATTTCTATTTGCAAAAGGATTCATAACAAAGCGAGTATAATTTTCTTGTTGTTGTACCATGCTTGTTAAATTTTCATGCTGCACCTTCAGAACTTGTCCTAATGGTGTCTTGTGTCAGCTCCAAATATTTGTGCATTATTTGTTGATGTTTTTTGTTACAGGAAGATTCTTCTGTTGCCTTATTTATTTTTAATTGAAGTCTCTTCTCCTTCTTTGTACTGGAATCGAAATCATAAGAGAAACAGACCAACCGTGGAAGAGTTACCCTGTAATACTATGCAGTATTGTTTGAAGTCCTGTCTGTTGTTCAACCTGTCTCTTTATGTTAACTGGATCTCTGCATTAAATGACTGCCTCCTTGTTAATCTGGGTGTGTTCTTCTGTCTTTCAGCCATGGCAGTAGGTCTCCCTAGCCATTTGGACAGGTGAGAACTCTTGTTTTTCACAGACTTGTTTCATTTCAGTGAGGTTGGTCATTTTTATTTATCTTTTGTGGCACCCACACATATGCTATTGACAAAAGATATCATTTTTCAAGCTTCTTTTAAAACCTCACTGAAGTATTTTGAGTTTTCTTCTCTCCCTCTTCCTCTCTGTGTGCGGTCTGCCTGGCATGTAGCCAGTGATAAGGATTTACAGTTTCTGGCCTTATCCTTGGACCTCCTAAGCCAATGGGTTTCAACCTTGGCTGCACAGCAGAATCACCTGCTTAATCATCTTCACTTGTACCTAAACTGTGCCCTGTCCCAGAGCAATTATCATAGAATATCTGCAGCTGGGCCTCGGCTTGAATAATTTTGGAAAAGAAACACCTCAGGTATGACGTGCAGCTGTGATAAAGAGTCACTGTACTGCGTCAGAGCTGTGGTTATCTCCTTAATAGCTAACATTCATTTAGCACGTACTGTGTGCCAGTAACTGGACTGTTTTTTCCAGGTATAATTTCATTCAAATCCTCTCAAAAGTTCTATCAGGTAGTGTTAGGCAGCACCCTGCAAGCCTTGTGGATGACCAGCCTCAAGACGGAAGAAAGAGCCCAGAGACAGCGACAGAGAGACATCAGCAGTTTATTGGACATGAAATCTTACACATCTGAAGCAAAAAGGTCCTAGAGCAATACCCCTCAGTAGATGGCAGGCAGGCTATGGCAGTGGTCTTTGCTACCTGGGGGAGAAGGAGGCTACCATTTCTCAGGGAATTGATGTCAGATTGGCTCATTAGTTACCAGGGAAACAAGAAGCTGAGACACCTTCCCTCACAGCCCCGCCCCGCAGGTTAACAACTATCATGAGGGTGTATGTTTCCCTTTAATAAACTAGCAGGTGGAACCATTCTGGCCTAAGGGGCAGGGGGCAAGCATATTCCCTTGAGTAGGGTGTAGGTAAAGCAGGGATGGATCAAGCAGAGGATGTGCTGAGAGCAAGAGAAGAACTATCTTGAGTGGCCTGATCATCCAGGTAGGTACTTTTATTCCATTTTACTGACAATGAAGCTGAAGGGCAGACTCAGAGCACTTGCTTCATTTTTTTTTTTTTTTTAATGTGTGGGTATAGGACAAAATTAAAACTCTTCCATGGCGTTTCCTTATCTTTTAAATGGAAAAGTGTGTATGTTCAGTTCCTAAGCCGTGTCCGACTCTTTATGACACCACAGACTGTATATAGCAGGCTCCTCTGTCCATGGGGTTTTCCCAACAGGAGTGCTAGAGTGGGTCGCCATTTCCTCCCCCTGGGGATCATCCCAAACTAGGGATTGAGCCAGCATCTCCTGTGTCTTCTGCACTGGCAGGCAGATTCTTTACCACTATGCCACCTGGGAAGCCCTAAATGGAAGGGTAGGTTTACTAGCTAATTTTTTGCTTTTCCTTTTAAAAACTTTGGCATTATCTGATATTCTACACACAACATGTGAGAAAGATGGTCTATAAAAGAGAAAAGATGTTATACCAGAAGTACAGCAGTGTTTCAGATTTTAATTTTGTAAAAGATTTTTCTCTCTTCATGATGAAACTTGATTTGGTGATTGTAGAAGGACAGTGATAATCTACCTACCCCTGCCCAAAAATCAAACTTCCGCATATTTTCACGTAAGCCTTTCAGAAGAGGTTAGATGATCTGGGTGATCTCATAAGCTCTTGTTGAGGCCTGTGGCCATATTCCCCGACAATCTCTCAGGCCTATTTAATAAACCCATCCCTCTGGATGAGATCAGAGATGTATAGAAAGGGGCAATTATTTTCATTTATTACTTATGTGGGAAATTTTCAAAGCCGGAGAGCCGTTTCTTTGAAGTTTTCTTTAAAGAGCCCCACAGAAGATGTCAGGACTCTTGAGCATTTATATTCCAACCACCAGAGCAGCGTCTGAGTAAGTGACGTTTGAAGTTTCTGAAAAGCTTCCCAGGGGCTTGAGGTGTGAGTGGAAGAGAGACTCAGAGTGACAGAAGGTTGAAGGGTTCACGTACTAGAAAGATTTGCCCAGAAGCCAAGGGAGTACACTTAGGATGCAAACTTGTGTTGGCAAGAACAGAGCTTCCCTGCCTTTCAGCCAAAGGGAGCTCAGAGCAAGGTTTCTTGCTTTCTATTTACTATCTTAGAGTGTGAGTAAATGTTGCCAAAGACAGGCATTTGGCTTCCAGTCCTTAGGCTTCTCATAGAGGTGTTTTCTTAATTATCTTGCAAATGAGGAGTGATTGAAATGGCCACACAGTACTGCATGTGCAGAAGAATTAATTAATGTTGTTCTCATGTTCTCTCTCTCCCACTTGGAGTTACATGCCTGTAACTAGGCTACGTGTGTATGTGTGTGTGTATGTTTTGCCTCGGGTATTTTTGCAGAGCAGAAAGCAGAGGTAGCTGATATTCTTGAAGAGAGGATGCAGAAGTCCAGAAGGGAGGCCAGGCTAGAGGACTGACTTTGTGGGCGAGAAGTGCTCAAGGGCATCCCGGAGAATGGAGAGAGAAAAGGGTGGCAGGCCTGTGATTAGCTGGGTCTGTGCATTTCTTGGAAGGATTTCGCCAATGACTCGGTGAAAGAATCCACCTGCAGTGCAGAAGACCAGGTTTGATCCCAGGGTTGGGAAGATCCCCTGGAGGAGGAAATGGCAACCCGCTCCAATATTCTTGCCTGAAAATTCCCATGGATGGAGGAGCCTGGCGGAATATAGTCCAGAAGGTCACATGGAGTCGGACACAACTGAGCGACTAAGCACAAGCACATGAATTTCTTGAGGTTATCAGGACCTTGGGAAGGATGGCTGTGTGGGTGTCCAGAAATACTGGGCCCTTAGTACAATGGCTCTCATGCCCCAACCATGGTTTCAGAGCAACAGAATCAATGGGCTGGGAGGGACCACTCCTTGGAATAATGGACCTCTCAGTGGTGGCCTGTCTGACCCTTGGGAGGTCTGGGAATGTTGGTACAGTTTGTGTGTGTCCCCAGTAATGACTGAGAGCAAATACCCCCTAGACCTGCAAGGAAGGGCTTTGAATAAAAAGTAAATAAATTTACAGAACACCTGAGATTGTAGACTAAGATTCAAGTCCATCTGCCATATATAGATAATATTTACCGAAAAAGAGAGCTCTACCCAAAGCCTTGATGAGATAATCATAGGCCACATGGACCCCTCCTTTTATCAGTATCATTTTTGGTTTATTTGCAATGTTAGAACATTGCTGCCCACTCAAAGGAAACCCTATCCCCTCCTTCTTTGAAGCACCATGGACCCTTAATAAGCAAGAGTCCTGGTATACTTTAAATATTTGTTGAATTCTAAGTGGTTTTCTAGGCACTTGGGGAACACCAATGAAGCAAAACAGACCAAAATTATTGCCCCTGTGAAGCTTTTTCTAGTAAAATGCAATAAAGTACAAATAAAAAATGTGTTACCCTTTCAAGCCCCATGTGGATGCTAAGTCACTTCAGTCACACACAACTCTTTTCAACTATATATTCAACTATATATTTCAACAATTCGTTTCTTACTATATATTGTAAGTTGCCACGTTCCTCTGTCGATGGGATTCTCCAGATGAGAATACTGGAGTGGGTTGCCATTTTCTCCTCCAGGGGATCCTCCTGACCCAGGAATCAAGCCTGCATCTCTTGGATCTCCTGCAGTGGCTGGTGGATTCTTTACCACTAGCACCACCTAGGAAGTTCCTTCAGGCCCCACATGATTCCATAAATCCAGGATTAAAGTAATTCAATCCAGTTATTAAGTAAGTTTCTTTTGAATTATGTTTTCATTGGCTATGTGCTTCACTTCATATCATTCTTATTTGAATCTATCAGTAGCATGAAAAGTACATTATTAATTTTTTTTGGTGGTGGGAATGAGTTTGCCTCTTGCAGACTTCCCAGCTGACTAATCACCTGCTCACCCCTAACTGGATGAGAGACTCTTGCAAGGTGTACACTGTGTCTTGTTTGAGTTTTGTCTCCAGTGTTTAGCTCTGGAACCCAACAGGTGCTTATAAACCTTTGTGGAATAAATGTATGAGTTCAGTCATAAAAACAAACTCTCCTCTTCCCTGGACAGAACTGACTCTGTTAGCACCAATTTTAGGGAACCCATAAAAAAATAAACAGTAGTATAATAGGCTAAATGGAATGAGAATATAGCTTGGCAAGCAAGGAAGTCTCATTAGAATAATTAAAAGGACTATTAACCTAAACTATCCCAGATATAACTTGAAATGTGTTACGAACTAAGTACCATGGGACATTTATTTGATGGTTCGAACAGTACTACATTAGTAACCTCAATATGGTTCTACACCTCATTTTAAAGTTTTTCCATTTATGTGCTGATATGTTTCAGATCTCTAATTGGAATTCTGAAAGGAATGCTTCAAAAATAATTTCCTTTGAATGTAAATAGCTATACAGACCAAGAACCCTTTTAAATTGCATTATTTGAATTTCCCTGGGGCCCTGTTGTTTGACCGGAAGTTCTCCTTGCTGTAGGACAACCACAAATGCCTGACGATGCTCAGGTCACCCCACTGCATACTGGGAACATGGCCATCCAATACATTTCCTCTTTGTATACAACCTATATTCTGCCATCCTTCAAAAGAAAGATTTCTAATTGTCCTAAAATCTAATAGAATATGTCTTCTTACAGCATCTGTAAGAGGAAAACAAAATGGTTGGCTATAAAATAAGATACTTTTCTGTCTTCCTATTTTTTCCTCTGTCAGCATGTACCGTACTGTAGAATACTGTCTGCTATGTGCAAGGCCTTGGGCTACACGTGGACTTCTGTCAGGGTCTGTCTGCAGACAAGAAATGAGGGAAGACCACTGGCTGGAGGGGTAAGAGCAAGGGGCAGTGGTGTAGGAGAGACTTCGAGGATGGGCAGGGCCTTCCTGGTCACCATAAGGAGATGAGGTTTTATTCTGGCCTTGAAAAGCAATGAAAGTCTTTAATGAAGGACAACAATGGGATCTGATTTCTGTTTTAACAATGTCAGTGTTGTTGCTGGATGGAGAATAGATTGGAAGGAGGCAAGACTTGAAGTGGAGAAGCCCATTGAGAAGGGGGGTGGTTGGTTGCTGGAGTCCTGGAGGTGTAATGGAGGGTACGAATATGATGAAGATAGAAGTGGGGAGGTATACTTTATAGATGGAATTGACAAGGCATGCTGGTAAGGTAGATGGAGAGGGGGAAAAGAGGGGACATTATCAAGGATGACAACTAAGTAATTTTTGATTGTTCAGTTACTAAGTTGTGTCTGACTCTTTGTGACCCCATGAACTGCAGCACACCAGGCTTCCCCATCCTTCACTATCTCCCGGAGTTTGCTCAAACTATGTCCATTGAGTCAGTGATGCCATCAACCATCTCATCCTCTGTTATCCCCTTCTCTTGCCCTCAATCTTTCCCAGCATCAGGGTCTTTTCCAATGAGTCAGCTCTTCCCCTCAGGTGGCCAAAGTATTGGAGCTTCAGCTTCAGTCCTTCCAATGAACACCTAGGACTGATCTACTTTAGGATTGACTGGTTGGATCTTCTTGCAGTCCAAGGGACTCTCAAGAGTCTTCTCCAGCACCACAGTTCAAAAGCATCAATTCTTTGGCACTCAGCCTTCTTTATGGTCCAACTCACACATCCATACACGACTACTGGAAAAACCATAGCTTAGACTATTATGGACCTTTGTCCGCAAAGTGACATCTCTGCTTTTTAATACACTGTCTAGGATCGGCATAGCCTTTCTTCCAAGAAGCAAGTATCTTTTAATTTTGTGGCTGCAGTCACCATCCACAGCAATTTTGGAGCCCAAGAAAATAGGTTATTTACTAAGGAAATTATGGTTCTTATATCAAAAAGGCATATAGCAATTTGAAAAAAGAAAACAATACAAAGTTTTATGGCAAACACAGTGTCACCTAGGATGGCACCTGTGTTAAGATAAATCCTGAGTGGAGCCCAGGATTGAAAAGCTGTAGCTGAGAATGTGTTCTAGTGACTGCAATGTGCTTTCTCTCTAATTGATCCAATGCTAGCCTCGTCCTCTTTGGTTTATAGTTGTTCTCCAGAAGCTGCTTATACAGTGTTGGCAAATAGGATTCAGTCTGAGTAGGAACTTGATCATTTACTGGTGTTCGGGAAGATTTCAGTCCAGCCAGAGAGGAAAGGATGTAGTGATTGTAAGTGAATGGGGAAGGCAGATGTCATGCCCTGGCCACCCCTAGCTTAAATTCAACCTGACAGACTATTGGCCTGCGTTCATTAAGTCTCCATCATGTCTGAGGGCCGGTATTACTGACATTCACCAAACGCACAGACCACTACCCCATCATCTGCTCGTTCTGGATGGCCAAGTCTCGGATGATGCCACCACCTTGAGAGCGTGGGTTGTGAGTATAGAGAACTGTATTCTCAAGCTATTTAGGAAACATTCTAAATCTACACAGGCCCCTAGAGGTAAATCCCCTAAATACTATGTAGATGTGGAATGACATCCTCTGGGAATTCTGGAAAGTGCATGGAAGCTTTGCTGGAGTGGGGGTTCATGAAGACTCCACTAGATCCTGGCAAGAAGGGCCTGGGACCCCACTGACAGTGCCCCCAGAACACAACAGATCCCTCAAAAATCACAGAGAGATGTCAGGCTCTGGATGTTTAGTTTTTGAATTATAAAACACCATTTATTTTTATCCTCCTGGCTTTGCCTGTCAATCAAGTTGACTGTGATGAGACCTCAATACTTGCTTTGGGAATTGGGCCATGCTGGAACCTGACTTCACTGGATGTGGCATCAGTGGGCTTCAAACTCATTCCGCACACATGAAACACATCACAGCTCTCCACACCGGTGGAAGCTGTTAAGCACTGGGCTGCAGAAAGGGACCCAGGCAGCTGCATAAATTGTTGAGGTTTTCTCATCTCTCTCTAAGCCCTGGTTTCCATTTGTTAGTTCTGGACTCTCTTGGATGCTCAAAAAAACCACTTCCCATTTTCAAAGCACTTGAATTTAAGAGGCTGGTGCTGGAGTTTTATTCCTGTCAATTTCCAGGTCTCCTTCATTCTTGTAAATGTTAGATATAAATGAGAAGTGGAAAAGAAAGCTCTGATTTTTAAGTCCTCTCCAGTTTTGTTTCTTGACATTGATGAGATGCTGAAGGGAAGGACTGAGTTTTCTTAGGGACTGTTCCAGGACATCTTCCTTACAAACATTCAGTTCAGTTCAGTTGCTCAGTCATGTCCAACTCTTTGCAACCTGAAGGACTGCAGCATGCCAGGCTTCCCTGTCCATCACCAACTCCCGGAGCTTGCTCAAACTTATGTCCATTGAGTTGGTGATGCCATCCAACCATCTCATCATCTGTTGTCCCCTTCTCCTCCTGCCCCTAGTCCTTCCCAGCATCAGTCTTTTCCAATGAATCAGTTCTTCACATCAAGTGGCCACAGTATCGGAGTTTCATCTTTAGCATCAGTCCTTCCAATGAATATTCAGGACTGATTTCCTTTAGGATGGACTGGTTGGATCTCCTTGCAGTCCAAGGGACTCTCAAGAGTCTTCTCCAACACCACAGTTCGAAAGCATCAATGCTTCTGCACTCAGCTTGCTTTATAGTCCAACTCTCACATCCATACGTGACTACTGGAAAAACCATAGCTTTGACTAGACAAACCTTTGTTGGCAAAGTAATGTCTCTGCTTTTGAATATGCTGTCTAGGTTGGTCATAGCTTTTCTTCCAAGGAGTAAGCATCTTTTAATTTCATGACTGCAGTCACCATCTGCAGTGATTTTGGAGCCCCCAAAAATAAAGTCTGTTACTGTTTTCATTGTTTCCCCATCTATTTGCCATGAAGTGACAGGATCAGATACTATGATCTTAGTTTTCTGAATGTTGAGTTTTAAGCAACTTTTTCACTCTCCTCTTTTACTTACATTACTTTCATAAGTTCTTCTTCACTTTCTGCCATAAGGGTGGGGTCACCTGCATATCGGAGGATATTGATATTTCTCCCAGCAGTCTTGATTCCAGCTTGTGCTTCATCCAGCCCAGCATTTCTCATGATGTACTCTGATATATAAGTTAAATAAGCGGGGTGACAATATGCAGCCTTGACATACTCCTTTCCCGATTTGGAACCAGTCTATTGTTCCATGTCCAGTTCTAACTGTTGCTTTTTGACCTGCATACAGATTTCTCAGGAGGCAGGTCAGGTGGTCTGGTATTCCTGTCTCTTGAAGAATTTTCCAGTTTGTCATGATCCACACAGTCAAAGGCTTTGGCGTAGTCAATGAAGCAGAAGTAGATGTTTTTCTGGAACTCTCTTGTTTTGTCGATGATCCAACAGATGTTGGCAATTTGATCTCTGATTCCTCTGCCTTTTCTAAATCCAGCTTGAACATCTGGAAGTTCATGGTTCATGTACTGTTGAAGCCTGGCTTGGAGAATTCTGAGCCAGAATTTACTAGCATGTGAGATAAGTGCAATTGTGCAGTAGTTTGAGCATTCTTTGGCATTGCCTTTCTTTGGGATTGGAATGCAATCCTTTTCCAGTCCTGTGGCCACTGCTGAGTTTTGCTGAGTTTTCCAAATTTGCTGGCATATTGAATGCAGCACTTTCACAACATCATCTTTTAGGATTTGAAACTTGAAGTCCATCACCTCCACTAGCTTTGTTTGTAGTGATGCTTCCTAAGGCCCACTTGACTTTGCATTCCAGGATGTCTGGCTCTAGGTGAGTGATCACACCATCATGGTTATCTGGGTCATGATCTTTTTTGTACAGTTCTTCTGTGTATTCTTGCCACCTTTTCGTAATATCTTCTGCTTCTGTTAGGTCCCTACAATTTCTGTCCTTTATTGTGCCCATCTTTGCATGCAATGTTCCCTTGGCATCTCTAATTTTCTTGAAAAGATCTCTAGTCTTTCTCATTCTATCATTTTCCTCTATTTCTTTGCATCCATCACCGAGGAGGGCTTTCTTATCTCTCCTTGCTATTCTTTGGAATTCTGCATTCCAATGGATATATCTTTCCTTTTCTCCTTTGCCTTTCACTTCTCTTCTTTTCACAGCTATTTGTAAGGCCTCCTCAGACAACCATTTTTCCTTTTTGCATTTCTTTTTCTTGGGGATATTCCTGATCCCTGTCTCCTGTACAGTGTCATGAACCTCCATCCATAGTTCTTCAGCCACTCTGTCTATCAGATCTAATCCCTTGAATCTATTTGTCACTTCCACTGTATAATCATAAGGGATTTGATTTAGGTCATACCTGAATGGTCTAGTGGTTTTCCCTACTTTCTTCAATTTCAGTCTGAATTTGGCAATAAAGAGTTCATGATCTGAGCCACAGTCAGCTCCCGGGTCTTGTTTTTGCTCACTGTATACAGCTTCTCCATCTTTGGCTGCAAAGAATATATTGCTGCTAAGTCGCTTCACTCATGTCTGACTCTGGGCGACCCTATGGACAGCAGCCCACCAGGCTCCTCTGTCCACAGGATTCTCTAGGCAAGAATACTGGAGTGGGTTGCCATTTCCTTCTCCAGCAAAGAATGTAATCAATCTGATTTTGGTATTGACCATCTGGTGATGTCCATGTGTAGAGTCTTATCTTGTGTTGTTGGAAGAGGGCGTTTGCTATGACCAGTGTGTTCCCTTGGCAAAACTCTGTTAGCCTTTGACCAACTTCATTTTGAACTCCAGGGCCAAATTTGCCTGTTACTCCAGGTATCTCTTGACTTCCTACTTTTGCATTCCAGTCCCCTATAATGAAAAGGACATCTCTTTTGGGTGTTGGTTAGAGAAGGTCTTGTATGTCTTCATAGAACCATTCAACTTCAGCTTCAGCATTACTGGTTGGGGCATAGACTTGGATTATTGTGATATAGAATGGTTTACCTTGGAAACGAATGGAGATCATTCTGTCGTTTTTGAGACTGCATTCAAGTACTGCATTTCAGACTTTCTTGTTGACTAGGATGGCTAATCCATTTCTTCTAAGGGATTCTTGCCCGCAGTAGTAGATATAATGGTCATCTGAGTTAAATTCACTGATTTCAGTCCATTTTAGGTTCTATAGCTCCTTTCTAAATGGAGAAACTAAGGCTCCTTGTGGTTAAATCACCTTTTCTAAGGTATCAAATGGCAGAGCCAAGGTTTAGATACTGGCCTGCTGACTCCAAAGTCATTGCTTTTTCCACTTTTCCACATGACATCCACACCACCTACTGGAGCCCCAGGACAAACACTGCCAGTCCACTTTTAGCTATATTTGATTTTATTTTTCAAAGTCTTGTACATCTAGATATGTTCATACTCCCCCACATTTTTTATGGTTCCCCTTGGACGTTATTGCTCTGCAGGTTTTTAATCAAGCTACTGCATTTCTAAACCAGAGCACACACTGACCTTTGTAATTCTCTAAAGAATGCCAGACCTATTTTTACAAGCACAGAACCTCTCCTTACATGAGTGACCTTCGGCAGCCTAAAGGTATGACAGCAATTTTAATTACCTTCTTGGCACTTCCCCACTGAACATTTTGAGAAATTCCCATGTCACCAGGGTGGCTCAAAGATTAATATTTAAGTGGGTGGGTCTGCCTTCTTTTGTCCTGAGAAAGCATTCCTGATGGCTTTTTAAAAATGATTAAATGAGAGCAATTACTCAGAAAGGAGGCTATACAGTTAGAAATAGTATCAGATTTCAGAGACTCATGGATTTTAGTCCTTGTTTTGTGACTGTCTTGATGTACAGTACTGAAAACCAGTCACCTCTCCTGAACCTCTAGACACATCCATGAGCTTATGTGATTTCCAGGGATGTTGGCAATCACCACACTTTTGAGAAGCCCATGAAATACTTTGAATACTTTGGTAAACTTTTATTTATCCAAGTTGAATGCAACTTTGAAAATATAGCATGGGGATTACACAAACAGTAAAGTAAAGCCATCTGATGTTGAGTCAAAAAAGGATATCCTACAGGTTCTTCTTATTTTTTTTTCTAATGAATCAAGGAGAGTACTTCATTTTATGTTTTCTCTTGGAGAGGTTGATCACTGAGTGGTGAGTTCAAAACCAAACCAAACCAAACCTCAAGGCAGCCTTGGAAGGTATATGGAGGCCCTCATCGTCATCCCTGTTGACAAGAGAGGAAACGAGACTGAGTATTAACCTAAGATCTCTCAGCCAGTCTCTAGTGAGGTGTCTAACACCCTAAACAGAACAGCTAAGTAGATTTTGAGGTTGAACAAAGCATCTGTATTCCTGCAAACATGTCAATTGGGCATCTGTGTCTGCTTTATATGCCTCTGCTGTGACTACAGTAAATCACTATTGTGCCAACACGTTTCTCAGATAACGTGGACTAGGGGATGGAAACTAAACCAAGTGTGAAAGGTAATCTGGAGGAGATAACACAAGTGATTAATGTGGTATTGATTCAAAGGATGAGCCAGTTCTTAAACAAAGAATTTTCCAAATCAAGTAACAGTTTAAAGAGTGTTCATAGGAGTGAGGAATGGTTTTCAAGGGAACTGAGGTGAAGGAGAGGGAGTAATGAGGGTGAGCTGGAGAGAGATGGATTAAAGGGCTAAGAGTTTTGTGGAGCTGGACAGGGCTGGATGCATGGATGCCCGCTTTTCACAACCTTGTCCAAAAAAATACCTGTGGCTGCGGGGAGCCAGAGGAGTGAAGAATGCAATGGGTTAAAGTGAAATTTAGTACAACTTCATTATTTTTAAAAGCAGTCAGCCTGTGGGGCTGTGATACGCCTACATAATCAAGAAGGGTGTCACAGAAAATGTCAAGCTTTTACCTAGTAACGATTGAGCAGCTGGTTCTGGGCTGCGCGATTCCATACATTCTAATGTCACAAAGGAAAAGAAAGCAGGTGGGGGGAATTTCTCTTCAGGGAATAACAGTTGAACATTTCTTCTTTTTTGGAGTGTATGCATTTGTTCAGAGTGAGGGGGATCTTGGTCTAGCATCCAGGCCTTTCTGGCTCTGTTCATCTGGTTGGCAGATGATCGTGGAATGGAATCTTCATGTGGTCTTTTATTTACCAAATCTATATTGAGTGCCTAGTATGTGTCAGAGACTGACTTCAGTACAGGAGAGAAACTGTGAGCAAATTACTAAGGCCACTGCCTTCAAGGACCTGCCACTGTAATGGGCAGACAGCCAACAGACAAGCATGTCATACATATAAAGAGAAATGGAAAAAGAGCTCTGAGACTAGGTGTGAAGGATGAGGTGGTGGCTGGCTTAGGTAAGGAGGCCATGGATGGCCTTGCTCATCAGAGGGCATTTCAACTGAGAGCCTGAGCAGTGCAGGATGAGGGGAGATGCCCAGGGAGAGGGCCAGCAAGTCCAAAGGCCTGAGATGGGACAGAACTTTGCACATTCCTGGGTTGGCAAGGGGTCAGAATGAGAGAGGATGTGTCAGAGATGAAGTTAGATGGGTACCAGGGGCCAGATCAAGACTTTAGGTTTTATTCTGAGGAAAATGGGAAAATCACTGGAGGGCTTTGAGCAAGACAGTCATACAATTATCTGACTTCAGTTCAGTTCAGTTGCTCAGTTGTGTCCAACTCTTTGCAACCGCTGTGGACTGCAACACGTCAGGCTTCCCTGTCCATCACCAACTCCTGCAGCTTGCTCAAACTCATGTCCATTGAGTCGGTGATGCCATCCAACCATCTCATCATCTGTTGTCCCCTTCTCCTCCTGCCTTAAATCTTTCCCAGCATCAGGGTCTTTTCCAAGGAGTCATTTCTTTGTATCAGGTGGCCAAAGTATTGTAATTCCAGCTTTAGCATCAGTCCTTTCAGTGAATATTCAGGACTGATTTCCTTTAGGCCACCATAGTTTGGTCTCAGGTCAAACAACAGGGAGGGAACACAGCCCCGCCCATCAACAGAAAATTGGACAAAGGATTGACTGAGCATGGCCCCACCCATCAGAATAAGACCCAGTTTCCCCCACAGTCAGTCTCTCCCAACAGAAAGCTTCCATAAGCCTCTTATTCTTATCTGTCAGAGGGCAGACAGAATGAAAACCACAATCACAGAAAACTAATCAAATTGATCACATGGACCACAGCCTTTTCTAACTCAATGAAACTATGAGCCATGCTGTGTAGGGCCACCCAAGATAGACAGGTCATGGTGGAGAGTTTTGACAAACCATGGTCCACTGGAGAAGGGAATGGCAAACCACTTCAGTACTCTTGCCTTGAGAATCCCATGAACAGTATGAAAAGGCAAAAAGATATGACACTGAAAGATGAACTATCTAACTTACATAAAAACAAAACCAAAAAACCTCTGGCCCAGTGAATCATGTTAATACACAGAGTCCAAGACTGGGCATTTGGGGGCCCCTGGCAGAACACATGGTTAATATGCCCACTCTTCCGAGGTGAATTCAATCTAAATAGTGTAGACATATCAAGGGCAGGAGCCACAGAAGGGCAGCTAGGAGGAGAGCCACTCAATGGTAAGAAGAAATGTAAAGAGGAGGATGGGCAGGGAGAGGGCCTGGTGTAATTGTTCTCATTTATTACACATTTGAGAAGGCCATTACTTGCTGAAGGAACTTGATGAAAACTGACAGTATTAAATGGTTGTGGCATTCGGATGGCAAAATGATACTTCAAATTCTTGCATCTCTTGAGCATCATAAATTCACAGAATTTATATGAATGAGAGGGCAGTGCCCGGGGGACAGGAGTGGGCTTCAGTAACCCAGGTGTGCAGAACAGGGTTCCCAGCTGCAACTGACAGAATCTACTCTAGGTAGTTTAGCAGAAGAGATGTCATTAAAAGGTGATGTAACTAAAAGATGAAGCTAGCCACACCTAGGCAGGCATTCAGTTTTTTTTTAACTCCCCACAAATCCATTATTTTTTGCTCTCAATCCTGGACTCTGTCCATCTTTCTCTGTCAAGCTCTTTCAGAGAGTGATTTTGTCCCTCTGTGTCTGGAGGTCGGGGATAGCCCTGTCATACGTGGAGACCTCTGGCTGCTGTCTTCCTGCTCCCTGCCCACCTTTTCACTTTACTAATGAGCATCCCAGAGCCTGACACACAGCAGGTACTCAGAGATGCTTGGCCGTCCAATGAATGAAGTGAATAAGAGAATTGAAAACGCTATAAACACTATGTAAAAATGTGTTTGTATAACGTGCATGAAAATACTCACTTAAGATTTCTTTATTACCAGGATTTTTCTGTGAAGACCTCTCATCTCGCTAATTTTTGCCCCAAAGCTTTCTTGCATGGCTCCTTGAACGCTTATATTTACCCAATATCCAAGTGAGTGATTCCTCTTGAAAAATCAATATATTTAGAATCCCTGAGGAGGCTTAGTTTTCTAGGTTATGTAGAAAGTAGGCCTCTCCCCAGACAGCTGTCTGTCTCTCACATGGCTTTCTGGGTGTCTCTTTAATTAACTGTCCTCAGATCCACAAACATCTATTTGTTCCCTTCCAATAGGAGCCAGTTTAGTTTTGTTCAAGGAATATTAACTGTTCTTGGGGGCCACACCCTGTGCCAAGGGTGGGGGAAAATACGATAGAATACTCCTACTAGAAGATATCCTCAAATTTTGGAAACTTGTTTTAAAAAGCTTTATCATTTTGTGCATTTGATTATTAAAGCTGTTTTAACAGACACTGAAACCATGATTTAATTCTGCCAAGTGTGCAAAGATAGTTAGAACCACTGCCTTTGAGGATGTCCACCAACTGTCATTCAAGTCCATGAGGAAACATATTTTCTACCTGCCATTTGCTACATCTTGGTTACACACACAAAGATGTACAACTTTGCACGTTTTTTTTTTTCTCTTCTAAATATTCAAGTAAGGTTTAGGCACAGAATGAAAAAGACTGTATTATTGTTCAACGTCTTTAAGAGGCCAAAACATTAAAAGTAATTTTGGTGAAGGGGGGGTGTAGAAATTATATAAAATTAAGACCTGTGGCAAAAGAACAAATGCAGAAGAGATGAGTGCACCCCACCGAGAAGGAGAGGGCTGTGCCCGGAGGACAGGAGTGGGCTTCGGTAACGCAGGTGTGTGGGACAGGGTTCCTAGCTGCATCTGACAGAATCTACTCTAGGCAGTTTAGCAGAAGAGACGTCATTAAAATTAGGTATATTAAGGTGTTCGGGAGGGCAGGAAATTAGTTTGTGTGGCTACACAACCAGAAACATCATCCAGCTGCCATGACAGGACTGCTGTCACAATGAGCCGTTGCAGCCTCATTGGGCTGCACCATCCGCAGCTCGTACCGTTCCTTTGGGGCCCTATGACTCCTGAGGCCAGATCCTTCTGCTGACACCCTTCCAGAGAGTGGATTCCATCATGGTGCCTGCTTAGATGGGGTATGGTAACAGGCTTGCCTTCCACTTTCACCCCTGATCCCTTTTTTCTGACTTCGGGAGAAAGAGCACCATCTATTGGTCTTTGGCTCATAGTGCACATAGCATTCTGCAAGGAGGCCTCTCGGCCTCTCAAGGACTTCTCTATGCTGGCACAGTCATTGAGTGTCGAATAGCCCTTCCACCCTGCCATCAGGACTTCTGTTTGAGGTGATGGGACAGATGGTACAAGACTAGAAATTCAATGAACCTTGGTCTCACAGATCTCACAGTGGTGTGTCTCACACACAGCACTGTAAATGAACTCTGATGAGAAGTATTGTTGCAGGGAAACAAGGTCCATGAAAGGCGTGGCTGGTCTGGAGAGTTGGGGTCCAGAGTGAGCAGTTAGTCTAGTGAGAACAGATTCTTGCCCTCCCTACCAGGGAAGGGTCTCCATTCTAATTCCCCTCCTCCGTGTGGTATTATATCGAAGTCTTAGGGCTGGTCACTGCTGCTGAAAATTCATCAGCAGGGGCAGTAGGCAATCAGCCTTGGTGAGAAGTCCTTGTTGGGCCAGCGCCTCATCTCTGTGTCTGAAACCATGCCCACTTTGTCCATGAGGCTGTTGAGTGAAAAACGGGGAAGGCGCAGGCCAGGCAATCTGCTGCTCACACACCTGAGTCTCATGCGTGGTGGGAGTTCTGGACCATTCCAGTGACTGAGACCCAGTGATTCTCCCATATGGGAGCCCATCCTGAGATGTCCATCCACATTCCTCTTCCCACACTTCATGTTGCTCACCATCCTTTCAAACTGGTAGTTACTGCCCATGACATGGGGGGCATCCTCTTCTCAGGCCATCTCTCCTTTAAGGTAAAGTGGACATTGCAGACCGCTTCAAGCGGTACTCCCTGGGAATGTTTCCTTTCCCCATCATCCCTTGGCCCCAAGTGGGGCTGACATGCTCTGGGAGTTAAATGCCAGAAGATAACAGCTAAACTGGCAGAGCCATCTGCAAACCAGATTTGGCTTTTTTTCCTCCTTGGTGATCTACTCATTGGGAATTCCCTGTGGGACCATGATTATGAGGGAGGGGAGTGGCAGGCAGGAGGCACCTCGCTGGATGAGGACTGTCAGTCACACACACTCAGTGCTGGTATATGTCATTCCCATCTGATGAAGGCATGCTGTCAGACTGAGCCCTCTCACTCTTGGCTTGCTGGATTGAATCTCAGGATGGATAGTTTAGGTCACATGGTCACCTAAAATCCTATGGTCAAGCCCTTAGCAGCAAGAGTTATTTCTAAAAGAATAACTACTTGCATAAGAAAGCTTGGATTTTCTCCAAAAGCCAAGAGGCTGCAGCTACACTTTCCCTTTTAGGACCTGCGACAGAGTCCACACAGCATCCAGGCTGATCCCAGACTGTCTGGGCATCATTCACTCTCCTGGGTCCTAAGGGCAAAATGCAGAGCTGCTTCCAGTGTGCCTGGACCAGCTAGAGAGCTGTCTCCTACCCAGGCGTCCAGGAGGAGTAAATGAGCCAGAGCAGCAGACCCAAAGCTGACACAGGTTGCATTCAGATGCCAAGTGATGGGATCTGTGCCCTTGAGCATCTGTGCCTCATTCTTGGTGGCAGCAAGATCTGCAGTTCCTATAGACGTACAGTGTTGCTTTTCTTTGATCATTTTGATAGGAAGGGGGAGCCTAGGGAGTATGTAACCTTAGTCCTTCCATAATAGACACCCCAAGCCCCTGGTTTGGAGCTCATTGTGTAGATTCTTTCACTGCACAGGAAAGCTGTTCCAACCACAGACTCAGAAACTGGGGAAATAACCACATACTTTTTCACTGAGAAAATGGAAGTGGTAGGAAGACTCCAACAGTCTTTCACCAGCACATCCGCCCACCTTCCAGCATCTGCTCCCACTTACAGTCTGTTCTCCTACGCTGTGTGTTTCTGTGACAGGCATTAAATATTATTGCTAAGTAGGGGGATGATGTCACTGTAATATGGAAATTGGGTTGGATCACAAGTGATTTTTTCCCCAGCACATTAATATTTTGTTCCACCAGATAAAAGCTGCCGAATGGGAAGGACACCAATGGGGTGAGCTGAATGGACGAGCTGCAGAATAAGGTACTTGACGTAACGCTGCTCCTTCCTGGTCCTTCCTGGTCTTGGTGGTTTGGCCACAGGTTCTGTCTTGGAGGGGGCTTCCCTGATGGCTCAGTGGGTAAAGAATCTGCCTGCAATGCAGGAGACACAGCGGATGTGCATTTGATCCCTGGGTTAGGAACATCCCCTGGAGAAGGAAATGGCCACCCGTTGGCGTGACTCAGCAGTTTCTATCTTTCCTTCTCCTAAATTCTAGCAGGCTGTCTTTGCCCTTTTCTTGGGAAGGTGGAGTCTTTTATTTTCTGATTTATTTATATGAAATATAAGGCTTTAAAAAAAAAAACAACAAACAACTATGTCAGTTTTTGCTAGCATGCAGTTTGCAAAATTGGATAGGTTTGGAATGGTCTGCCCCAACCCTACTTTTCCATAAATTGTTATTTTTAGTGCATGGATTTTGGATTGAAAAAGTGTTCAGAAACACATTTATCATGTTATAGCAGAAATGCCTATATGTTTCTTCCCACTAGTCACCATGGAGAAATTATTCATGCTCTTATCGAAAGCTTATTCCTCCATGTATGGACTCGTACCACCTCCTTATTCAAGGACGTTCTAGCATTTGGCCCCTTTTCCCTGGCTCATCAGTTTTTACCTTTCTTGAACAGTCTCATCAACATAAAAAAATGCTACTTCTCTCATCATAAAAAAAAAAAAAAATCATTCAACACCACATCCCTGACCAACTATTACGTTTTTGCTCTTTTCAGCAAAACTAGTTGAAGGTGTTGCCTATACATACTACCTCTGGTTCTTTTCCTGTTTTCTCTGAAGCCCAATCCAGTGTGGTTTTTCTCCTTCTCTACAACACTAAAACTCCCATTATCAAGGTCCCATATGACCTCTTCATTATTAAATCCAATAGTCAATTTCCAGTCCTTCTCTTACTAGGCTGGTTAGCCGTGTTTAGTAGTTGGTCACTCCCTCCACCATATTATTTGCCTTCCAGGCAACTGCTCTTGTTTTCCTCCTGCCTCACCGCTTGTTCCTTCTCAGTCTCCCTTGCAGATCCCTCTTCTGTTGAAGGAACCCAGGGCTCAGCCCTGCTCCTCTTCCTTTCTTTCCTCCACTCCATCCTATGGTGACCCCATTCAGTTTCATGGCAACTTTATGCTGTAAATTCCAAAATTTCTATCTCCAGAACAGACCTTCAGCTTAAACTGCAGATTATTTATTCAATTGCCTACTCAGCTCCTCCACTTGAATGTTTAATATGTATCTCAAAGCGAGCAAGTCTGAACCTGAACTTCTGATATCTCACACCAAGCCTGCTCCTCCTGTGTTGTTCCCTGGACAGTTGACTGGAAAACTCCACTGTTCCAGGTGCTTGGCCAAAAAATCTTGTGGTCATTCCTGCGTCTTCTCCATCGGCAGATCCTGCTGGTTCTGCTTACAAAATACATCCAGAATCCAGCTGCTTCTTACTACCTGTGCTCCACCATCCTGGGGCAAGCTACCTTCTCTTGCCTGGATTATTGCAAAAATTCCCAACTGACCTCTCTACTTCCACCCTTGCCTCCCTACAGTCGCTGTGCAATACAGCAGTCACAGTGATCCTATACGGTGTATGTTAGATTGTGACTTGTTAAATACTCTATACTGCTTTTGAGTCAAAGTCTTCCTGTAGTCGTCAAGGTCCTATGTGATTTAACCCACCCACCAACCCCTCCCACCCTTACCTGCCCCTCACTTTCTCTTTAACCTCTCATTCTCCCCATTACTCACTCTCCTCCAGCCACACATGCTTTTCTGCTGTTCCTCACACACATCAGGCGCTCTCTGGCCACAGGACCTTTGCAACGGCTGTTCCATATGCCTGGAACACTATTCCATGTCCTTTAAATATTTGCTCAAATCTCACATTTTCAGTGAAGCTGGAGCTGTTTTAAGCAGAATGCAAAACATTTGCCCCCATCCTCCTATGTTCTCGTCACTACTCTGCTCTATTTTCTCCCTGCAAGGTCCTTCTACTTACCTAGATTATCTTCGCTAGGTTATCTTTTAACCTAGCAAATAAATGACTTATTATGTCTATCGTTTTTTATCTGTCTCCCCCACTAGCTTTAAATCCTGTGAGGGCAGGGATTTGCTTGGTTCACTGATAGCTCCAAGGGCTGAAAAAGTGCCTCGGCAGATAGTAAGTTTGCAATGAGTATTTACTGTATGAATACATAACAGATTACTGTCCCACTGGGCCCACTATGAGGTGCTCTGGGTAAATGTCCCACCTATCCCACGTACCCCACTCACCCTACACTGACAGTGGGCCTTGATAACTGAGCTGAGGTTACACATCGCACCCTAGCCAGAAACAAGTTTTTGCTTCTATTTTGGAGAGGTGGGATTCACAAGGTGAGAATTTTCCCCAAAATGGAAACATTGTTCAAATGGTACTAAAGCAGCCATGAAGCTATATTATGCTATGGAAAAAAATCATATTTTTCATCAACTTTAAGAAGTGAACACAAAGGATGCATTTAATTTAAGTAGGAATGAAGTGACAATGCTTTTAGAACAAAAACAAAACTTTATTTTCCCTTATGTTGGAGGATATTGGTTTAATTCATATTATTATTCCCACTGATGCTTTACATAACATGGGACATAAAAAATGTACTGTGAATAAAAGTTCTTTTCATTCAAATGGAGAAGAAAATTATAGGCTCAAAAAAATCGAGTTAAATATCAAAAAATAAAAGCTTCTATGTTTCAAAAAACCTGACAATGAAGACAGTATCAAATTTGTGATGAGTGAGATACACTTGATGGTGAGCCTCTGAAAACCTTGGCTTTGAAGTTGAAGCTTCTGCTTAGAAACAGTGTGGGCAGAGCAGACCTGTTCACATTTTGACAGAAGGGCAAGTTTAAGAGTCCTTTAGTTCAAATATCAATTAATTATCCTCTGTCAGAAACACTCTTCAGAGTGTTAAACAGAATTCTTATGGAAGAAGAGGCGTCCAGCAGCCACAACCCTGCTTTAGGGGAATCTGTTGACTTGGAACTCTCTGGCACTGTTAAGATCCCTGGAACAACTGCCCCCTACTCTGTTCAGCTGACATGTAAGGACTCAGTAGCAGCAAGCCGCTATCGCCCAGGGGAGTGCGACTTCTTATACTTGGAGATGAGGGCGTCTGTTTTTCCAAGGCTCACTCTGTAGCAGTCCACTGGCACCAAAGAGCCAAGCGGTGGCATTCTGTCCAAGCGCCCCTGGTTGCTGGCTGCGAATGGCGATGACACTGGCTCTGATACAGCAGCTTTTTCTGCAGGAGTCAAGCGCTCTTCGCCTCCAGGTTCCTCTGTGTGGCCGCCCTGGGAATTCAAAGGGCCGCTACTCGCCTCACCGCCCTTAAGGTGCCTGTGGTGATCTTCGCTGAGCAGCAGCACGATGGTCCCACCAACACGAAGCACTCTGGCACAAAAAATAAATAAATAAATAAAGGTAATTAGTATGAGTATTTCTTTCTTTGTAGACAACAAACAATCCCACTTTGTTTAAAATATTTGGTGTTCTTAATTTGAAATTTAATTTTAGCCATTTAAATACGAGGATTTTGATAATTAGGTAGTATCTTCCATAATGCATATTCATTATAGTAATTATGAAATCACTAGTACAAATCTGCTTTAATTATCTATTTTTACTCTATTTAAAAGGCAAGCCTCAAAGTAATTTGTAGTCACAGTTTAATAAGTGATTGTACAAAGGAAAAGGCAAATGAAAGGATCCTGAGGAATCTGAGCACATGAAAGGCAGCAGGCTGAACAAGAACAGAACAAAGTCCCCAGGAAGGACTGAGCACGAAAACAAGAAAGGGCGACAGGGAAGGCCCGGCAGTGTCAGCCTGTGGGGGAGGATTCACTTTCTCAATCGCTTGACCAAAGTCTATACAGCACTTACATGGAAACAGTGATGAATGAGGACATACAGTCCCGAGTTGCTAAAGAGACGACTGAGCAGTGGGAGAGAGAGGCAAGGAAAGAGCTAAAGAGCATATGTGGCAAACGCCACTATTGAGGCAAGGGTGAGGGGCTCCGGAAACACCTCAGGTGGGACCCAAACCTGGGCACTCGGAGTGGGGGAGACTCTCAGAGGCTGAGAATAGCTGCAGTGGGTGTGAAGGACAAGCAGGAGTGAGCTGGGCCGAGGGACTGGGGGACTGGAGCAAGGGGGTGCCCGAGGCAGGGAAGGGAGCAGAGACAGGAAGCTGTGGAGAGGACATACTGAAGGTAGTCCACCTGGGAGGAACCAGAGCGGGCGGGACGAGGGGATGGAAGAGCTCGTGTGGAATATGCTGAGCGGGGGGCCAACAGACAGCTGGGCGTAGGGTCTGGAGCTTGTCAGAGAGACCAGGGTCGGAGGTGGAGATTTGAGTTTCCCATAATAAATGGCAGATAAAGCCAGGTGGTGCTAGTGACAAAGAACCCACCTGCAGGAGACATGAGAGGCAGGTTCGATCCCTGGATGGGAAAGATCCCCTGGAGCAGGAAATGGCAACCCACTGCAGTATACTTGCCTGAGAAATCTCATGGACAGAGGAGCCAGGTGGGCTACAATCCATGGGGTCGCAAAGAGTCCGACACAACTGAAGGACTTAACAAACACAAAGCAATAATGGGGGATGAGATCACCTAGGGTGGACGAACAGAAAGAGGAGAGAAAAGGGGTCAAGGAACAGGGACTTAACATTCAAGGAAGGATGGAGAAGGAAGAGCCCATGAAACAGCCAAGGAGAAGGTCTGAACTATGGTGATAGCATGGAAGCCAGAAGAGCAGAGTTTTAAGACAGGAATGAATGGTCTCAACAGTGTCAAATGCTACAGGACTAACAAGTGATGAGGATATTAGTGACTCTGGGGCAGCACTCCTAGTTGGGGCCAGGAGCCAGTACTGGTCTGCAGAGGCAAGGCGGGGGTGGGAAGGTGAGGAGAACAAGTATAGACTTTTCTCTGAAGAACTTGGTTGCAGAGGTTAAGAAACCAGGTGCCAGCTGGAGGACCAAGACTTAAAGGGAGCCCTGCCCCCACCACACCCAGCAATGAGGTCAGGAGCTGAAGTAGCTTTCCCTCATCTCAACAGTCCGCCAATCTAAACGAGTCTGTCTGCAAACGACATCACAGATTCATCCACTTCATTCTATGCTCTCCTCTGCCCACACTACCGCAGCCTGACAGGTCTTATTTCCAAATCTGTCATCATCCCCCAACCTCCCCTTCTGAGTTTCCACACCAGACACAACTACATCCCTGCGAAGCTCTCGACCATTAAACTTCAAATAAACTCTCGGCTCCCACTTGCCTGCTTCCCTTCGCTCACCGTGTGTTCCACAAACTGACCGCCCTTCTTCTTGCCCCAGGACATCCAGCTCTGCTGTTCTGGGGCACTGACACCCACTCCCTTGTGTGCTTCTCATCATTCAGGTCTCAGAGTTCAGACGCCTCCTTGGAGAGGCCTTTCCCTGAGCATCTATCTAAGGAAGCCACTGCTGCTCTCTTAGTCACTCTCTGGCAAAAATGTCGTCTTTAGTGTTCATCGTATCTATCGTGATCTGAAATTATTCTGTTGATTTATTCATGATTTGTATTCCGATGCCGGAGTGCCAGCCCCACGTGGGCAAAAACTCTGTCCTGTTCACAGCCAGATCCCCACTGCCTAGTACAGTGTGTCAGTATGAAAGGCCACAAAAATGTCTGGGGAAGGGATAACTGGATCTGGAGAGAATGAGGAGGTGGACAGGTTGAAGGTAAGAAAGAAGTGGGCAGAGAACAGTTCCTGAGGACACAGGAACCAAGGGGATAAACTCTTGCTACTGGGAGAGGAGGAGGTGAGGTGAAAGGTGTGGCTGGACACCAGGGGACAGAAACAAAAAACACAGGTATCTCTGAACACATAGGAAAAAACACAATTAAGATAATAAATGAGATTCAATTTTTCACCTACCATATTAACAACAATAAAAAGACTACCACACTCAAGATGGCAAGATTAGAAAAAAATGAGTATTCCTAAAGACAAAAATTGATATAACTTTTTGGACAGTAGTTTAGCAATAATATGGAGGCTTGACTAGTGGCTCAGATGGTAAAGGGTCTGCCTACAATGCCAGAGACCTGGGTTCAATTCCTGGGTCAGGAAGATCCCCTGGAGAAGGAAATGGCACCCCACTCCAGTACTCTTGCCTGGAAAATCCCATGGATGGAGGAGCCTGGTAGGCTACAGTCCATGGGGTCGCAGAGTCTGACACAACTGAGCGACTTCCCTTTCCCTTTCCCTTTAGCAATAATATATCAAAAATATGAAATGTATATAACCTTTGACCCAGCAATCTCACATCTAGGAAATTATTCTAAGATATAAGAGCAGAAGCTGTAGCAGTAGTAGAATAATAGTGACAATTAATGGCAAAGACGGCTAATACTTATCAGTATCAAGGGCTTCCTGGGTGGCACTAGAAGCAGGTGGTAAAGAACCTGCTTGCCAATGCAGGAGATGTAAGAGATGTGAGTTGGATCCCTGGGTCAGGAAGATCTCCTGGATGAGATCATGGCAACTGACTCCAGTATTCTTGCCTGGAGAATCCCATGGACAGAGGAGCCTGGCGGGCTACAATCCACAGGGTTGCACAGAGTCAGACATGACTGAAGCAACTCAGCAGGCATGCATGTATTATGTGATGAATGTTGTTTTAAATGCTTTGTATATCATTTAGTCCTTAGAATTCAAGTATATTCTGTTGCCATATCCATTTTGCAGATGAAGAAACAGAGGCACTGTGGTTTTAAATAACTTACTCATTATAGTCAGTTTGAAAAACTGTTTGTGCAAAGATGGCTCAGAATGTTATTCTTTATTAAAATGAAATGGTGGAAGTTACCTAAATACCCATCCCGAGTTCTGCAGGCTACATAATGGTATATACATATAATGCAACCACTGTGGCAACCACTGAAAATTATCATGTACATTACAACGACTCATCAGAATGATTGTGACATATTTCTGAGTGGAAAAAACAAAGCAGTTTATACAGTGCAGTAAATTAAGGATGATCCTATTAATATAAAGTTGAAAACATCTATTTGTATATGTGTACATGGAATGATGTCTAACAGGACGTTCAGCAATTAATTTATTGTAACTTTTTTCACATAATGGAAGAAAATAAGAAAGTAAAAATCACCTGGAATCCTGCTACTCAGAGGTGACCATTTTTGATAAAATGTCCTTCTAAGCATCTTTCCACATTCATATACATATAAATTTCTTACTAAGAAAGCTATTCAGAAATTATAAAGCAATATGTCTCAAACTGGATTCCTATAAACACTAGTATAGTATGAGAGATTATTTCTTGTATATATAAAAAAGAAACCAGCTAGAATTACGTGGTCAATAAGTTGGAGAAGCTCTGTATCAAACAACATAAAAGAGATTTCTCTTTTACATGTGAACCTGCAAGGCTAGGGGTAGATGACACAAACACCCAACTTATTTGAACTTGGATGGCATTAGGCCTTAACCTTCTACCACTCGTCTCTATTCCAAGCAGTCTGGTATATTCATTGTTTTTTGAACATTCTTTTTGCTTCATTATTACCCAAGAAGTACTTGCTAGAATATCTGCATGTATAAAACATGGTGTGGTCTCCTTTTTCATTCTTTGCAAATTTCTAAATTTCACTGAGATCATGCTTCTTCCATGAATCCACCTCAAATCTTCTGGGCATTTAGTGACTTCTTCCTTCAAGCTGAACAAGTTAAATTTCTAATTTTGCTCATCTGGTTGAGAAGAAAGCTCAAATATTATACTTATCTGTATTTCTCCTTTGCATACATGAGATTGTTATTGCTGAAGTAAATTAAAGGAGGAAATAATTGAGCTGAGAGTGCAGCGCTCACACCACCAGAGCAATCATCTGTCCGACAATTTAAAATTCTGATTGTATGTTCTTTCTTGAAGAATCCAGTGCTCTGTTACACTCAGGACCCAATATTTCCATTGCCTATTATAAACATGTTTATTTTGTATTTTTTCTTAGTGTAAACTACTGGTAAGTCATTGGGAAAAAAGTTATGTATACTTTAGATATATTTATGTATATCCCCACCTATTTCTCAAAAGCACCAGAACTGTTCTACACTGAAAAATCAGGTCTGAGCTAACAGTTACTGAGAGCTTTCAAGGCACCTAGCACTGTCCTTGCTTCCCTGGTGGCTCAGCTGGTAAAGCATCCGCCTGCAATGTGGGAGACCTGGGTTTGATCCCTGGCTTGAGAAGATCCCCTGGAGAAGGGAACACCTATTCACTCCAGTATTCTGGCCTGGAAAATTAGCCTGTCCTAAGAGCTTTAAATCTACTGACTCCTCAGGCCAACACTATCCAGTATGTACTATTATTTAAAGATGAGGCACAGGGTGATTGAACAACATGCCTAGGACAGAAATGACAGAAGAACTATTGAGTATTCTGACTCCAGAGACCATGCTCTTCACCATTGTGTTACAATATATGGCCTGTACAAAACCTCAAACCAGAAAAAGTCAAAAGCCAAACAATAAAGGCTGAGGCCATGTAGCAAGGAAGCTTGGGCACAGGAGCCAGGAACGTTCCTTATGTACATAGGCATAATTTTTTTTTCTAAATTTGTTTATTTAAAAAATTTTTTGCTTTTTTAATTTTTACAGTGTTGTGTTGGTTTCTACCATACGATTCGAAACGGCTGTAACTATAAATACATCCTTTCCCTTTAGAGCTTCCCTCCCTTTCCCATCCCTCCCTAATCCATCACAGAGCACCAGACGGCGCTCCCTGTGTCACACAGCATCTTCTCACCAGCCATCCATTTTACACATGATAGTGTATACATGTTGATACTGCTTTTTCCGTTTATCCTACTCTCTCCCTCCCCTACAGTGTCTGTAAGCCCATTCTCTACATTTTCATCTCCATTCCTTCCTTGCAAATAGGTTAATCAGTACCATTTTTCTTTCTGGGAGGCACCTGAATTACGCGGGAAATCTTGAATGTCTTCCTGATTCTCGCGTAAATATTTAAATTTCCTGAAACAATGTGAGGGTGGTCATATCTGTTAGTTTCATTTTCAGTTACTTAGAATAAAAATCAAAACTGACCGAGAGAAAGTCAGGCTGGTCTAATTTTACTAGCGATGAAAGGACAGTCTACTCCAAACACTGCCCTCCAGTGACTTGTGAAGATGTTTAAAATACACAGCACTAGATCATCAGGTAGGCTAAGCTGCCACCTCTAGTGGAAAGTTCCAGGTTGGGTGGAAAGTTTCATATTAAGTGTAACATGCTCTTACAGTAGTATCTCACCACGGGCTAGCTTAACAGTACAACTGGTAAGTTACCACGCTAGGCACAAAGGCCGTGGTTATTAATCCTTGGGGCACCACAGAATCGCCTTGGGAGATAAAAAATACTGGATGCCCAGGTTCTACTCTGGACTGATTAAATCAAAGTCTCAAAGAGGAGGAGTGGAGAATGGGTATCAATGTTTTTCAGAAGTTCCTGAAATGATGTTAATATGAAATCAGCATTGCAAAATCTCGAGGGGAATGCTCCATCAAGCAGAAGGCGATACAGGAGCTCAGGAAATGTCTGAGTTACAGGTGCTGAGACCCCAGGTGACGTCACAAGTCAGGTAACTGTGGAACAGGGTTACACACAGGCTCCTGACCATGTACTACGCTGTCCTGCACCATCACACACTCAGTTGAGACAATTTAATACAAACGGACCCCTTATCCATGTCCCTTCATTCCTCTGTGTTCTAGGTTCTCTCCTTTATCAGCTGAAATGATCAGGAAAATTCATATTCAGGTCTCACTGTTTGAACCTCTCAAAGAAACACTTTCACTTCACTGCATTATATTCCCTGAGGTTGACCTTAGAAACATTACATGACTAGCACTTCTGCATTTTCATTTCAAACCAACAACGAAGGCATCATTCTACTTGACTGAATGTTTCATATGTAAATTCTGTCCTGTTGCTCAGTAGCTCTGTGATCTTGAGAAGGATAATATTTCTGGGTCCTGGTTTCTCTCCTGTAAAATGTGGGGGATTAACACATAGGAGGCAGGGTTGGGGGAGAATTAGAAGTAAATATGTAAATTAAGTAGCTCAGTGACTGAAATATATGTCACTATTTTAGATTTTCAAATTTTTGGCTATAATGAAAAATTATCTTTTCCTGAATAAAACTTATAGTATGATGATATAGAATAACTATATCAAGTTTATAACTATATAAACTTCTGATTTGAAATCTTAGAAAATTAAGCTATAAAAACACGAGAAAATTACTAAAATGTAATCAAATCTTAACTGAAGAGCTACAATACATTTTGGTTAAATGCCCCATGGGTCAAAGATTTTGGAAAGAGACTCAACAACTTACCTTTCCATCTCCTGCAGCATCCTTTTGATGTCTTTTCCTAACTTAAACTTTTTTCCAAATGGAATATCAGAAATAATAATATCAACACTTTCTGAAGGCAATGGCAATTCTGAAATACAAAAATGAGAAAATTCTATTACAGTAAGTTCAAACATTTACAACCTAAATATGATAAAACTGAAGTACACAGGATTTTTTGCATACTGAATAAAATTTAAGGCTTCTAATATTGTTTCTAAGGAATGACAAGATCCTGAAGGCTTTCAGAATCACTAAAAATAGATGTTACAATTGTTGTATTTTGTTCTTTGAAAAGTGGCTTTTCAAGTGTAATAAAATATGCCATAAGTTAAGCAGAATTTTAAATTAACCAGAAAATTAAACTCTTTAAAAATATTACATGAAAAGAAAATTGCTAGATCCAAGAAGAAATCTATTAGGATGCCTAGAAAAACCTTTTACAAAATTATATCCTATAACTTTCATTTTTCTTTTCATGATCATATATAAAATCCATTTGTAGATTTATTTGTTTTTAAGAAAAGTGACACATATGTTTCATTGTATTTTTAATGGCAACCCCAAAGGTTAAGAACATCCACTTAAGTCCTAAGATTAGAGAAAAAGTTAAACAATCAATAATCAAGAAAATGACATCACTAAAACAAAATATAGTGTTTGATTATCAAATCTAAATTTCTTTCTCAACTTTACATTTTATTCTCAGAAATTAATTACCACAAGGTAATACCCCCAATCTCAACTTCCACATTTTCTGATTATACTTTTCACTTTGCACTCTTTATACTTCTACTACCACCATCTAAATTTAAAAAATTATTTTAATTTCAGACAGCACCTAATTCTATAGAAACACAATAGAATTTAAATAATCTTTACTATTCTGAATACAAATTTTTGTTGGCAGGAAATTTAAAAACAAAACAAAAAATCCTGTTATCTGGGAAAGTCTAATGGATGAACATTTGCTAATAGAAGAAAGAGTGGGTTGTTAGAAAACAAGTAATGGGATGATATTTTGTTAGAACTAGGCAGGAAATCTTTTTTTTTCCCCCAAGTCACGTTTTAACGTCATGGTGGCTCAGACGGTAAAGAATTCGCCTGCATGCAGGAGATCGGGTTCAATACCTGGGTCCAGAAGACCCCCTGGAGAAGGGAATGGCAACCCACTCCAGTATTCTTGCCTGGAGAAATCCCATGGACAGAGGAGCCTGGTGGGCTACAGTCTATGGGGTCGCAAAGATTCGGAAACAACTAGTGACTATCACTTTCACTTTCTTTTTTCATTTAGTTTTAGGGCATTGATATAGAGTGGGGCTTCCCAGGTGGCTCAGTGGTAGAGTCTGCTTGCTGACACAAGAGATGTGGGTTCTATCCCTGGGTTGACGGTAAAGACGGTAAAGAATTCGCCTGCATGCAGGAGATCGGGTTCAATACCTGGGTCCAGAAGACACCCTGGAGGAAATGACAACCCAATCCATTATTCTTGCCTGGGAAATCCCATGGACAGAGGAGCCTGGCGGGCTATAGTCCATGGGACTGCAAAGAATCAGACATGACTGAGCAAACTGAACACGCACACATCCACTTGAACACTGTAACTATACTTGTAAAACTACTAAAGACAATGAGCAAACATGGTTATCAAACGTTTATACATGAGGAACCAGGCAGTAACTTATCTTGAGATTGAGCCCAAGTCTTTTGCTTACATAAACACACAACAAACACGAGCTGCCCATCTTCTGGTTTGGATTTTTTCCCCTGCTTGTTAGTCTACTTTCATTTGCAAGTTTTCTACTCTGTATTATAATTTACCGAACTGCTTTAAATCATTTTAGAAGATGAAGGAATAAACATCACTGAGACAGAAGGGAGTAATCTTTTACATAGAACCAGTGTCATCTTCCAATAATAGAACAGAAAATAATCCGGGCTTTTGTGCAGGCTCTGGTGTCAGCTTGCATTTGGCGCTGCCACTTACCAGCTGTGTGACTTTGGAAAATTATTGCTTTACTTTTCTCATCTGTAAAATGGGATAAGAGTACCTATCTCAGAAGTTAACATGTGAGGAACCTACAGAAAGTATCAACAGACATTGCCTGGCACACAATGAGCAGTCAGTAATTGTCAGCTGTTGTCAGTATTTACAACGTCCTCTCTCGCGTGTATAAGGAGATGACAGCCAGGGGGAGCCAGTGGGTCAGAATCCTTCCAGGAAGCGCTGCAGAACTTCACAATTCTTCTCACGGCTCCTCAAAGACCTAGTGGGGCTGCTACTTCCAGATGGGTCTCTTTCCAACTTGCCTTTCCCTTAGCAGTGGTTCTCAACATGCGGTCCCCAGAGAAGCACAATCAGTATCACCTGGAACTATAAACGCAAAATCTTGGGCCCTACAACCAACCTTGATGTTTAATGTGGATCAGAATCAACTAAGGGCCTGGAAGAACGCAAACTGCTGGCCCTACTTCCAGGGATGCTGATGCATGAACTCCTAAAATCACGAGCACCTGACCCATAAGAGTCAACACACAGTAAAATCTTTTAAATTATTAAATGTTTGAACTGCCTGTGAACAAAGAGTTAGTAACTAAGGAGATAAAATTCTGAAATAGAAACATAGCTTAAAACAAGTAAAAAAATCATCTTTTTTACATCTCTGCAGGATGATTCAAAAACATGAAAAAAAAAAAAAGGTAAAAGACTGGTATGTCTTGAATAAAACTGTCCTATTTACTCCCTCCTTCTGGGATAAGTTTGAGTAAGAACTGCTTAAAACCAGGATATAGCCCTAAGATATTTTCTCTCCAAAAGTTTTAAGAGCCTTTAAAATAACTTTCATGTATATATGTAGACAAGAGACTGGGTAAACTGAGAACTTTTACAAGGCTGAGCACATCCTTTTTATATTTTCTTTCATTGTACTTTGTTATTCTTTCCATCATCTAGGTTTATAACAATGGCATTCTATCTTGTAATTCTCAGTTGCTCATATACTTGTATATTTGATTTAATCTTCATGACCGGCCATTTCACCTTGACTTTTTCTATTCCTCAGTTGGTTCATCTCTTAAATGTCTGGGTTTTATTAATTTTTAATAATTTTTCCCCCTCTGACATGCTTGTTAGTGAAACGTTGCCTGAACTTTTTATATTTGAAAGTATATTTGTACTAAAATGATATCTTGGTTGAGCATGATATTTCTGGGTCCCACTTTGCCTTAGTAACCTTGTGCTGCTGCTGCTGCTGCTAAGTCGCTTCAGTCGTGTCCGACTCTGTTCAACCCCATAGATGTCAGCCCACCAGGCCCTGCCGTCCCTGGGATTCTCCAGGCAAGAACACTGGAGTGGGTTGCCATTTCCTTCTCCAATGCGTGAAACTGAAAAGTGACAGTGAAGTCACTCAGTCGTGTCCGACTCTTAGCGACCCCATGGACTGCAGCCTACCAGGCTCCTCCGTCCATGGGATTTTCCAGGCAAGGGTACTGGAGTGGGGTGCCATTGCCTTCTCCTAGTAACCTTGTAAGTAGCCACTATTTCATTGGCTATTGTTCTATAATTTTGTTTCCATTGTGGGCAGATTTTGAAGTTTACTGCATTAGATTATGCCTTTTCTTTATTTGATTGCTGCTGGTGAAATTTTTCTCTTCTACTATCTTTCTCTTTATACTATTCTTTTTGATTTCATAAAATAGAGAATACAAATACTTCAATGAAGTTGAAATTTCTATATGTATTGCTAATTCAGAATTCCATAATTAGTCTTGAATATGCAAAATGTAGCTTGGCATCTGGGAGATAATTTTAAAGTGCTGTTGCCAGTTTTGTTTTTAATGACTGCAATTTATCAAAAACTTTAAAAACTTAAAAGTTTTTTTGCACTCCATTTGTTGAATTCTTTGATTACAGATTTCCAATGAATTCTGAAAAAACTGCAACTACAATTAGGCAACTTGTTTATTTAAAAAAGTTTATAGCACAATTATAAGATACTCTGGCTAGGTACATCAGCTATCAGTACATCTTCAAAAATTTAAACATTTTTAAGAAAACTGAAGTATAGTTGACTTACAATGTTGTGCCAATCTCTGCTGTACAGCAAAGTAACTCAGTTATACACATACAGTTCTTTGGTTATATCCTTTTCCATTATGGCTTATCCCAGGAGATTGAACACAGCTCCCTGTGGCATACAGTAGGACCTTGTTGTTTATCTATTCTAAATGTAATACTTTGCATCTACCAACTCCAAACTCCCAGTCCATCCTACTCCCTCATCTCTTCCCCTTGGCAATCACAAGTCTGATCTCCCTGTGAGCCTGTTTTTGTTTTGTGAACAGGAAGATTGTTTTCTGTTCTGTTCACTTGTGCCATATTTTAAGATTCCACATCTAAGTGATGTTATATGGTATTTGTCTTGCTCTTTCTAACTTACTTCACTTAGTATGATAATCTCTAGTTGCATCCATGTTGCGGCAAATGGCATTATTTCATCTTTTTTACAGCTGAGCAGCATTCCATTACACACACACACACACACACACACACACACGTATGTACCACATTTTCTTTCCCTATTCATCTGCTGATGGACATTTAGGTTGTCTCCAAGTTCTGCCTATTGGGCATAGTGCTGCTGTGAACCTCTGGGTGCATGTATCTCTTTGAATTATACTTTTGTCTGAGTATATATGCCCAGTAGTGGGATTGGTGGATCATACGATAATTCTATTTTTAGTTTTCTGAGGAACCTCCCTACTGTTTTCCATAGTGACCACACCAACTTACATTCCCACCAATGGTATAGGGAGGGTTCCTTTTTCTCCACATCTTCTCTAACATTTGTTATTTGCAGACTTCTTAATGAAGGCCATTCTGACCAGAGTGAGGTGGTACCTAATTGTAGTTTTGATTTGTATTTCTTTAATATTTAGTGATGCTAAGCATCTTTTCATATGCCTACTGGCCATCTATCCTCTGGAGAAATGTTTATTAAGGTATCCTGTTCATTTTTTTTTCCTTGGATTGCACTTTTTTTTGTGGTGGTTGTTGAGTTGTATGAGCTGTTTGTGTATTTTGGAGATAAAGCACTTGTTGGATGCATCATTTACAAATATTTCTCTCATTCTGTAGGTTGTCTGTGTTCTTTTCTCTGTGCAAAAGCTTGTAAGTTTGGTTAGGTCCCTTTGTTTATTTTTATTTCTATTGCCTGGGAGAATGGCCGAAGAAAACATTGATACGATTTACATCGGGGAATGCTTTGCCTATGCTTTCTTCTAGGGTAGGAGTTTTATGGTATTATATCTTTTTTTTTTTTAAATTGGAGGATAACTGCTTTACAATGTTGTATTGGTTTCTGCCGTACAGCAATGCGAATCAGTCACAACTGTACATATATCTTGTCCCTCTTAAGCCTCTCTCCCACCTCCAGGGTTATGTTTGTCTTTAAGCCATTTTGAGTTTATTTTTGTGCACAGTATGAGGATGTGTTTTAACTTCATTGATTTACATGCAGCTGTCCAACTTTTCCAGTACCACTTGCTAAAGAGACTGTCTTTTTCCCATTTTAAACTCGGATTAAACATTTGCAGTTCAGTTCAGTCGCTCAGTCGTGTTCGACTCTTTGTGATCCCATGAATCTCAGCACGCCAGGCCTCCCTGTCCATCACCAAGTCCCGGAGTTCACTCAGACTCACATCCATTGAGTCGGTGATGCCATCCAGCCATCTCATCCTCTGTCGTCCCCTTCTCCTCCTGCCCCGAATCCCTCCCAGCATGAGAGTCTTTTCCAATGAGTCAACTCTTCGCATGAGGTGGCCAAAGTACTGGAGTTTCAGCTTTAGCATCAGTCCTTCCAATGAACACCCAGGACTGATCTCCTTTAGCATGGACTGGTTGGATCTCCTTGCAGTCCAAGGGACTCTCAAGAGTCTTCTCCAACACCACAGTTCAAAGCATCAATTCTTCGGTGCTCAGCTTTCTTCACAGTCCAACTCTCACATCCATACATGAACACTGGAAAAACCATAGCCTTGACTAGATGGACCTTTGTTGGCAAAGTAATGTCTCTGCTTTTCAATATGCTATCTAGGTTGGTCATAACTTTCCTTCCAAGGAGTAAGCGTCTTTCAATTTCATGGCTGCAGTCACCATCTGCAGTGATTTTGGAGCCCAGAAAAATAAAGTCTGACACTGTTTCCACTGTTTCCCCATCTATTTCCCATGAAGTGATGGGACCAGATGCCATGATCTTCGTTTTCTGAATGTTGAGTTTTAAGCCAACTTTTTCACTCTCCTCTTTCACTTTCATCAAGAGGCTTTTTAGTTTCTCTTCACTTTCTGCCATAAGGGTGGTGTCATCTGCATATCTGAGGTTATTGATATTTCTCCCGGCAATCTTGATTCCAGCTTGTGCTTCTTCCAGTCCAGCGTTTCTCATGATTGACTCTGCACAGAAGTTAAACCCAACAAATGATGGGCAAACAAAAAAGCATGTACTGTCAGGTTGAATTTTTTTGCATTCAACCATCTTTACAGATAGTCTACAGTTTAGTTACTCTGTGTATATTAAAAAAATTTTTTTAAGTCTATTATTTTGATAAGTTACTATTTCAATTCAGAACATCACAGTTTGTTTGGAGGTAATTATGAATTATGTAGGTACCATGTCAAATTCTAAGTACATTTCTCTGTCATAGATTTCTTTATTTAATAAGAACATTAATCTTCACCAGGATTCTGTGGTCTACCAAACAATGCATAAACAGACACAGGTGCAGTGCTGAGCTGAATCTACAGTAGCGTTCACAATAATGAAAGATGTTTCATCTCTGACAGAAAAAAAATTCCTAAATTTCCAAGAATTGGGAGGGGGTAGGAATACTAAACCATTACTGGTTTGACTTAGCTAATTTTCTTTTTGAAGGATCTGGTAACACTGATACAAACTGGTAACATTTAACTTTCTGCAGAGGTCTTCTGCTAATGGAGCCAATGTACTAATAGCTATAGCTTCATTTTGTTTATATACATAAGAAAATTTGGAATTGAAAATGAACAAAATTAATTTAGAAGAGTGGTCATTTGATCTAAATGAAAAGTCATGCTTCACAGAGTGATAGTTAAATGCATTTCTTTCTGTGCATCTGATAAACACTAAATTTTGGCTTGCTCTCCTTGAAATAATGAACTAAGTTTTGGAGTAAATGCTAGATGCCTCTATAAACAAGTTTATTTCATTTGGTTACTGCTATCACCATTGCCCTCACAGTGCATGATAAAAGTAAATAAACATTTTACTTTAGTTGTATGTTCATCAACAGCTTTCTTGAGAAATAGTAATTCAGTATATAATTTTTCATTAAATATGCACTTTTAAAACCTTATTGCTGCTGAAAGAGTTTGTTACAGAACAGTGTTACCAAACAAAGGGACTTATAGCATATGATGTATGATAAAGCCACTGTAGCAAAAACACTCAAATTCTCTAAGGTGGGCTTCTCACCCCCTATTTCCCACACATATTTCACACCCAACCTATCACTTCTCATATTTCCCCTGACTTCCCAGATGCCAGAGCAGCCTGGCAGCTTCATGAACTGTGCAGAATATGGTGTGAACCACAACATACCCAGTAGAACGCCAACTTTTCTGCTTCCCTTACCAGCCCAACTACCCAAAAGAATGATGAGAACTAGCTGTCTTCAAGTTACCTCTTCCTGTTCTCTCCAGATCCCATTCAGGCAGGCAAGCCTTTGTTCCTGCTGCTCCACGGAACCAGTTAGGCCTGAGTTTTGCTCCACAGAACTGGTCAAGCCTGAGCTTTGCTTCACCAACCAGCAGCATCTGACACAGTTGCTCATTCTTGCTCAGATTCTCTCTTACTTTCTCATCCCTGGTGGTTCCTTTACTAGATTCCCACTCTCCAGAACTCTAGGCATTTCATCCTCAGAGAAAGCCTCTCTCTTCTCTATTTGTGCTCATTTCCTAGGTGATCTCATGGATGTAAATGTTATCTAGACTAGTGATGTGCACTGTCTCCCCTAAACTCCAGATTTGTATGTTGACTACTACCTTGAGATCTTAATGGTTCTTAATCATCATGTGGAACTGAACAAGCCCCCAACTCTTGTTCCTCCTGCAGTTTTCCGCAACTCAATGAACGGCAATGCCACCCTCTAGCTGTTCAAGCCAGAAAGCTTAGTCATCCTTGTTCTTTTTCTCACATTTAATCCACTAACAAATCCTGTTGGCTCTACGTTCGATGTATATATACATATACATATATATATGTGTGTGTGTATATATATATGTCTGACCTCTTTTCAACACCTCCATCAATACCACTTTGTCCCAAGCCACCACCATTTACCTGGATTAATGCAATAGTCTTGCAACTAGTCTCTCTGTTTCCATCCTTGCTCTACTATTGTCTGTTCTTAACAGACAATAAAAAGACTAATCTTTTAAAAAGCTAGGATTTATTTGGCTACTAGGTATAATAGAAAACTTAAAAAAAAAAAAAACTTTTCTTTATTAACAATTGAGCACTTAATGCTTGTTTTTAAAGTGAAATCTTATGGGAAATACCCAAAACATGATAACTGATGAAAGCTGAGCTGGTACAGCAGCGATATTCTGATGGACAAATTAGTACTTCCTTTCTCATGCAACCAAGGCACTTTTGAGACTGTAAAGAGTTGGAAAAACCACTGCTCTGGAACAATTTATAGAGCTATTCCATTTTTCTTGAAGATCTCAAAAAAAAAAAAAAAAAAACAGCTTTCTTAAAGAAATGTATATGAAAACTTGATTTCAATCTAATCATCCCTCAGCTTCCTCTAGAAACTTGTGTTGCACAGAGTCCAATTAAAAACCTCGACAGAAAGATTGAAAAGATAGTCACTGGCAGCAAACAATTATGAAACTTCAACCAACAATACAATGTCTTCTTTGAGGCTACTTTATTATGCATCTATATAGAAAAGTTATCCTAATATTTTGTTAACAATGCATTTCTACTACTTTTTTACTATCATAGAACAATTTTTTTTAACAATATACTGTTTCTCTAGATTACAGGGACTTGTCTATCACCTACTCTCACTGTGCCAAGAGAACATGATTTTCTTAGCTGAGAATTAAATGTGGTCACTTTTAAGGGAGAAAGGCACACTGACAGAAAGATAGGAGGAATGTGAGGCTTCTCTCAGTCTAAATACCATGTGTGTTAGTAAAATATTATTTTGGACTCCATAGACTTGATTCCTTATAATGTTTCTTGCTGTTGACTCCCCATCAGTAAACAGGGAGTAATGGCTTTCCTCTGCCTCACAGGGTGATGAATCCTGGTTTGCCTTAGAATTTCTGTTTTAGCATTAAAAGTAGTACTGGTGTAGCAAACTGGGAAGGCTTGTTACCTCATTCTCCATAACATAGGAATACTATCCAACTGAAGCAAGGGGAAGGTAAGATAATTCAAAACATTTCATATAGTTTACTGCAAAGAATTCACAGATTCTCAACAAATTATTGTTGCTGTTATTCTGTTTATTTTATGCCTATATTAAATGATCCCTTGTTATCATATGAGAAATGGTTCAGATGCAACAAACACATCTTAAAATTTCTTAAGATGCTTTTACTTTGTACCATGCTTTTCAGGCATGCCTTTACTTACATACTTAGGGAAACTACATAAATATAGTTCCTGACAATGAATCTTTTGAAAAATAAAAAAGTTACAATTATAATATTGGAAGTAAACTGAGTATTGGCCCCAAAGATATATCACAAGGTATAAATAATTCAACCTTTATATTAACATATGAAAAGGGAGTGGTGTTCTATATTATGATTCTAAGTGTGTTTACACATGTTTATTTCCCCCAAAAGTTTGCATTTTTAATATCTTACCTATAACAGAGACTTGAAGTAACTCAATCTTATCCCTGAGGCCTGCAGCTCTCAGATTGTCATATGCACCTGATAACTGGGAGTCACTGACATCAGCACCCACGTAATATACATGCTGTGAGGGGAGAAACTCACATTGTAAATAAAACCATATTTATGTAGTTAAGGAAATCTACTTGCAGTTTTTCAAATGATGAAAATGAAATCAATAGATTTGTTAATTCACATTAAAAGAAATTTATGATATTTCTTTAAAATAACATTCAAGGACCAAAACCCGAGAAGTTTTTGGTAAAATGTTAACACATTAATTTTTAACATTTTACAATTAATATTTTAAAATACAAATGTCTAAGGAATTGAGGGATTTATATAATGTAGGTCATGACTAGTTACTGGAATTCTGTCATAATTTCCTAAATTTATCACAGTATTTAAAGAAATAACACAGTAATTTAATTAATCTTTCATAGTCTACTTTGACTACAAGTAAATAGTAACTCATATAATTAAAAATAATAATCCCTAAACAGACAATCTACCTGTAAATAATGGTTAAGTGAATACACAACACACACTGATTAAAGTAAAACACTGCTTGGTTTACCAAACTTTAGAACTTACTGGCCATTCCTTAGCAGCTTCCAAAAGTATTGTTCCAAGTCCACACATTGGATCTAAAACAACTGCACCAGCCTATAGATAGAAATGTGGATTTGCTGCTGTTAAATCTACTGTAACAGGTATTATGCAAGAAGCCTAAAACTTGAGGAATCAATCATTTCAGAGTAAAGATTCCTTTCTCAACTCTATTAGGAGTTTCAGGTAGTTAAAGCCCTAGGGCAGGTGTCTGCTTGGCACATTTAAAGATTAGGCAGGAGACCAGTGTGTCAAAGCACAGTGGGGGCCAGGCAGCTCCACCAAGATGCGCTGTGTAGAATTACAACCACCACGTCCTACAGGTTTAAAAAACTGTGCAGCTCATGGTACAAGCCTACAGTATGACACGTGGGGCTTCTGCTTCTTACCCGGAAAGTGACACAGTGAAGGGGTCACCAGCAGAGGCAAAGAAAACACAACAAATCAGGCACTGGCTTTTAAAGTGCCATCTGGAAGTTGACACACATCATTTCCACCAACATTTAATTGGGGAAAGCACGTCAGTCGCATGACACACACAATGTGAAGAGGTTAGGAAAGGGGCCCTCCTCTCTGTACCTGAGAGGAGAGCAGGAAATCTGGAGGAAAGAAACTAATGACTCTCCCCTCTGGGGGACAGAGGGTGTCACACCATGTCTGATCTTGTTGCTGTTACCAGGATTCTGATTCTATTCTGAAGGATGGGAAACTACTGCAGGGTTCTGAGCAGAGGAGAAACATGATGTAACATTTCAAAGGGATCACTGTGGCTGCCCTGGTGAGAAAGGACCACAGAAAAGTAGGGGAGTTACGAGGAGGCTAGTTAGGGAATCCAGGCAGAGATAATGGCGGCCCGAATAAAGAGTGACATTGGTGGAGGTGGGGAGAAGTAGTTGGATTCTGGGTATATTTTAAAGGAAGAACCGACAGGATGGATGGCAATGCGGAATATTACAAAATGACAATGGTCTGATGTGACTGAAGTTTTTAAGAGAAGGTAAAAAAAATATATAAGCCTATCGTCTGGATGCTGGTGATCTCCTAAGTACCAACGTTTGGTAGATGAAGGCCCAGCAGGGTACCCTGACAGCAGAGGACCCTGACACAGAGCCTAGGCTGGTCCTCAAACAAAGGGGAAACATCCCACAGGCAGGAGTGGGACAGTGACCACGTGCGGGTAGGCTAAGCAAGGTGAGTGGTTTCGGTGGCGTGCTCAGAGAAGAGCCTGAGGGAAGGGGACACCAGAGAGCACGGGAAGGAAGAAGTAGACACCAAATATGGATGGCTGGTCCTAAGTGTTTCTCTAAAGGGAAGCAGAGGAGGGGGTGAGAGCTGATGGATCATGTGGGTTCAGGAGAGGGTCAATTCATTTTTAAGTTGCAAGATATTATAGCACGTGCACATGCTGATGGGAATGACCCAGTAGAGAAAAAAGTCCTTAAGGAGGCACGAGGGAATGGAATCCACACAAGTAAGGGAGCAAAACAAGGACAGTTCATTTATTATAATGATTATAATAATTATAAGCCATTGTAATTCCAATATGTTGGTAGACCTCGTGAGAACATGTTAAACTTCTCTTTTGATTCCATTATTTATGTCACTTAAGAAGCAGGAGAATTACAAGTATGCTCAAGGGAATGACTGTAATGATAGAGCCTAAAATCCACGTGGGGAGGGAGGGCTGAGTACAGGTGGTGAGCAGGGCCACTTACTGGGCTTCCTTGGTAGCCCAGCCGGTAAAGAATCCGCCTGCAATACAGGAGACCCTGGTTCAATTCCTGGGTCAGAAGATCCCTGAAGAAGGGCATGGCAACCCTTTCCAGTATTCTTGCCTAGAGAATCCCATGGACAGAGGCACCTGGCGGGCTACAGCCCATGTGGCTGCAAAGAGTCGGACACGACTGGACTAAGCACAGCACAGCACAGGGCCACCGGTGACTAGCGGTCTCATGGAGTTAAAAAACGATGGCAGGGCACAGGAGGAAGTGAGTGGGAAGGAGGAGGAGGATAAGAGCAGCATTTCTGGGATTTGGGGAAGGTATACTTTTCTGGGTATGATAAATTCTAGGATGTGACTACAGCAGATCATGAGAGGCAGGGAGAGCAAGACACTAAGGGATCAGATAGCGCAGACACTGAGTTGATTTCTGACAGGAATAATGCTGTATACTAGTACAGCGGTGACAAGAGATCTGTAGATGACCAGGATGATTGGATGGCACGTGCTTCTAAGGCAGCGAGAGATCCTGGGCAGAAAGGGCAGCGAGGTGCAAGCCGGACACCTACCCCAGCGCCAGGCCCAGAGGTCCCTTGGTCTGTCTACAGAGGAGGCAGAGTGCTCAGAAGACAGCGGGGTTCAGCCAGAGCCAGGGGCTACCTGATGAAAAGAAACAAAATGTCCTTCAGAAGCTTCTCCCTGACACTAAATTCTACCAGAGTGTCATATGGATCCCTACATGAAGGGGCAGAAAAGTAACAAAAAGAATAATGATTTAAATGACAATTTTAAGATTAATAGCAGTATGAGAACTAATTTTTATTAACGACTTAAAATGTATCAAACTCCATGCTCTTTCTCCCCACAGTCCCTCTTCGATGAGGTGATCTGCCCTTAAATATTTTTCAATGTCCTGATTTTACTGCAGGACTGTCATGACACCTGGAGACATAGACAGTGGCAGAGAAGTATTTCCATATGCTTAAAGTAATAACCAAGATTTACACAGAACTTGATTTTCCTTGCTTTTATGATCTGTATGAAGGAGAATGGTTTACATTGAACATGAAAAATACCTAACACCCCCAGGCTTAAATTTCAGTTTCCATGGCATTAGCCTACTCAAGGTTGAGCTGCTTGTGCAGTTTTAGGTACCAAGCTCCAAAGAGGGGCCGCCTGGATGAAGGCTGGATACTGGGATCATTTATACGGTGGGCCATACTGTGTTCTCCCAAAAAGAACCATGCTGTGCACATCTAAGGGTAGGAAGTCCCTTAAAAGCTAGAGCGAAAACAGGCAGAACCAACAATACACATCTAGTGAAATGAAACTTCTGGAGGGAACAGATAAATATGTGAAAAAAGTTAAAGCCGCTAGAGATATCAAATATAGCATGTGATGTGTGCTAAGTTGCCTCAGACTCTGTGTGACCCCATGGACTGTAGCCCTCCCAACTCCTCTGTCCATGAGATTCTCCAGGAAAGAATACTGAAGAGGGTTGCCATGCCCTTCTCCAAGGGATTTTCACAACTTAAGGATTGAATCCAGGTTTGTTCTGTCTCCTGCATTGGCAGACAGTTCTTTACCAAATATAGCATGCTGCTGCTGCTGCTAAGTCACTTCAGTCGTGTCCGACTCTGTGCGACCCCATAGATGGCAGCCCACCATGCTCCTTTGTCCCTGAGATTCTCCAGGCAAGAACACTGGAATGGGTTGCCACTTCCTTCTCCAATGCATGCATGCATGCTAAGTCGCTTCTTTCGTGTCTGACTCTGTGCAACCCCATGGACAGCAGCCCACCAGGCTCCTCTGTCCCTGGGATTTTCTAAGCAAGAATACTGGAGTGGGTTGCCATTTCCTTCTCCAGTGCATGCATACATGCTAAGTCGCTTCAGTCGTGTCTGACTCTGTGTGACCCCATGGACAGCAGCCCTCCAGGCTCCTCTGTCCATGGAATTCTCTAGGCATACACATACACAATTTTCCAAAGCTAAAAAAATCCATGATTTTAAAACTAAACATTTCAATAAAGTACAGCACATTTTGGTGACTCTGGTTATACCTTGGAAGATAATGTCCAAGGAAAACTCAAAATCCACAGGCAAAATATAAAGAGATGGAAAATATGTGAGAAAGGAAGCTTAACATGTTTATCACAGGATCTCCAGAAACAAAAAAAAGGAAATTGTTTAAGTAAAAGACACTAAAGCAAAATAGTTGAGGAAATAATAAGTAAATAATGGATGAAAGAGTACCTGAGCTGGAGGAAAAAATGATTTCTATAATTATTATATATACTAAATAATAGTTATTATAATTATTATTACTGTTGAGGTCCAGGGCAGGATGCCCCAAAATATGCTTTAATGGCATATTGATTATTTTGAGTTAAAAGTTACTTAAGAAACAGCAGGTAATGATATAAAAAGGACATACACTCTGACCCACTTCTCTCCCCCTGAAAGCAGGAATTTAATCTCCCAAGTGAAGGTATCTTCCCTCTACCAGGAGGATAGAAAGCATCTTTATCACCCGAGTTAGGGAATTCAAAGCTGTATACATGAGAAAGCTGGATACACAAACTGTTACTTCTTCACTAGTCTGCTACCCCAAGCACAAACCTCTTTGTTTTGTTAAATCTTCACAAGTGTTTCTTTGTCTAAAAAATAATAAATAGCCTGCTTCCATCACTTCAGGGGTCCCACATCTATGAGAGTTTCCTGCATACAAATTAAAAATTTTTTTCTCCTGTTAATCTGTCTTGTGTCAATTTAATTATTAGATCAGTCAAAAGAACTCAAGGGGGGATAGCGAGGTAATTTCTCCCTCCTTGACATTATCATAGCAGAAGTTAACACTTAGGTACTTCCTATATGCTAGGTGCTGTTCTAATCCCTTGATAAATGCTAATTCACATGGTCCTATGAGATGACTATTTTCATCTTGGAAGTGAGAAACCGAGACGCAGAGATGTTAAGTATCTTACATAAAGTTTCCCAGCCTGTAAGTGGTAGGGTTGGAAAGGGAACTCAGGGAGTTGGACTCATCCAGTTCTGGGCTGAATAAAAAAGATACTTACATAAGTACATCTGGTAATATCCCTGAGATTAGAGGATTAAAAAGAAAACTCTTACAAGCTTGCAAATAAAAAGAACAAGATAGCCATCAAGGAAAAGAAAAATCATACTGGCAGGAATTGCTCCCCTAAAACACTGGAAGTGAAAGGATAATGGAACAGCATTTATAGACGTCTGAGAGAAAAGGACTGGAACTCAAGGATCTCATACCAAGCCAAAGGGGGATACCCAGGTGACAGGAAGAAGTGTAAGGAGATACTGGAGTCCAGAGCGTATATTATTCAAATACCAAGTTTGAGGAAAGTACCAAGAAAAGACTATCCAAGCAACAAATAAAGCAGAGCAGAGACCTCAAAGAGAGAAAGACAAAGTGAAGAAGAAGGGTGAGAAGCTCTGTACCTCACACTATACCTGTGTGTTTATACAGAAATGCATGTTACACACACTGCATCTTAATGATTACGGATGGGTTGTGTAATATAAGTGCAGTATAAGAACTTTTGAAAACGGATATACTTGGAAATTTTGATGCATAATAAATAATTCAGTTCAAGCTGGTAGTTGGGAATGGAAGAGGGTAAACATGTTTCAAAGGTCTCACTGTAGGGAGGAGCAAAGGTGGGCCAGAAGAAGAGAAAAAGTACCCTGGAGGTCTCATCTCATGACAAGGGAGGAGCGGACAGAGGAGGAAGTTCAGAGTGTAGGTGGTAAAAACAGTGTGCTGGCAAAGAAAAGAGTTGATGTCTTGTTTTAAAGTCAAGTCTCATGTGTTTAATTAAGAGAGCTGGGAGAGAGAGCCATTCAATAGCACACAGAGTAAAATCCAACCTCAGGGAAAACAATGAGACGATTCACTTGATGAAAGTAGCATAAATAAAGAGTAAACTGCAAGAAGTTGCAAAGCAAATCTATCATAACTGCTGTATCTATCATAATACTGTACTGAATTCTCTCACTGAAAGAGCCTATCATTGTGGGATAAAGATAGAGTTCTATGTTTATAAAAAATACACACTGAAAACAAAGTTGAAAACGAAGCAGAACTACAAAGGAAAATGCAAAGAAAAAAAGTGGAAATACTAAGACATGGTGAAATTTAAGTTTAAACTTACAAATCAACATGATGAAACTTTAATAACAATAAAAAGGAACACTTTACAATGAGGCAGTAACAGTCAAATGAGTATAAACCAAACTACAGAACAAACTACAGAATGAGGTGACAATGAATAAAAATGCAAAATCTTAAAAAATATAATCTAATAAATTTCAAAATACCTCTTTCAGTACTGAGCAGATAGTAAAACAGCAAATAAAAGATACAGAGGCCATCTCTTGACTAGAAAATAAAATTATTTTCTTATGTTCATGGAGCATTTACAAAAACTGATCAAGATCTTGGTTAAATTTTAAGTAGAAGTTGTACAGGCCACATGACTGTGACAAAAAATTAGAAATAATAAAATGTAATTATCTTTTGACTCAGCATTTTCATAGCCAAAATACTCCCAGAAGTTTGACAAAAGCCTATCTCTGCAGTTCGTAAGTATAATGGCAAGAAAAGAAATAGAAAAACAGAATAAAAAAGGTTAAAAGAACCAAAGAGAAAAGAAAGCAACCATCAATAAGAGGCTGTGTAAATTAATTATGGAAAGGACCTTGGTATTCAATTAAAAGGGACCAGAACAGGTTCCTTACCTTAATTTCTGCGAGGGAGGCCATTGCCCAGGCTATGGTAGATCTCAACCCTGCTGTCTTGATGTAAGCTCTGCAGGCTAAAGGAACCCTATTAATAGGATACAAACAAAAATAATTAACCCATTCATACCTGTACATCATGCACTGAAGTATTGCCTAAGTTAGACAGTATATAACCTTTTTATTAATACAAAATTACCTTCTCTAACTGGTACCTTGTCTAACCAGCCAGTGTGGTATTTCAGAAAGGAAAATTTTTTAGATAACTGAAATTTAAACCCTTAAGTGCTTAACTTAAAAAATTTAATCGTATGAGGGAAGTCCTTCTAACTTTATATGCTTCCCTGACTTCCTATGTAGAACAGACCTTTTCTCACTGACCCAGAGTCATCGAGAGTAAACTGCACTGTGCTACAGATGCAGTACAGGACCCACGGCTGAACGGATGCCAACCCTTAAAGAATTTCTAAAAGGTCCCTTTCGTAAGTTTGCCTTTTGCTCATTTGCACCTTTCTCTAAAGTTGGAATGAAGCTTGACACTGCACTGTCGAAAATAATTTATTGAATGAAATGCTGAAGCAGAGGACTCCCCAGTGAGTTCACTGGTCTCCATTACCTATCACTTCATACTTGATCTTCTACCCCATTATTGCTAATATCGGTGTTTCCAGATTTGATACAGATTTTCAAAATATTATTTCTATGTTTCTGGTGCAGTGAACAACATTGCCTTGCAAATTTCAATGCACTTATCTATTTTGTGTATACTATTTATTGGTAAGACATGATATATGATTTCAAAAATCAATGCTTGGCTGTTTTGTGGTTAGGCCTGTTTTAAAGCCACTAAGAGGGCTCTTCTACTAACAATACACCAAGCCACAGTGTTTTCCAAACCCAATTTCCTTTCATCATTTTCTTTCTGCTCTTAAAGTTTTCTTATTTTGTCTGTATTTATTGCAAGCCTCTTAAGATCTTAGAATTAGATGAGGTATGTCTTTTAAATAAAACAGTGTGATTGTGTATTTAGTATTATGAAGAAGACTGCATGATAAAACTACGAGAGGTTGTTTTTGTTGAAAAGGTTTTTCAGGAAATAAAATTTCATACTGTAAATAGTACTATATCCAGAGATTTGGAATCTGGGATATAAACTTTGTGGGTAGAAGAATTATAAAATAATCTGATCAACGAATCTTGCTTCAGCAGGCTAAGTGCAGCAATTATCTCGCTACAAAACACATCAGGTATAATCAAAACTGAGAAATTACTTTCACTCTAGACACACACAAATAGAATTGGTACGGAAAACTGTCTCTGTCCATACACATTACGAAGTCCTTTTCTACGCATCGGGGATTTATATAGAACCTTTGAAATTTTTGACTATTGTGTGCATACTTTTGCTAATAGAGGTTTATTTTATAGTAGCCAACTCTATTAATGTGTGACACAAGGGTACCCATTCTTACTTTGCTTGGACAAAACTAATCTGCTATTACTTCAACAAAAGGGCCTCATTATATCAGTAAAATAAAATTATTCAGGGAAAAGAACTGTTCAGAAATAAACTCTTTGAAAATAAAAATAATTCTCTATTTTCATAGGACCTGGCTAATGTGTTTATTCGGAGTTTTAGCTGACTTTTACCCCAGTACAAAAATAAATGTGGCTTTTGATCCTCTTGTCCTCATATATGAATCTCTTCTTTATTTTCTTACACACCATTATCACCAAGTTGAAGACATTCTCATCTCCATCTCTAGCCTAGATCAGTCCGCTGAATCCCAGATCTTTATCTTCAAATGTGTGTTTGGAGACCTTTTACCTGGAAGTACTGCAAAACTTACAGACATAAACTAAGCATACTTTCCTTTTCCTGTATTTCATATCTCCATACATTTCTTCATTTTCTTGGGTCATTTCCTATCTACAATATATAGGGTATCCCCATCTACATCTGCAGGGGTTAGGGCCTGGCACTCCAAAAGGCACTGAAGTAGGGAAGCCTGGACACCTCGTAAGTGTAGATGTAAAACAGTGGGTTAGGTTTGGTCTGGGAGAGTAGGGAGGGTACTGGAGTAGGTGGGGGCCAAGGGAAGCCAACAGGGCCTTGAGGCATGTGATGACCTCATGTGTGTTAAAGTGACTATTGGTGCATGATATCTGTAATCTCGAGGCTAGTGGGGCCTACCCTATAACTAGCACACAGCGAGAACGCAATCATTCAGCATTTCTTGACCATTCAGAATGTCCTCAGCTCTGTGCTAATCAACTGCAATGGTGCATCATCTGATAAAACTGTTACAATGACCTTAAGCGTTCTTTTTACATCCTGATCTGGGCTTACACATGTACAAATGTGACCTCAGGGTCAATGGGATCTTTCCATAGGATTTTTATGATTTTAAAAATATTCCATACCTAGAACCACCTAGAGAAAAGATATCTAAATCACTTTATACTATGTAAACATGGCTATGCATATAAAATGTTTTGAAGATGCCAACAATATTTACATGCTCCCAAGAAACTGCAAATCACTATTTCCATCATCCAACCATCCATTCCTTCCCAAAGCATCTAAGAAAGTACTGCTGTATGATAAACATTCAATAAATATTTCTGAATAAGAAATATTCAGAAAAATTCAACTGTATTTATTATTATATAGTACCCTACATAACTAGGGAGAAAACCTGAAGAAGATTTTAAAAATTGGAATTACTCTCCCACAAAAAAAACTGCAGTAAAATGTGAAGTATGTTCAAAATGAATTTTAAGAACTGTGATGTATTTTCTATTTTAATGAAAAATCCAAGAGGCCAATGGACTAAAATTTAGTTTAAATGTGGGCCTGTGAAAATCATTTAATAAAAAAATAGATATGATTTTCAATATGAAAAATGTAATCAGTTGACTATTGTGATCAAATCTTTCACAACTCTAACCAGTCCAATCAGGATCCAAAGTTCCATGCAAATACTTTACTGGTTCAAGCAAAGAACTCAAAGGCTTTGATTTAAGCTCCCTCTGATATATCAGTGTTTCATACTATGAATAAAAACACAAAGTTTTTAGTTTTACAAACTCTCCTAAGACACAAACCTGAAGCTTAGAAATAATACGTACCTGAACACAGGAATTCCCAACACAGAGTAAACGTCACTTAGATGTATAAAAATCTGAAAGAACAAATATTGATGTTAGAATGGACCAGGTAATGCATTACCCAATGAGTGACAATTTGAAAGCTTCCATTTGGAACCTATACAACGTATATTTTAATAAATTCCAAGGCCTCTTCATATCTGAAAAAATATTCCATAGTATTTTTTATTGAGCAAAGTAAATTTTAAGTACATCTCATAGAAAAATTCTGAAGTCAATTTGGTAAACAACTTATATTGAGAATCACATTACAAAGAACTCAAGATCACTTTTCTTTACAGCGATTCTTTGAATTACCCTAACTAAATTAGATTTTTAAGCATTTTAGGTTAGAGCTGCTGCTGCTGCTAAGTCGCTTCAATCGTGTCCAACTCTGTGCGACCCCATAGACGGCAGCCCACCAGGCTCCGCCGTCCCTAGGATTCTCCAGGCAAGAACACTGGAGTGGGTTGCCATTTCCTTCTCTAATGCATGAAAGTGAAAAGTGAAAGTGAAGTTGCTCAGTTGTGTCCGACCCTTAGCGACCCCATGGACTGCAGCCTTCCAGGTTCCGCCGTCCTTGGGATTTTCCAGGCAAGAGTACTGGAGTGGGTTGCCAGTGCCTTCTCCGTTTAGGTTAGAGACAATTACCTAAATCTACCCTAATTCTAGCCTCAAGTAAGACTTGATACCATGGTTAACAGAAAACCTGCTTAAGCTAATATACTGTAGTAAGAGTGACCTTTCACTCTATTATTTATAGGGACTGCTTTTTTTTTCTTTTAAAATTTTTATTGGGGTATAGTTAATCCACAAGCTGTGCTACTTTCAGGTGTACAGCAAAGTGCATCAGTTATATGAAGAGTTTATTCCTTTCTATCATGGCATCTGGTCCCACCACTTCATGGGAAATAGATGAGCAAACAGTGGAAACAGTGTCAGACTTTATTTTTTTGGGCTCCAAAATCACTGCAGATGGTGACTGCAGCCATGAAATTAAAAGACGCTTACTCCTTGGAAGGAAAGTTATGTCCAACCTAGACAGCATATTCAAAAGCAGAGACATTACTTTGCCAACAAAGGTCCGTCTAGTCAAGGCTATGGTTTTTCCTGTGGTCATGTATGGATGTGAGAGTTGGACTGTGAAGAAAGCTGAGCACTGAAGAATTGTTGCCTTTGAACTGTGGTGTTGGAGAAGACTCCTGAGAGTCCCTTGGACTGCAAGGAGATCCAAGCAGTCCATTCTGAAGGAGATCAGCCCTGGGATTTCTTTGGAAGGAATGATGCTAAAGCCTGAAACTCCAGTACTTTGGCCACCTCATGGGAAGAGTTGACTCATTGGAAAAGACTGATGCTGGGAGGGATTGGGGGCAGGAGGAGAAAGGGATGACAGAGGATGAGATGGCTGGATGGCATCACTGACTCGATGGACGTGAGTCTGAGTGAACTTCGGGAGTTGGTGATGGACAGGGAGGCCTGGCATGCTGAGATTCATGGGGTGGCAAAGCGTCGGACATGACTGAGCGACTGAACTGAACTGAACTGATCATCTTTCTCCTGTTATTTTCCCCCCAGTTTTATTGAGAAATAATTCATACATCACTATCTACGTTTAAATCATACAGTATGAAGGTTTGATTCATGTATATTATGAAATGATTATCACAATAGGTTCAACTAATATCCACCTTCTCATGTAGATAAAAAGAAAAGCAAAAAAGGGGAAAAAATTTCCTCACCATGAGGACTCTTAGGATTTACTCTTCACAACCTTCCTATACCACACAGCAGTGTTAGCTATAGTTCTCATGTTAGGTCATGATGAGGATTTAAATGTCTCAAGTTGAAATCAGTAGCCCACATAAATTTTAAAAGAATCTTACTCCTTTAGCCTGATGAGGTTTATGGAATATTCTAACTCTGCTCTTTGACCTCAACAACATTTGACTCCTGATACTTTTACCCCAAAGGTATTTTAATATAGTTTAATCAGAACTATTCCAATATTGATAAGCTTTTACTAAGAAAAGAATAATCTGGAATGAATTCCATTTAGTTTAATTCTTTGATCATTGAAGCTAAACTTTACAATTTTTTTTATCTTATTCATGTTAGCAAAGCTACTGATTGGTATTGATTCTTTTCTATTTAACAGTTAAAGTTATGATATACTGATATTTTTATATACCAAATGTTATCAGGTACAACTTTTTGCACTATGAAGTCTTCTCTGTTACTTGTACAGAACAAAATTTGCTAAAATTTGATTCTTCTGTCAGTTTTGGTCACACAGATTTTACTATGTGTGATTCTGTTGTCAATTTTGTTTTGTGTTAATTATTTCTACTAATAGCTATTATTTGCATTAAATGGATGATAGGAATTAAATTAGATATATTTGTTTATGAGCTAAACTATGAGAAAACTGTGGTTCTGAGACACTGAGATGGAGTCAGGGAGAGATGAGGAGGAAACCAGACGGAAGATAAGAAAACTATAGACAGGGAGATGAAAGAAGATAACGCTTATATAAAAACATTCTCAGCATCAAAGAATTTTGCAAAACAGCAATAAAGGATATACACTAGGCATGCCTTTTTAAAAGCAAAAAATATCAAATAACAAAATAGAAAACAACACAAAGCCTTCTGGTTTGACTAGCCATTACTCCTTTTAAAGCTATATAAAAATAATCTACCAATTAATGAATCATAAAAATGACTACTGGTCAAACTTATGGTCTTCAAAAAACACTGAAGAACATTTGTTATAGTCAGAATTCATTGTCCCATGTGTTTACTTTGTTCCAATTAAAAATGGTATAACCTCATTAAATTAATTTTGAAAATAGAGAAAAGGGAAAGAAAAATAATCCCACAAGCCCAACAAAGCCACTGTTAACACAGGTCTGTTTTCCAATTTTATTTTTTACATTAACTAGAATTTCTTATAGATATTTGTTATGTATTATAGTGATTATAGAGAGCATCTCTAGTGTTTAGTTTAACTGCGACTAAACAATTCCATTCCAAAAGTTCAATTTGAATGAGACATTTTCACAGTGAAAACTACTAGCAAAAGAATCTGCAAAAAAAAAGAATCTGCAGTATTCTGTTGCAGAGGAGGAATCAGACTGTTAGATCCATGTAGACGTGACTTAAAACTTTAAAGCAAAGTTAAAAAGCACACTAAAAGTTATTGACATTGCAGCTGTATTGTAATAACTTTGAATGGAGACAGATGGCTATTAGACTTGTGATGATTTTATAATGTATGCAAATGTTGAATCACTGTGTAATTCACGTGAATCATATTTTATGTCAACTACATTTCAATTAAAAAAAAAGAATAGTTGGCATTGTCTTTAAAGAATTAGGTTATGAGCATATAAAATAAAATGAACATTCATTACCTCCAAATTTGGATTCCTCAAATCTGCTTTCCATCCAAACTGTTTCATAAGAGCAATTCCAATTACTCTTCCTACCTCCTGAAAAGGCAACAGGTTAAAAAAAGATAAGACTACTAAAAATGAAAATTTTAAGTTTAAATGTAAGCAGAAAACTATCAGGGAAATCAATCATACTATCTGATGGTAATTTAAGGTTACAATATTAAAATACTACACGAAAGCATTTTCTATTCAAGGCAATAAGGGTGCATTGTACCGCTTCCACCCCAACAAATCTTATGGCATTGACGTTTACTTGTGTGTAATCTCTCTCCTCGTAATTTCAGACACATGAAATAACCAGATTGTGGCCTGATAAATATGGTCATTCTGGGTTCCAGGAAATAGATGCAAACTGAAAGATGAACTATTTTAGCTATGGCAATTCTGTATAATTTAAAAGTACCCGTTTAGTAGCATTAGGTTCAGACTGAAGAGTCTGTCTGATTTTAAGACTGGCCCAAGGACCCACACCTATGCCCTCAATATCACTAAACTTTGCAGGGTCCTTTTGTGGTGTTCGCTCTCCTTTTAAGTACACCTGTGTATCTCAGTCTGGGTCCTGGGAAGATCCCACATTCAAGACCTGGTGCTGAGCAACCACTCGATCAACACAGAACCGAATTGAAGAGAAAGCCAAAAGGCTTAGGGCCATGATATTCGAATTTCCAAATGTAAACAGTATCTATGAGTTTAAGGAAACTTTTAGGGAGAAAGTAAAAGGAAGTCTTTATGTAGACTGGCACAGTATTCCTCTTAAGCATCTGAGGTAAAGTTAAGAAGGAAAACGCATTTTTAGAAGAGATTTAGTTATGTGCGATTAGGTCGAGTGATCTGTCTGGGCCTGGTTATGTATTCTGTGAGAAGTTTTCACCTCATTTTTGATCTAAAGAATAATTAATTCTTTTAGAAAATGGGAACCCACTCTGGGGGGCAAGTGTACCTGCGCAGTAAGGGTCTTTGCAACGGCCCCACTGCAGCGACAGGAAACTCTAAAAGTTAAGTTGGTCTGGTTACGCGTATCAACAGCTTCCGTGACATCATCCTGAAGTTTTTGAAATTTTTCTCCTTCGGTGATAAAATTTCCTTGCTCCAATATTTTTTCTTCTATTTGTTTTTCCAGCTGGCATTCCTTAGTCTCTTGTAGCTCTTGGATTTGTTCTGTTTTCAATTTCTTAGCAGTGATATCATCTTCTCCCACTTTTCTTTTGAGTGGGTTAGCATTTTTGTGAGAAAGTTTTTCCTTTTTTGCATCAAGTTCAAGAAGATTCTTCCAAATTGAAATGGCATTCAACCAACTTTCAGGATCATCATTTATAAGTCTTTGTAGTTCATTAAGTATTTTTCCTAAATAAGTAAAATCTCAGTTTATCCTTTAGTGAAGCTATTCACACCCTCAAATCCCATTACCTTTATTTCTTTAAAATAAGAAATTTTATTAAATTGCTACATGAATACTGATTTCCCTTTTATCTGGAACTTATATAATTTAAGAATATTGTACAGAATAAAGTTCATTCATGTATTCCATACTTAACATCAAACCTGTTTTAAAATTCCTATAAAGTTACCATTTACTTTAGCAAGATCATTTGTCCTATGATAACATATGTATCTCTTCGATATACACAGAGATGTACAATGTGTGTTGATCTTTAAAGTAATGCTGATCTTGCATATAAAAAATTAAGTTTTAAAAAATAGAGTAAATTGCAAAACAGAGCTCAAAAACAGAGCAACTGAATCTTGAGACTATTTAAGACCACAAAATATTAGCACAGATCATAAAATGAGCTTCCATAAAGAAACATTTCAGATACACAACTCATTCATAATTTAGGAACTGGCAGTCATGCTTAGTAAAATGTAATCTTTTCTTGATAAGCAAAAGCCATCAAGATGATCAAAGAGTAATTACTGTAGTTCTTTAAAGATGAAAGTGTGTGGAATATTGGGATGAAGTTTTACTGACCTTACAACATAATATCTGAGGATTTGTTAACAATTTTTCTGCCTCATCTTGATGTCTCACCATTTGAATTGCTCTTGACACAGTTTATTATAGGCTGTGATGACATGATTTCTTGTGCACAAGCAGCAGTCAAAATAAGGTTTAAGGCAATGTTTTATCCAGCTATAGCAGATCCTTTTTTGCTTTTGTCAGTATCTTTACGTTATTTTAGCAGCACATTTATAAAAGTAGGGAGTGGACAAGAAATCTCTTAAGCCCTCTTTAATGCTTTATCAATTTAAAGTTCCCCACAATAGGAAATTTGACTATGTAGTATTTTCCAATTATATCACTCATCAGGTAAAATTTATAAGTTCTGACCAATTATTTAAATCAATGCATTTGGGGTTATTACATGCTCCTAAATCTTAATAAATGCACCAACCATATATAGCCTTAGAGAAGGTGTCTGATCATAATTCTCAAGGAAGAAATGTGACTTAGGACACTAAAATCTCAGAAGGAAGGCAACACATTGGTCAAAACTTGTAAAAGAGAAGAAACACAATTAGGTGATAATATTCAGGAAATACAGAAAAATAACTAAAATTAATGATCCCAGGGGTATGAATGATTCTTTAAAATGTGAAATGGCTACATATTAATTGCCAAGCAAAAAACTCTGGAGTGCACTATGTCACGTAGGTAAAAGCAACAGGTATACACCTACCTTTACTCACAGAAGAAACAGGAAATGGAAGCTGCTTTTTAATCAGCAAAAATAACCTTTCTGCAGATTTCAATTGTTTCAGCATATTCAAGTCAGAACAGGTGGTGAAAAAAACTTTTCCTGAAATGTATTCAACCTAGAGATAGAAAAAATAGATATTAATGTAGTTCAATGTCAGATTAAGAATCATTTCCCTTCCCTCCCCCTTAATGCATTAAAACATAGCATCTAACAATAATAAAAATGCCTATTTCTGAAGTATCTACTATTTATTAGACTATCCTAGGCACTCTGAATACGGTTTTCCCCCTCATCCTATAACAACCCTCTAAGGTAGATTTTATCATCTCCATTTTATAGATTAGGAAATTGAAGCTTAGAGTGGTTAAATAATTTGTATGAAGTCACATAATCAGTGACCAAGACCATAATCTTTCTGTGTTACTTTTTGGAAAGTTTTTGTGTACACTCTACTAAAAAAAAAATAGAACACAAAATACTGATTAATTATCAAATCTCACACAACTACTAAAAGTGGGGAAAGGAAAGGCAAAATGGATAGGACAAATTAGGTGTCTAGACCAAGTTTAACCTAATCAGTAGGTATTTATTAAACACGAGGAAGCATAGAGTATAAATCCTACAGATGAATAATAATGTAAAAGGCATATACTGACATACAATTAAAATGTAAAAGGTATAAGACAATAATTTGCATTAAGCCCAGGAGAAAAGTAAAATGTTAATAAATGTTCTGGTAAGTTGCAGGTACAATAAGCATTACTAACGATGGAAGCCACCATTAGTAAAAGTCTTGGGAAAGAATCCTATAAGATTTGGTCAGAGGGATTCTCACAAAAGAATGCAGGGGAAGAATGCAGAGGTGGGCGTGACAATCTGGCTGAAGTAAACTGTAAGACAGCATGGCAACCTTTGCTGTGTGATGCTGACTGGATGGTGTCAGGCGGATGGATGGTGCGGCTCAGGCCCAGCTTGAAAAACAGTAACGATTTTACCCCAGATAGTAATGGTTCACCATTATAGACTTCTGATGAAAACTATGACAGCACTAAATTAGCTGGAAGAAAGATTTCTGTGGACGGGGCATAAAGGACTGAGTGCTGAATGTGATGCTGGAGGGAGAAGCAGATTACTGAGGAAGAAATAATGAACCACTTGGCTGCGGGAACCGGACAATGGATAGAAGCAAGAGTATGCATCAAACTGAAAGAGGCTTGAAAGACAGGATAGATATGTAGACAAAGTCAGAGAAGAAAGGAAAATGAAAAGAGCACTGATTCAGAGAGTCAAATGAGGTACAGCAAACGATGCTCAATGCCAATGGAACCCTAAACCTTTTGGGTCAACCAACCCCCTAAAGTTCAGGATGGATGTGGATGCTCCTAGCATTCTCCTTTAGGAATGGCCTCAGGCTAACTAACATGGTTTTAAGTTATCTCCTAGGACTGAGGCAACCATGGAATCAGGGGTGTTCCATGTGTACAGACAGCTCCCACTCAGTGGAACTTGAACTCCAAGTGTATGGTATGTTTGATCTGACCTGTTCTAATTAAGCTTTTGGGATGGTAATTTCTAAAGTTACACTCTAGCTTGATGAAGAAGAATCTCTGCTGGGGAAGCCCTAAGTTGATGACAATTAAAACCCCAATACTTCTATAGTTTTAAGATGAACAAGATCTGGGATTCTGATGTATAGCATGGTGATTTTGGCTAATAATTCTGTATTATTTAGCTGAAAGTTGCTTAAAGAGTAGATCTTAAATGTTCACATCAAAAAAGTAATGCTGATTACATGATGGGATGGAGGTGTTAGTTAATGCTATGGTGGTCATCATTTTGCAACATATAAACGTATCAGATCACCTTAAACTTAAATAATGCTATATATCAATTATATCTAAATAGAGCTGAAAAAACAAATAAATTTTAAAACTCCAAAGACTTTAGGTACTAGCAATGTACCTAAGACAGACGAAGGAAGTAGGGAATGAAAGAATGTTTAGGAATCAATATTTAAGGGGATAATGAAGTAACTAAAACAAGAACTTCCGGTTTTTACAATTTACTTCTTTCTCATTACAAAGGTGACATTTTCCCACTAAAGTCAAAATTGAATATATACCTCAAAATGCTTAGAACTTGGAAACAAAGTTTTAAAAGGTAAATTTTTTTGAAGTTTAGATTTTGTTACTTGATCTAAAAGTATAGTTGATATTAAGCCATCACATGAAATAGCCAGTTAAGATTCTGGGGGAACTGAAATAAATATTTTACTGTAAATCTATGGTTCTAAGATTCAAGTCTTATAAATAAACTGATACAAACATCTAGACCAGTCTAGACATTAAATTAATTATTTACTAGTACAAAGATCTTATCTTTTCTCATTTACTTGAGTATCAAGGGAGATAATTTATATAATGAACTTCTAAAAATATTTTATTGGAGGAGGGTGTGGAGAACAAAAAATTTTTTTGACTGAAAATCAAGTTAATTAAGAGGAAGAGGACCTAAAAGGTCCTTTAGGAAAAGGCAATGGCACCCCACTCCAGTACTCTTGCCTGGAAAATCCCATGGATGGAGGAGCCTGGTGGGCTGCAGTCCATGGGGTCGCTAAGAGTCAGACATGACTGAGCGACTTCACTTTCACTCTTTACTTTCATGCATTGGAGAAGGAAATGGCAACCCACTCCAGTGTTCTTGCCTGGAGAACCCCAGGGACGGGGGAGCCTGGTGGGCTGCCATCTCTGGGGTCGCACAGAGTCGGACACAACTGAAGCGACTTAGCAGCAGCAGCAGCAGCAGCAGCAGCAGCAGCAAAAGGTCCTTTAATCTACTGGGGTGCTCAATCATAAGAATAATATGTGTTTAGCCACTTAAAATGTTAAATACATTCTAAAAATCAATACCAACACTGGTTTATTCTGTTTATTTAAAAAAAAATTAACATTAGGCCTACATTCCTTTTATAAGAAATGAGCATGTAATCAGAATGTGGCGGATTCATTTTGATATTTGGCAAAACTAATACAATTATGTAAAGTTTAAAAAAAAAAGAAGTAGTTTATGAAATGGTAAAATAGCCACTGTGAGAATCAATCATATATATGCAAGTGCTTTAACAGTTCACCTTTGATAAAGTATTCTATCTCAAAGTAGTAGAAAAACGAGTTTTGGTATTTATGATTTCAAACACTGCTGAAGCTACTGTTACTCATTTTCTTTAGTTTATTGTTTGTAACTGATCATATTCAATTACAATAATTAGGGAGGACTGTGGCATTTTAGACTATTTCACACTAGTATTTGTTACTTGAAAATTTATTTATATATCCAATCTGTTTTTTCCATTTGGAATTAAATCATTAAAAGTGTCTAAAACCAACTGGTTTTATGTCTAACACTTCAGAAGATGAAACAACAGCCTTTATTAAAAGAAAAAACAGCTCTGTTGTCAGCTATAATATCTAAGCAGTTAGTATTTTTGTTTTTCTTTTAAAATTTAGGGAGTCAGATCTAATGAAAAGATGAAAAGCCTAAGCCAAGGCAAAAAGGTAAGGTACAGTAATAAGGAGATACCAAAGTTTTCCTAATTCTACAGATGCCACTTAATTTTAGAATTAATTTTTAAGTGCTAGGTGAAGGACCGAGGTGGGGTGTGAGCTTTTGTGTTTCATTTTAGAAGAGAGAATTAAAAATATATATTTTACTTAATTTTTTAAAAAAGTATCCAATCTACAGGGAATGCATAGAATCTAGAACCTTATGCAATCATCCCATTAAATGAAATAACTGAAATAACTCGACTATCTGCTTAACCCTACTATGTGGGCTAATTGTTTTGCTATGTGGGTTTATAAAGGCTGATTAATTAACTGACCGGGCCTCCTGGTTCTCTGGCATTGCAGACACCTCTACTACAATGAATTTTATCTTCAAGATTACTGTTTCTACTTTTATTTTTATAATAACAGTATTTAACACATTAAACAGAATTACAAAGTAAAGCTTAATTTTACCCAATACATTTCTTTAAGGTATGCTACACACTGCATACTAGAGTATATATTATATTTATATGCTGTAAGTATTTAAAAATACCCAGGAACCTATAAAGAGGCTTGCCCCAACACCGGAGGAAAAAAAATCAAACCTGAACGTGACCAAGTGCCAGCTATAACTTATTTGACTCCAATTGATAGGAAATAGAGGAACATGTGAAAGTACACCACGGAGGTGCAAATGGCAAACACTGAGAACAAGCAGAGAGGTCAGTTTTCTAATACTGAAGCATACGCAGATTGGGTCAAGCCTTCTATTTTTCATACCAAGAACTCTAAGTGAATATTTGAAAAAAAAAAAAAAAAAATCAGCGCGGCATGATGTCATGGCTTCACAGTGTTCAAGGACCTGGAACCAAGTGCCAACCTGCCTGGGTTGAACATGATAACATGTCTGATTTCACAGATAGCTTGGGTGTGAATCCCAGCTCTGCCATTTTCTGGTTCCGTGATGTGAATATTTTATTGGACTTACTTGTGCTTCATTTTCCATTTCTGTTAAATGTGGAGCCCACCTCAAAAGATAGGGTTGTTGTGAAAATTAAGTGTCTGACATATTAAATGCTTAACCCATGTCGGCAGTTGCTATTATATTGTTGCTTTTTCAGACTAGCTACATTTAACACTCTATGACATTCGGTGACTAAAACCACAAACGGCAGTTAGTCTAATAAGACTGATGTCATTCTTCATGATCCTCTCTGTCCTCTCTCCAATCATCATCACAGAAACTCCTTTTGTGAGCTTTCAACACTTCAGGAGTCCTGGGAGTGGAGTGGTCAGTTTCTTTCAATAAGCTTTCATTTTCCAAAAATACATCATTTACACTGTCATATATAATCCCATCAAGACACTGGAGCCTTTTTCTATTACATCCTTTCCCTGTTTTCAAGAAACAGGCTCAGCATGTACTAGACGGTAAACTGATGTTTACAACTTTCTTCATTTCATCGAAATTAACAGTGTAATAATACCAGCAACTGCTAACTTCCTTCTCTGAGGCATCTTAGGGTATTTTTCTAGCTACTATTTACTGCGGATTTACACTGTACTTTACATAACCTTTATCACTGAATCCTCCCAACAGTCCTGAGATAAACACAGTGTCAGGAAACTGACAAAAATAGCTGAACCTGACGATTATATTTGCATTTAAAAGCTGGAGAAAGAATTCTTACAGGTCTAATTCTAATTATAGGCACTATCAAACATTTTTCTTTAAAGAATCTAGGAAGTAACTCACATCAATAGCTCTTTTTAAAAAAAAAAACCTTCAGCCGTGACAGTGACAGATGTGTAGGGGGAAAGGGCTGGCGGGTCTTTCTGGCAGTAATTAAGGGACCTGCCAGCAGAACTCCGAGGGCCCGGCCGTCGCCTCTGTGGGTTCGCGGTCAGACAGTGAGGGGTTCGCGTCACTTTCGAGGGTCGAGGACCGACCCCAGCGGGGAGGGACCACGGGCAGGGGCGGGGCCTGGGCCGCCCTGCTTCTCGCCCCGGCTCGCTGCGAGGCCGACTCACCTGGGTGGCAGCCAGCCGCTCCCGCACCTCCCGCATCAGGAAGGGCTCCAACCCGCGGCCCGCGGTGCAGAAAAACTGGGCGCCCACTGCAGGCCTGGAGCTGGGACCTCCGGGAACCACCGCCATGGCAGTTCGGGGTCACGTGGCCTCGGGTGCGCGCGGCGCGGCCCCGAGGTCCCGGAGGCGGCGCGCAGGGGCCGAAGGGCCGGGTGTAGCCAAGGGCGAACCAGGCCGGAAGGTCCCAGAAAGGTCTGATCGGCTGAGAGGGGCCCTGTGGGTCTCCTAGGTTAACTGATTGGAACCTCGTTGATTAGGCATCTGGAATTATTTAGAATCGCAGGTGGAAGGGATGTGATTGGGATATATAACTGGGAATAATAAAGACTGCCACTCATCTGGTAGATCCTTAGCAGATGCTCTTATGGCACATCTTTGCCTCTGATAGCATGGCTTCGCTATGCTAAAGAAGTGAATGATGACTATAGGAAACAACATAAAATGTGAAAGACTGGAGGGAATGAATAACTGATGGCGTTGCTTAAAATATCCATTAGATTTTTACCTCAGTTCTTCCCCGGTAGTGAGATAGGGGATAAGATTACTGGTTTGTGCTAATAATGAGACATCCTATTCCAAACGATTGATTGTTGGTGTATAAAATAAATGAATAATATTTTCAAATCAATATTTTTTAAGGTGGGAAAATGAAGCATTAAAAATGATTTCCCTATAACATCTGTGACTGCTACTCTTTAAATGACTATAACAAAGGAAGATACATCAGTAATAGGTCTTTCTGTTGTACCTTGGAGAAAACAATAAGTCGGAACTTGGATAAGAAGTTGGAACTTGGATAAGAAGGCAACCCCACTCCAGTACTCTTGCCTGGAAAATCCCATGGACGGAGGAGCCTGGTGGGCTGCAGTCCATGGAGTTGCGAAGAGTTGGACACGACTGAGCGACTTCACTTTTACTTTTCACTTTCATGCATTGGAGAAGGAAATGGCAACCCACTCCAGTGTTCTTGCCTGGAGAATCCCAAGGACGGGGGAGCCTGGTTGGCTGCCGTCTATGGGGTTGCACAGAGTCGGACACGACTGAAGTGACTTAGCAGCAGCAGCAGCAAGAGTATAAATAGTGTACTCTTATTTTAATCTTTGACTATAATAATATAAACAGGCAATAAAAAAAATATGATATGCATTAGCTTGGGCTTCCCAGGTGGTGCTAGTTGTAAAGAATCCACTTGCCAATGCAGGAGACATAAGAGAGGTGGGTTTGATCCCTGGGTGGGAAAGATCCCCTGGAGGAGGGCATGGCAAGCCACTCCAGTGTTCTTGCCTAGAGAATCCTATGGACAGAGGAGCCTGGCATCCTATAGTCCTTGGGATCGCAAAGAGTCAGACACAGACTGAAGAGACGTAGCAGGCTCGCACTCATTAGCATAACTTTAAAACAAATTATATCTCTGACATAACTTTTAAAAATAAAGATGTGAAATATTTTTTAAAAAGGAGATGTACTATCATCTCGTTCATCTTCTTATTTTTCAGATAGAGGAAATTGATGCTTAAAGAGGCTCAGGGACAGTGAGTTAGGGGCACAGCTCAGGCTAGAACCTAAGTCTTGATTTATACTGTACATACTGAGCTTTGTTCCATTCCTACCAACTCCCTCCCCTCATCTCCATCCCTCCCCACTACTCTCCTAAGATGAGGACCAGGCTCTGTCTTCTCCAAGCATTGGGCCCAAACTGGGAATTCCTAGGCCCAAGAGCAGACATTTCCATGCTCCACCAAAATGTCTTTATATTCATAAAAGAGGTAATATTTCTGCACTAAATTAACTATATAGTCTGGGCCACCTGATTTGATTGACTCTCTTAACAGTATTTGAAGAGGTGTCTTTTAAACTCTGAATTTTAAATTGACAATGAATACATCACTTGAAGACTAGAATTCATATTATTTAATAAGCAGCATTAAATTAGCTCTGTAGTTATATAAATCAGGTATACAGAAACTACTAAATGTGCCTCTCTATCAAGTGTGTCTCCTGTTCCTCACAATAGGATATTAAGTTCAGTAAGTGGATATTCCTCCACTCTGCCCTGCCCCCTACCCAGCTCATGGTCCGCTAGGACATATTGTGAAAATTCTTATGGAGTCAGGTTACATGAGCTTTCCAAACTTCAGTCCTAAAACTCTGCAGCCTTGGGTCAGCCATGGTTCTATCCAGGAGAGTACATTGCTGGCCAGCCTGAGGCTGGAGGAGTTATTTCTTCTTCTGCCTTGGGCAGCACTGCCATGACCTGGTCCCCTACTGATCTCTCTTATCTCTTGATATCAACTCATATAATTTATGCTCTGATAATTTGCAATTTTTTAATGTTTAATATTCTGATAGACTGCCTGAAGAACTATGGATGGAGGTTCGTGACATTGTACAGAAGGCAGGGATCAGGACCATCCCCAAGGAAGAGAAATGCAAAAAGGCTAAATGGTTGTCTGAGGAGGCCTTACATAGCTGTGAATAGAAGAGAATCATCGAAAGGCAAAGGAGAAAAGGAAAGATATACCCATTTGAATGCAGAGTTCCCAAGAATAGCAAGAAGAATTAAGAAAGCTTTCCTCAGTGATCAATGCAAAGAAATAGAGGAAAACAATAGAATGGGTAAGTCTAGAGATCTCTTCAAGAAAATTAGAGATACCAAAGGAACATTTCATGCAAAAATGGGCTCAATAAAGGACAGAAATGGTATAGATCTAACAGAAGCAGAAGATATTAAGAAGAGGTGGCAAGAACACACAAAACTGTACAAAAAGATCTTCATGACCCAGATAATCACCGTGGTGTGATCACTCACCTAGAGCCAGACATCCTGGAATGTGAAGTCAAGTGGGCCTTAGAAAGCATCACTAAATTCCAGTTGAGCTATTTCAAATCCTAAAAGATGATGCTGTGAAAGTGCTGCACTCAATATGCAAGCAAATTTGGAAAACTCAGCAGTGGCCACAGGACTGGAAAAGGTCAGTTTTCATTCCAGTCCCTAAGAAAGGCAATGCCAAAGAAAGCTCAAACTACTACACAATTGCACTCATCTCACACACTAGTAAAGTAATGCTCAAAATTCTCCAAGCCAGACTTCAGCAGTATGTGAACCGTGAACCTCCAGATGTTCAAGCTGGATTTGGAAAATACAGAGGAACCAGAGATCAAATTGCCAATATCCACTGGATCATTGAAAAAGCAAGAGTTCCAGTAAAACATCTATTCTGCTTTATTGACTAAGTCAAAGCCCTTGACTATGTGGACCACCACAAACTGTGGAAAATTCTGAAAGTGATGGGCATACCAGACCACCTGACCTGCCTCTTGAGAAACCTGTATGCAGGTCAGGAAGCAACAGTTAGAACTGGACATGGAACAACAGACTGGTTGCAAATCGGGAAAGGAGTACGTCAAGGCTGTATATTGTCACCCTGCCTATTTAACTTATATGCAGAGTACATCATGAAAAACGCTGGGCTGGAAGAAGCACAAGTTGGAATTAAGATTGCCAGGGGAAATACCAATAACCTCAGATATGCAGAGGACACCACCCTTATGGCAGAAAGCGAAGAAGAACTAAAGAGCCTCTTGATGAAAGTGAAAGAGGAGAGTGAAAAAGTTGGCTTAAAACTCAACATTCAGAAAACTAAGATCATGGCATCTGGTCCTATCACTTCATGGCAAATAGATGGGGAAACAGTGGAAACAGAGACTTCATTTTTTGGGGCTCCAAAATCACTACAGATGGTGACTGCAGCCATGAAATTTAAAGACACTTGCTCCTTGGAAGAAAAGTTGTAACCAACCTAGACAGCATATTGAAAAGCAGAGACATTTTTTGCCAACAAAGGTTCGTCTAGTCAAGGCTATGGTTTTTCCTGTGGTCATGTATGGATGTGAGAGTTAGACTATAAATAAAGCTGAGCACCAAAGAATTGATGCTTTTGAACTGTGTGTTGGAAAAGACTCTTGAGAGTCCCTTGGACTGCAAGGAGATCCAATCAGTCCATCCTAAAGGGTATCAGTCCTGAAAATTCATTGGAAGGACTGATGCTGAAGCTGAAATTCCAATACTTTGGCCACCTGATGAGAAGAACTGACTCATTGGAAAAGACACTGCTGCTGGGAAAGATTGAAGGCAGGAGGAGAAGGGGATGATAGAGGATGCGATGACTGAATGGAATAACTGACACAATGGACATGAGTTTGAGTAAACTCCAGGAGTTGGTGATGGACAGGGAGACCTGGCGTGCTGCAGTCCATGGGGTCACAAAGAATCGGACACGACTGAGAGACTGAACTGAACTGAGTGTTCTGTTTGTGAGATTTTTAAAAAATAATTTTTGACCGTGCTGGGTCTTTGTTGGCTGCACACGGGCTTTCTCTAGTTGCTGCAAGCAGCGGCTACTCTTCATTGTGATGCTCAGGTTCTCATTGCAGTGGCTTTTCTACTTGCAGAGCACAGGCTCTAGGAGTGTGGGCTGCAGTAGTTGTAGCTCATGGGCCCAGTTGGTCCTTGGCATGTAGGATTTTCCTAGACTAGAGATCAAACCCTTGTCCCCTGCATTGGCAGATGGATTCCCAACCACTGGACCACCAGGGAAGTCCTGATAATTTGCAACTTTGCCTACTATTTCTTCTTTGCCCATCATCCCTTCTACACACTTTATAAATAACGTTTGTTAACCAGAAATATTCCTCAGAATGACCTGGGGAGTTGTTTCAATATGTCAGGTTTCAATATGTCATCCCCAGTATTCTGGTACAGTTGAGTGGGGTTGGTGGTGAGCCAAGGCTCGTCTTCCCAGGAGGGAACCAGAGCTATATACCAACCAATTCAACTGCCAACTTCCCCCAAATCCCCACTCTTTCCCCTCTCTAGGCCTTTGCTTACACTGTTCCCTTTGTCTAGAACCTGCTTCCTTTTCTTCTCTTTAAGCCTAAGCTAGAACACCACATCTTCTATGATGCTCTTTCCTTGCCTTTACTGCATAAAATTATGCTTTTATCATTTATTTATTCATTAATAAATATTTATTGATTCCATGGCAATGTGTCAGTTGATATGATAAGGCCCCAGCCTTTGAGAACCTATCAGTTTAATGGGAAGCAATGTGATGGTGCTGGATTGCCCAGAGAGACATATAAAGGATGATATATAAAATATGACATATGGGAAGGAAAGGAAAGCAACTGGGCCTGACATATAGTAGGCACTTTATAAATAAGATTGAACAAATGAACATATTCTGAAGTTGAGTGAGCATTTGTCCTGTTTGTGGCTTCTCAGCAACTTTTGAGCTTCTTTGCCAAGTCAGGACATTCTCTGCCTTCAGAAGCCCAGCTCCCTAAGGTAGATATGCAGGTGGTGGGCACTGTGGAGGTATGATGAGCTCTTGTTCACACAGGCCAACATGGTAACTTACAGAGTAGAATTTTATAAATATTGTTAGAGTTCAGCTGAATTGTGACATTGTGGTAAAAGCTTAGATGCAGAGATCTGCTGGATACACGCATTCCAACCAAGTCAATGCAGCTGTGAAAGAATAAACATATTTTTATGTTTGCAATGGCAAAAGCACTTTGGAAAAAAGCTCTTGGCCACATACTGATCATTTAAATCATTTACATGCACTCATCCTGAGTGTACAGTCAAAAAAGAGAAAATTTAGCAGAAAATTAGTGCATTATGTATGTAAATACTGCCTTTAAAAGCATTATGTATTCATTAGTATATCTCTGTAGTTTTTGTGTAGCATCAAAATTCAAAAGATGCAACTGCCATGCTTGATCTAGAGAGACAATTCCTTTATAGATATTATCTTTCTCTAGTTATGCAGTACATGAAATTCTTTTGATGTACAAATAAAGCCTAGTATATTCAGTGCTTTTTCTCAGAAAAGCATGCTGAGTGTTTAATGCATGTTTCAAAACACTAGGGTATTTGATGTGATTTTATTTGTTTAAATGTATTTTGAGCCCATAAAACCATATTTATATTTGATAGACCTTTATAGTGTCCCCGTTAGAAGAGAGTTTGGAAATTATTTTTTCGATATATTTGCTGACTGAAAGAATGACTGAATCTACAATTTTCTTCAATTTACTTTAATGGGCTATATTGCCTAAATAAAATAAAGCCACTTTATTCTTGCAGTTACACTCACTTTACTGAGGCTGCTGTTTTAATATTCCTTTTCTTGTGCTGCATTTGTGTGTATGTTTACTGTGAACTGTTTTCCTTGAGAGCTTTGCTCTTAACCTCTCTTTCTATTTCCTAGTCCAAAGAAAGTCCCAGAAACTTCTCAAACCACCTAGGATGCCCATATTTTTATATTTTCCTCCTTTCATTTTCTCCTCTTACTGCTTTCCAGTAGATGGCCATTTATTTTGCCTGGTTTATCAGTGGTCATTAAAAAAAAATCACCTTAAAACTCAAGCTGACATGAACTACAAGTAAACAAAAGCAACCAAAGGACAGATTTTATTTCTTCAAAAGTACAGAAAAAACACCCTGTTTTAATGTGAATGGTATTTGGCAGAATAGAATATGGAGATTTTATTAGAATGTTGGCTTGATTCAGTCACTTTCCTCCCATTGTTGGCACGAAATGTTGAGAGTGGAGTATGGAGCAAGCAAACTTACTTTATTATGTATTCATATCTTTCTGTTTTTCTTCTTGTTGAAGGGTGATAATTCTTTGCTGCCCACAGAGATTTTGTGCTGCTTTGAAAAACAGATTTTTTTAAGCACTCTTGGAAAATTCTTTCTGATACATATCCACACATACTCAGCCTTGTCTTCCAACAATTTTCTGTAAAAAAATTTTTGTGCTGTGCTAAGTCGCTTCAGTCATGTCTGACTCTTTGCAACCCTGTGGACTGTGGCCCACCAGGCTCCTGTGTCCATGGGATTCTCCAGGCAAGAATACTGCAGTGAGTTAATCTCTCCTTCTCCAAGGGATGTTCCCAACCCAGGGATCAAACCCGAGTCTCTTACGTCTCCTGTTTTGGCAGGCAGGTTTTACCACTAGTGCCACCTGGAATTTTAATAACTAAGAATATTCTATTTATATTTAATGCTATAATTTTTAATTACAGTATTAATTACTTGGCTTAACAGAAAAACAATACAGATACAAAATAAAGGCTGCAGTCTGTAACAATAACTTAGGCAATCGTTTGAGGCTTTCATAAAATACCTTCAGAACAGGACATAATGTTGGAAATTATTTGGTACTGCATGAACTCTTTATTGCCAATTCAGACTTAAATTGAAGAAAGTAGGGCAAACCACTAGACCATTCAGGTAAGACCTAAATCAAATCCCTTATGATTATACAGTGGAAGTGAGAAATAGATTTAAGGGCCTAGATCTGATAGAGTGCCTGATAAACTATGGAATGAGGTTCGTGACATTGTACAGGAGACAGCGGTCAAGACCATCCTGATGGAAAAGAAATGCAAAAAAGCAAAATGGCTGTCTGGGGAGGCCTTACAAATAGCTGTGAAAAGAAGAAAAGCGAAAAGCAAAGGAGAAAAGGAAAGATATAAACATCTGAATGCAGAGTTCCAAAGAATAGCAAGATGAGATGAGAAAACCTTCTTCAGCGATCAATGCAAAAAATAGAGGAAAACAACAGAATGGGAAAGACTAGGGATCTCTTTAAGAAAATCAGAGATACCAAAGGAACATTTCATGCAAAGATGGGCTCAATAAAGGACAGAAATAGTATGGATCTAACAGAAGTAGAAGATATTAAGAAGAGATGGCAAGAATACACAGAAGAACTGTACAAAAAAGATCTTCACGACCCAGATAATCACGATGGTGTGATCACTGACCTAGAGCCAGACATCCTGGAATGTGAAGTCAAGGGGGCCTTAGAAAGCATCACTACAAACAAAGCTAGTCAAGGTGATAGAATTCCAGTTGAGCTATTCCAAATCCTGAAAGATGATGCTGTGAAAGTGCTGCACAATATGCCAGCAAATTTGGAAAACTCAGCAGTGGCCACAGGACTGGAAAAGGTCAGTTTTCATTCAAATCCCAAAGAAAGGCAATGCCGAAGAATACTCAGACTACCACACAATTGCACTCATTTCACATGCTAGTAAAGTAATGCTCAAAATTCTCCAAGCCAGGCTTCAGCAATACATGAACCGTGAACTTCCTGATGTTCAAGCTGGTTTTAGAAAAGGCAGAGGAACCAGAGATCAAATTGCCAACATCCTCTGGATCATGGAAAAAGCAAGAGAGTTCCAGAAAAACATCTATTTCTGCTTTATTGACTATGCCAAAGCCTTTGACTGTGTGGATCACAATAAACTGTGGAAAATTCTGAAAGAGATGGGAATACCAGACCACCTGATCTGCCTCTTGAGAAATTTGTATGCAGGTCAGGAAGCAACAGTTAGAACTGGACATGGAACAACAGACTGGTTCCAAATAGGAAAAGGAGTACATCAAGGCTGTATATTGTCACCCTGCTTATTTAATTTATATGCAGAGTACATCATGAGAAACGCTGGACTGGGAGAAACACAAGCTGGAATCAAGATTGCCAGGAGAAATATCAATAACCTCAGATATGCAGATGACACCACCCTTATGGCAGAAAGTGAAGAGGAACTCAAAAGCCTCTTGATGAAAGTGAAAGTGGAGAGTGAAAAAGTTGGCTTAAAGCTCAACATTCAGAAAACGAAGATCATGGCATCCGGTCCCATCACTTCATGGGAAATAGATGGGGAAACAGTGGAAACAGTGTCAGACTTTATTTTTCTGGGCTCCAAAATCACTGCAGATGGTGACTGCAGCCATGAAATTAAAAGACGCTTACTCCTTGGAAGGAAAGTTATGACCAACCTAGATAGCATATTCAAAAGCAGAGACATTACTTTGCCAACAAAGGTCCGTCTAGTCAAGGCTATGGTTTTTCCTGTGGTCATGTATGGATGTGAGAGGTGGACTGTGAAGAAAGCTGAGTGCTGAAGAATTGATGCTTTTGAACTGTGGTGTTGGAGAAGACTCTTGAGAGTCCCTTGGACTGCAAGGAGATCCAACCAGTCCATTCTGAAGGAGATCAGCCCTGGGATTTCTTTGGAAGGACTGATGCGAAAGCTGAAACTCCAGTACTTTGGCCACCTCATGCGAAGAGTGGACTCATTGGAAAAGACTCTGATGCTGGGAGGGATTGGGGGCAGGAAGAGAAGGGGACGACAGAGGATGAGATGGCTGGATGGCATCACTGACTCGAATGATGTGAGTCTGAGTGAACTCCAGGAGTTGGTGATGGACCAGGAGGCCTGGCGTGCTAGGATTCAAGGGGTCACAAAGAGTTGGACACAACTGAGCAACTGATCTGATCTGATCTGAACTTCTAGATCCCAGATAGATAAAGGTATTTGTATCTTTAATCACTATATGTATGTTGCTCTATTTCTCTGTCACTTTGATCAGTTTAGGTGATGCAGATCTTCTGCCTCACAAAATTCAAAATCTAAATGTAGCCAGGCTGAGATAAATAATCTTAAAAGTAGCTTCAGAATGCACCTTAGGTACACATGAGTCTTTAAGAGAATTCCTTGATGGTGTTTAGCGAGGCTTCAACTAGAGAAATCTAGAGATATTAATAATTAAACTGTGCTGCTTAAAAAGTCAAGGGGAGGTAGGGAATATGGTGAGCTCAGGAAAGGAAAGGAGGTTTGGGGAGTAGTGGGGGAAGATGAGGCCAGAGGAGAAAAGTAGCCAGAGAGAGGCTGCCTGTGGTGTGGTTGCTGAAGGACTTCTAAGAAGGATCTTCAATACTGAATTAAATTTGTTTTTGGTATTGGCATGTTAGACCCTCTCAAGTAGCCCAAACTTTCAGTAAAACAAATAGGAACAGCTATTTGCCTCAGGTATTTTAGGATTCAAAGTTATCATGGTGTTGGTCTTTGTTAAATTAAAATATAGTTGATTTACCGTGTGGTGTTAGTTTCAGGTATACAACAAAGTGATTCAGATATATGCAGTTTTTATATAAGCTTTAAGATTCTTTTTATAGGTTATTATAAAATATTGAGTATAGTTCCCTGTACTATACCGTAGGTCCTTGTTATCTATTTTATATATAGTAGCATGTTTTGACGGAGAAGGCAATGGCACCCCAGTCCAGTACTCTTGCCTGGAAAATCCCATGGATGGAGGAGCCTGGTGGGCTGCAGTCCATGGGGTCACTAAGAGTCGGACACGACTCAGCGACTTCACTTTCACTTTTCACTTTCATGTATTGGAGAAGGAAATGGCAACCAACTCCAGTGTTCTTGCCTGGAGAATCCCAGGGATGGGGGAGCCTGGTGAGCTGCCGTCTCTGGGGTTGCACAGAGTTGGACACAACTGAAGAGACTTAGCAACAGCAACAGAAGTCAAAACTCAGAGTAGAGTCCATAAGGAAAACCTAAGTGTCTGAATTTATCTCTTACCTGAAGCAATAAATTTTATATAAACCAGTGTCTAATCCTTAAGTGCTTATTTCTTATTCTTGACAGGTGTAGGTGTTGCAATTTTGGAGTGTCCCAGGGCAGATAAACTAATGGGGATTAAAACCAGAGGTTGGGCTCAACATCCTCAATTTTATATTTTTAGATAGTCATTTTCTTATAATTTTATTACTATTATTTAAAATAGTACTAGATTTGAACATGGATTAATCACACAAATCAGAATTGCTCAAATTTGTGATCTGCTATTGTATGTAGTTTGCAGTGGATATTGTATTGGCTGTCTACATTGGATGTAGATTACTGTGCAGACGTTCCAGACTTTTTAAGATTCTGGGAGTACACATACTCTTTAAATTGGAAACATCCTTCCAATTTAATGATGTGATGATAACTTGGGTTCTTTAAAAACCAAGTTTCTAAAGTTGTGAAAGAATGTGTGTTGGGGGAGGGAGGGAGGGAATGCTGTTACAAACCCTGAGGCTCTTTTTTTGGGGCCTGAGAATAGCAGTCACAGTTCTGAGAGTTTGATTTCCTTGAAGGCAACTTTGATACTGAGTGCCCAGTTAGGGCAACTGGAAGACAGGGCCCTATAACAAATATTGGAGACGACTGATAACCCAAACGATTGCAGGTAAACTTGGCACTCATATGTTTTAAATGTATGGCTCATATATGGTAAGTAATGCTATTTGCTATTTCAGAATGGGTATACATAGAATTTAAAACATTCATATACATAACTGGTTGAAAACAGTGTTAGGTGATAACTTGATTTGGAAACTCCTTGCTCTTCTTCAAATTAGAGTTGGCTCTCTACCCAGATGCTGTCAAAGAGATATTCAAACACTTCAGACAAAAATCTCAATAATAAGATAAATCTCATGGGGGCAAATGCAAGGGAAAAAATGAGGAAAGACTGACTAGATATAAGTTTAATCCAAATGTAGCTGTTTATAAGCCTAAACACTTAACCTGGACCCCAAATTGACCACAATCTATATCCATTTGTCGATCACATTCTAAGCAAGAAAGTGTCCCAAGGAGAAGGGGAAGAGAGTGGCAGAAGATGAGATGGTTAGATAGCGTCACCGACTCAATGGACATGAACCTGAGGAAACTCCAGGAGATAGTGAAAGGCAGGGAAGCCTGGCATGCTGCAATCAATCCATGGGGTCGCGAAGAGTTGGACATGACTTAGCAACTGAACAACCACAGGTTGTCCCAAGATCAGGTCATAAAGGATGAAACTGGCGAGTAGAGACAGATGGTTACCGAAAAGGATAATTGGGCGATTATTCACTTTCAAAGGCTTTGAAAGTGAAAAAACAATCTTGTGTTCTCTCATAAGCTCTTTAGCCTTATTCCTCTATTAGGATTCACCATATTGTTTTTCATTTGTTTTGCTTTCATTTAAAAAATTGTGGTAAACACCACATAACATAAAATTTTACCATCTTAACCATTTTTAAATATACAGTTTGGTAGTAACTATATTCATATTGTTATACAACTAATCTGTAGGACTTTTTCATCTTGTAAAACTGAGCAGCCTCTTGTTTGCCCCTCTCCCCAGACTTTGGCACATTGGATTTTTTTTTTTTTTCCTGCTTCCCTCCTCACTCTGGCCAGGGATTGAACTCACACCCATTGCCATGGAAGCACACAGTCTTAAGCACTGGACTATTAGGGAAGTCAGGGATATTGGATTTTAATGGATTTTTTCCCTATGTATTTACATCCCTCATTAGTCTTTAAGAATTTAATCATCTTTTGTCCCCAGTGCCTTACATTTCAGTTCAGTTCTGTCACTCAGTCATGTCCGACTCTTTGCGGCCCCATGAATTGCAGCATGCCAGGGCTCCCTGTCCACCACCAACTCCTGGAGTTCACTCAAACTCATGTCCATCGAGTTGGTGATGTCATCCAGCCATCTCATCCTCTGTCGTCCCCTTTTCCTCCTGCCCCCAATCCCTCCCAGCATCAGAGTCTTTTCCAATGAGTCAACTCTTCACATGAGGTGGCCAAAGTATTGGAGTTTCAGCTTTAGCATCATTCCTTCTAAAGAACACCCAGAACTGATCTCCTTTAGAATGGACTGGTTGGATCTCCTTGCAGTCCAAGGGACTCTCAAGAGTCTTCTCCAACACCGCAGTTCAGAAGCATCAATTCTTCGGTGCTCAGCCTTCTTCACAGTCCAACTCTCATATCCATACATGACTACTGGAAAAACCATAGCCTTGACTAGACAGACCTTGGCCTTACATTTAGGGGGTATTTAATAAATGTCTTCTGAAAGAATGAGGGAATGAACAACAAAGTGAATCCTTTCAAGTAGACTTATGATAACAACATTAAGTTAACAAATGTGGCTGATGCTATTTGCTTTCCCAACCCATTCCCTGTCCTTAATCCTTTTTTTTTTTTTTTTTTTACAAAAGCCAGATTATTTCATTCACGATGGCCATGGATGTGGTTGATTCTGTCAATAACTCTAAAATGGCCCAGTATGTGATTCTCATCCTTGCCTGTGCATGACAGTCACCAATGCTGCTTTTAAAAATACCCATGATGAATGGATAAGAAAGCTGTGGTGCATATACACAATGGAGTACTACCTAGCCATTAAAAAGAATACATTTGAATCAGTTCTAATGAGGTAGATGAAACTGGAGCCTATTATACACAGTGAAGTAAGCCAGAAAGAAAAACACCAATACAGTATACTAACGCATATATATGGAATTTAGAAAGATGATAACAATAACCCTGTATGCAAGACAACAAAAGAGACACAGATGTATAGAACAGTCTTTTGGACTCTGTGGGAGAGGGAGAGGGTGGGATGATTTGGGAGAATGAAATTGAAACATGTATAATGTCATATATGAAGTGAATTGCCAGTCCAAGTTCGATGCATGATACTGGATGCTTGGGGCTGGTGCACTGGGATGACCCAGAGGGATGGTTCGGGGAGGGAGGAGGGAGGGGGGTTCAGGATGGAGAACACGTGTATACTTGTGGCGGATTCATGTTGATATATGGCAAAACCAATACAATATTATAAAGCAATTAACCTCCAATTAAAATAAATAAATTTATTTTAAAAAATAAAATAAAATAAAGGGGGAAAAAATAAAAGGGAAGAGAGACACCAAAAAGAAAAAAAATACCCATTTGAAAAAAAAAATAGATACCTGCATATGTATAAATGAATCACTTTTCTGTATACATGAAACTAACACAACATTGTTCAACTAATAATAGCAAATGAAGCAACCTACAAACAACTAATCTCAAAAATATACAAGCAACTCCTCCAGCTCAACTCCAGAAAAATAAATGACCCAATCAAAAAATGGGCCAAAGATCTAAATAGACATTTCTCCAAAGAAGACATACAGATGGCTAACAAACACATGAAAAGATGCTCAACATCACTCATTATCAGAGAAATGCAAATCAAAACCACTATGAGATACCATTTCACACCAGTCAGAATGGCTGTGATCCAAAAGTCTACAAATAATAAATGCTGGAGAGGGTGTGGAGAAAAGGGAACCCTCTTACACTGTTGGTGGGAATGCAAACTAGTACAGCCACTCTGGAGAACAGTGTGGAGATTCCTTAAAAAACTGGAAATAGAACTGCCTTATGATCCAGCAATCCCACTGCTGGGCATACACACTGAGGAAACCAGAAGGGAAAGAGACACGTGTACCCCAATGTTCATTGCAGCACTGTTTATAATAGCCAGGACATGGAAGAAACCTAGATGTCCATCAGCAGATGAATAGATAAGAAAGTGGTGGTACATATACACAATGGAGTATTACTCAGCCATTAAAAAGAATACATTTGAATCAGTTCTAATGAGGTGGATGAAACTGGAGCCTATTATACAGAGTGAAGTAAGCCAGAAGGACAAACACCAATACAGTATACTAACGCATATATATGGAATTTAGAAAGATGGTAACGATAACCCTGTATACGAGACAGCAAAAGAGACACTGATGTATAGAACAGGCTTATGGACTCTGTGGGAGAGGGAGAGGGTGGGAAGATTTGGGAGAATGGCATTGAAACATGTGAATGTCATGTATGAAACGAGATGCCAGTCCAGGTTCAATGCACGATGCTGGATGCTTAGGGCTGGTGCACTGGGACGACCCAGAGGGATGGTATGGGGAGGGAGGAGGGAGGAGGGTTCAGGATGGATTTTCTTTTAAAAATTTAAAATAAATTAAAAAAAATAAAAATAAAACCAGCTTGAACATCAAAAAAAAAGAAAAAAGAAAAAAAACCCAACTATAATATAAAAACAAACAAACAGAAGACAGAATGGGAGAGAATGCCATGAAAAAAAGTAATTCTTAAAAAAAAAAAAATATGATTCCTGCTTTCCTTCCACGATTCCACGATTTAACTTGTTTGAAATGGGGCCTAGGCACTAGCATTAAAAACAAAATCTCTCACTAGGTTAGAAAACCATTGTCAGGCAATCCTGTTCTTTGCCAAATCTTTGCTTTTCCTGGCTTTTTAATCTCTGTGGTTGGCCATGTGATTTAGTTCTGTCCAGTGAATCTCTGCTATATGTTCTTGAACCTCTTTTGCTTTCCTAATAAAAGAGACAGATACCAGAGAACTCAATGGTATGGCATTTTCCTCCTTTTTTTCTGTCTTGAGTGCAAGTGTGATATCTTATGCCTTGGCAGCCCTCTTGCAACCATGAGGCAACAAGCATTATGATAAAAAAAAAAAACAAAACTACAAGTTAATGGGGAAGCAGAAAGTTGGAAAGAACCTGGGTCTTTAATAATATTGTTGAACTCTGAGGGTGCTTATTTCATTATAGTTTAATCTCCCTAACAGTGGCTCTTCTGTCATTGAAGTGAAATGAAAGTCTCTCAGTCATGTCCAGCTCTTTGTGACCCCATGGACTATATAGCCTGCCAGGCTCCTCTGTCTATGGAATTCTCCAGGCCAGAATACTGGAGTGGGTAGCCATTCCCTTCTCCAGGGATTAAACCCAGGTCTCCTGCATTGCAGGCAGATTCGTTACCATCTGAGCCACCAGGGAAGCCCAAGAATACTGGAGTGGGTAACCTCTCCCTTCTCTAGTGGATCTTTCTGACCCAGGAATCAAACCAGGGTCCCTTGCATTGCAGGTGGATTCTTCTGTCATTACCTGCTTACAAAAGCATCCTGAACTGAAACAAAGGTTATCATAGACAATACTCAAACTGGATGTAGATAAATCCCAGAATGAAATGTTTTTCAGAAAAGCTAGCTAAAACTCTAAAACTATTTGCCTAAATGTATAACTGTTATTACAAAGGTTTGTGGTATTTACTGTAAAACACTCCCTGACATGGCTATCAAAAACAGACCAAGGTTGGGTATAATTCTTACTCATTTTTGCATTTATGTTTTTTATATTTCCAGTAATTAAAGTCAGCAGGGTAGAATAGTAATAAATAAAAAATAAAATTTATTCATTGTACAAATGTTTATTGAATGTAAGCTCTGCCAGGCACAATTTTAGGTAAACATATGGGAAACATTAGTGAATGAAACAAATCACTCTGTTTTAAAAAATACCCCTATGGCACTTACATTCTAGCTGGGGGCTGCAGAGGGCAAGCAAAGGAGCCATTTTTATAATAAGTAAGATATGTGATGTGTTAGAAGGTGAACGTTCAATTCAGTCGCTCAGTTGTGTCTGACTCTTCATGACCCTATGGACTGCAGCACGCTAGGATTCCCTGTGCATCACCAACTCCCGGAGCTTACTCAAACTCATGTCCATCGAGTCAGTGATGCCATCCAACCTTCTCATCCTCTGTTGTCCCTTCTCCTGCTGCCTTCAATCTTGCCCAGCATCAGGGTCTTTTCAAATGAGTCAGTTCTTCACATCAGGTGGCCAAAGTATTGGAGTTTCAGCTTCAACATCAGTCCTTCCAATAAATATTCAGGACTGATTTCCTTTAGGATAGACCGGTTGGATCTCCTTGCAGTCCAAGGGACTCTCAAGAGTCTTCTCCAACACCACAGTTCAAAAGTATCAATTCTTTGGTGCTCAGCTTCCTTTATAGTCCAACTCTCACATCTATACATGACTACAGGAGAAACCATAGCTTTGACTAGTGGACCTTTGTTGGCAAGTAATGTCTCTGCTTTTAATATGTCTAGGATGGTCATAGCTTTTCTTCCAAGGAGCAAGTGACTTTTAATTTCATGGCTGCAGTCACCATCTGCAATGGTTTTGGAGCCCAGAAAAATAAAGTCTGTCACTTTATCTCCCCATCTATTGTTTCCCCATCTATTTGCCATGAAGTGATTGGGACCAGATGCCATGATCTTAGTTTTCTGAATGTTAAGTTTTAAGCCAACTTTCACTCTCCTCTTTCACTTTCATCAAGAGGCTCTTTAGTTCTTTGCTTTCTGCCATAAGGATACTGTCATTTGCGTATCTGAGGTTATTGATATTTCTCCCGCAATCTTGTTTCCAGCTTGTGCTTCATCCAGCTCGGCATTTCACATGATGTACTCTGCACATTAGTTAAATAAGCAGGGTGACAATATACAGCCCTGATGTACTCCCTTCCCAATTTGGAACCAGTCTGTTGTTCCATGTCCAGTTCTAACTGTTGCTTAGAAGGTGAAAAGTGCTATTAAAAGATAGGACAGCTGAAGAAGGGCTTGGAGGGCAGGAAAGAGCAAGGCTTACAGTTTTAAATCAGGTGAAGGAAAATCTCAATGTTTTTACTTTTGACATGATATACCTTTAAATATTCAGATAAAAGCAGCATTTTAGAGAGTGAAATTAACCTTAAGTACTAGATTCATTTTCTTAGCATGTACTATAACCAATGTGTATTTTGCAGAGGGCTGGTGAATTTATATATGTTAGCCACAGATGAAAGGAGTAAGATTGGACACAGAAGGACATTCTGATGGTGACGTGTTGCTCTGTTTGAAAATAGGGAAGGGATGTAATCAGTCGTGGGCCTTCTTTCTGACCTGTGACAGGTGTCACTCTTGTTACTCTCTGCGGGCCAGCTCACTCTGGTTGATATAACAGCAGTTTTGTGAATGCCTAGGGAAACTCCATCAATCAGAAATGCAAAGAGGGCGAAAGAGACAGGTTTAGGAATTAGTCTCTCCTAACGGGGGAAATAGATGGGGAAACAGTGGAAACAGTGTCAGACTTTATTTTTCTGGGCTCCAAAATCACTGAAGATGGTGATTGCAGCCAGGAAATTAAAAGATGCTTACTCCTTGGAAGGAAAGTTATGACCAACCTAGATAGCATGTTAAAAAGCAGAGATATTATGTTGCCAACAAAGGTCCGTCTAGTCAAGGCTATGGTTTTTCCAGTGGTCATGTATGGATGTGAGAATTGGACTGTGAAGAAAGCTGAGCGCCGAAGAATTGATGCTTTTGAACTGTGGTGTTGGAGAAGACTCTTGAGAGTCCCTTGGACTGCAAGGAGATCCAACCAGTCCATCCTAAAGGAGACCAGTACTGGGATTTCTTTGGAAGGATTGATGCTGAGGCTGAAACTCCAATACTTTGGCCACCTCATGTGAAGAGTTGACTCATTGGAAAAGACCCTGATGCTGGGAGGGGTTGGGGGCAAGAGGAGAAGGGGACGACAGAGGATGAGATGGCTGGATGGCATTACTGACTCGATGGACGTGAGTCTGAGTGAACTCTGGGAGTTGGTGAGGGACAGGGAGGCCTGGCGTGCTGTGATTCATGGGGTCGCAAAGAGCTGGACACGACTGAGCGACTGAACTGAACTAAACTGAAGGGTCTTCTTTGGGCTTCCCTGGTGGCTCAGCAGTAGAGAATCCACCTTCAATTAGGAGCTGTAAGAGGTGTGGGTTAGATCCCTGGGTCAGGAAGATATCTTGGAAGAGTGCATGGCAACCCACTCCAGTATTCTTGCCTGGAGAATCCAATGGACAGAGGAGTCTGGAGGGCTACAGTCCAAAGAGTAGGACACAACTGAGGCGACTCAGCACGCTTGCAAGGGTCTTCCTCAGATTTTACCTCAATTAATTGCTTGAGATAGTGATAAAAGTCATATAGATAAAATTTAATTTTTATGTAAAGTATTTAGAGAGGTTTGTAAAAATTGCTTTTGAGACAACGGTAAAAAAAAGTCATTTAAAAATGACCTATAGTTGATTTTACGATGTTGTGTCTAGCTTCTGCTGTACAGCAAAGTGGCTCAATTATGCATTTATATATTCTTTTCATATTCTTTAGCATTATGGTTTATCCTAGGATATTGAATATAGTTCCCTGTGCAATACAGTGGGACCTTGTTGTTTATCCATCCTGTATATAGCAGTTTGCATCTGCTGATTCCAACATCCCAGTCCTTCCCTCCACCACACCCACTTCCCCTTGGCAACCATGTCTGTTCTCTATGTTTGTAAGTCTGCTTGTGATCATTGGTGTTGCATTTTAGATTCCACATAGAAGTGACATCCTATGGTATTTGTCTTCCTCTTTCTGACTGACTTTGCTGAGTATAATCTCTAGATCCATCCATGTTGCTGCAAATGACATTATTTCATTCTTTTTTATAGCTGAATAATATTCCATTATATACAATGGAATATTATATGTATATATATATATATATATATCACATATTCTTTATCCTATATATTCATCTATCGATGGACATTTAGGTTATTTCCATGTCTTGGCGATTGTAAACTGTACTGCTATGAACAAAGAGGTGAATGAATCCTTTCAGAATTTAGTTTTGTCTGGGCATATGCTCAGGAGTGGGATTTCTGGATCATATGGCAAATCTATTTTTAGAAAATTAGTTATTTAAAAAAAACACCAAGATCTCTGTACACCTGGGCTTGACTACTATTGATACCTACTTCTTATCAACTAAATATAAGGGTTATTATAGGGAACCTAGTGGGGAAAATTCTTTACTAGCTAGCCCATGGCTTGTTTTTCTAAAGAAAAGTCTTTTAAATGTACTTGAATGTGGTGCATGGCTAGGGAATAGAGAAAACACCAAAAACCAAGGAGAATGGATTTTGTTTTGCACAATGTTTCTCTTTGGTACAACAAAAGAATGCTGTTCTTTTGTACAATATCCAGGAAAAGGGACACGGCTTCACCTTTAGCCAAACTACACAATGTAAGGGGCTTCTCATGGTCACTTTTAAAAGCAAACAGAAGCCTCTGGAGCCTTTGAGAGAGGTGATTGAGGGCTGGTTGATGTTTTATGGCTGCATGGTTTTAGCCTAGTTTTGGTTTTATGAAGTGAGAGGAGGGAAAAAAAAATATGTTGGTTGGAGTGCTCTGTGTTTTATTTACCTTCCTGAGTTATTGTGATGGCCTTCTAGGCTGAAGTTTTATGGCATCAAATGAAAACTGTTTATTTTACCCAGGCTTCAACATCTGACAGAGGCAAATCATCCAATCTTACATCCTGGATTACTTGTAAACAGAAGTGTGATAAGATACAACCCAAGGAACAAATTTTAAAACTATTAATCATCACTCAGATACAGTTTTTATAAGCTTTTTCCTGTTTATTTCACTTGATTGCATTAACACTAGCATTGCCTACAGAAATGAGCTTTTGTGATGTGTGACATTATTCTCTTTCTTTATTTACTGTTGAAATTGGAAACAAATGTCTCAGTAAATAAATATCAGAAGAAAACCTGTATAAAATTTCAAATTGCTTGCTGTTGTTTCTATGATTTTAAAAATCAACACAGCTATGTATTTTGTGTGTGGTTAGATTTACTTCAATAAAAATATTTCAAAATCAAAGAAAAATCTTGTTCTTACGTATCCTAGGAAACGGATTAGTAAGATGGAGTGTTAATGAATCTATTCTAATTATTTTTTTCCTTTGGAGTTGATAGTGTAATTTGTTTAAATACAAGATTTAAATTCAGCCAGTCCATAACTTGACAAGAACAGTAACACAACTCAAACTATTAATTTTTCAGAGTTTATTTTGGGATTATTTCTCAGTAATAGTCTAAAAGAAATGACCAATTGTGATAATTATTGATGAGGCTTGAAGAGATTATAGTGTGAGTTGCTCTGGGGGGGCGGTCAGTCACTCAATCATGTCCGACTCTTTGCGACCCCGTGGACTGTAGCCCACTAAGCTCCTCCGTCCATGGGATTCTCCAGGCGAGAATACTGGGGTGGGTTGCCATTTCCTTCTCCAGGAGATCTAGGAAGACTTAAAAGCCTAAGAAAAAAGTTTTTAGAAAAAAAATTTAAATTTAATTGATTTAAAGGTTTCCAATAATCACTTAAGAGATTCCCATATTTTATGTAAAGGGTGAAATCCATGGTACACAAGGTCAGCTGTGAGTCCAACAGTCTTATTTAAACGGTCAGATCAGATCAGTCGCTCAGTCGTGTCCGACTCTTTGCAACCCCATGAATCGCAGCACGCCAGGCCTCCTGGTCCATCACCAACTCCTGGAGTTCACTCAGACTCATGTCCATCGAGTCAGTGATGCCATCCAGCCATCTCATCCTCTGTCGTCCCCTTCTCCTCCTGCCCCCAATCCCTCCCAGCATCAGAGTCTTTTCCAATGAGTCCACTCTTCGCATGAGGTGGCCAAAGTACTGGAGTTTCAGCTTTAGCATCATTCCTTCCAAAGAAATCCCAGGGCTGATCTCCTTCAGAATGGACTGGTTGGATCTCCTTGCAGTCCAAGGGACTCTCAAGAGTCTTCTCCAACACCACAGTTCAAAAGCATCAATTCTTCGGCGCTTAGCCTTCTTCACAGTCCAACTCTCACATCCATACATGACCACAGGAAAAACCATAGCCTTGACTAGACGGACCTTTGTTGGCAAAGTAATGTCTCTGCTTTTCAATATGCTATCTAGGTTGGTCATAACTTTCCTTCCAAGGAGTAAGCGTCTTTTAATTTCATGGCTGCAGTCACCATCTGCAGTGATTTTGGTGCCCAGAAAAATAAAGTCTGACACTGTTTCCATTGTTTCCCCATCTATTTCCCATGAAGTGATGGGACCGGATGCCATGATCTTCGTTTTCTGAATGTTGAGCTTTAAGCCAACTTTTTCACTCTCCACTTTCACTTTCATCAAGAGGCTTTTGAGTTCCTCTTCACTTTCTGCCATAAGGGTGATGTCATCTGCGTATCTGAGGTTATTGATATTTCTCCCAGCAATCTTGATTCTAGCTTGTGTTTCTTCCAGTCCAGCGTTTCTCATGATGTACTCTGCATATAAGTTAAATAAGCAGGGTGACAATATACAGCCTTGATGTACTCCTTCTTCTATTTGGAACCAGTCTGTTGTTCCATGTCCAGTTCTAACTGTTGCTTCCTGACCTGCATACAAATTTCTCAAGAGACAGATCAGGCGGTCTGGTATTCCCATCTCTTTCAGAATTTTCCACAGTTTATTGTGATCCACACAGTCAAAGGCTTTGGCATAGTCAATAAAGCAGAAATAGATGTTTTTCTGGAACTCTCTTGCTTTTTCCATGATCCAGCGGATGTTGGCAACTTGATCTCTGGTTCCTCTGCCTTTTCTAAAACCAGCTTGAACATCAGGAAGTTCACGGTTCACATATTGCTGAAGCCTGGCTTGGAGAATTTTGAACATTACTTTACTAGCATGTGAGATGAGTGCAATTGTGCAGTAGTTTGAGCATTCTTTGACATTGCCTTTCTTTGGGATTTGAATGAAAACTGACCTTTTCCAGTCCTGTGGCCACTGCTGAGTTTTCCAAATTTGCTGGCATAGTGAGTGCAGCACTTTCACAGCATCATCTTTCAGGATTTGGAATAGTTCAACTGGAATTCCATCACCTCCACTAGCTTTGTTCGTAGTGATGCTTTCTAAGGCCCACTTGACTTCACATTCCAGGATGTCTGGCTCTAGGTCAGTGATCACACCATCGTGATTATCTGGGTCGTGAAGATCTTTTTTGTACAGTTCTTCTGTGTATTCTTGCCATCTCTTCTTAATATCTTCTGCTTCTCTTAAGTCCATACCATTTCTGTCCTTTATCGAGCCCATCTTTGCATGAAATGTTCCTTTGGTATCTCTGATTTTCTTGAGGAGATCCCTAGTCTTTCCCATTCTGTTGTTTTCCTCTATTTCTTTGCATTGATTGCTGAAGAAGGCTTTCTTATCTCTTCTTGCTATTCTTTGGAACTCTTCATTCAAATGGGTATATATCTCCTTTGCTTTTCACTTCCCTTCTTTTCATAGCTATTTGTAAGGCCTCCTCAGACAGCCATTTTTCTTTTTTGCATTTCTTTTCCATGGGGATGGTCTTGATCCCTGTCTCCTGTACAGTGTCACGAACCTCCATCCATAGTTCATCAGGCACTCACTCTATCTATCAGATCTAGTCCCTTAAATCTATTTCTCACTTCCACTGTATAATCATAGGGGATTTGATTTAGGTCATACCTGAATGGTCTAGTGGTTTTCCCTACTTTCTTCAATTTAAGTCTGAATTTGGCAATAAGGAGTTCATGGTCTGAGCCACAGTCAGCTCCTGGTCTTGTTTTTGCTGACTGTATAGAGCTTCTCCATCTTTGGCTGCAAAGAATATAATCAATCTGATTTCGGTGTTGACCATCTGGTGATGTCCATGTATAGAGTCGTCTCTTGTGTTGTTGGAAGAGGGTGTTTGTTATGACCAGTGCATTTTCTTGGCAAAACTCTATCAGTCTTTGCCCTGTTTCATTCTGTATTCCAAGGCCAAATTTGCCTGTTACTCCAGGTGTTTCTTGACTTCCTACTTTTGTATTCCAGTGCCCTATAATGAAAAGGACATCTTTTTTGGGTGTTAGTTCTAAAAGGTCTTGGAGGTCTTCATAGAACCATTCAACTTCACCTTCTTCAGCATTACTGGTTGTGGCATAGACTTGGATTACTGTGATATTGAATGGTTTGCCTTGGAAACAAACAGAGATCATTCTGTCATTTTTGAGATTGCATCCAAGTACTGCATTTCGGATTACCATTTAAATGGTAGTATTCCCAATTAGAAATTTCCCACAAAAGAGACTTAGTCTTACAGGAAACTTCATCCAAAACAATGAATATTTTCTAGGCTTCCTCCCTAGGCTTCCTTTATTATAGAGCTGGTGGTTATGCTTTGTCAATGTTAATAATATTAAGCCAAAGTGAAAGTGTTAGTTGCTTAGTCATTTCTGACTCGTTGAGATTCCATGGACTGCAGGTCACTAAGCTCCTCTGTTCATGGAATTCTCTGGTCAAGAATACTGGAGTGGGTAGCCATTCCCTTCTCCAGGGGATCTTCCCAACCCAGGGATCAAAGCCGGGTCTCCTGCATTGCAGGCAGATTCTTTGCCATCTGAACCACCAGGGAAACCCATTAATAATATAATAGCCAGTTATTTTACCAGCAAAAGCAAGCCTATTCTGAAATAGTCAGAAGAACTGCACTGTGGGATATGTGAACTGTGGTGGACCATAGGCAATTCAGAAAACAAGGAAGGCAAATAGGTTCTTATGGGGAAAAGGGAGGAGTAGAGACGGGCTGTAATAACCAAGGGGACCACTGGAAGAAGCTGCAAGTCCAAAGTATGGAGGCTTCTTATCTGTTGGGGCTGCTAGCAGACTGGATTGTCAGTGCCTGAGAGTTTTATTTTTCCTGCTGGACAGCTGAGTAGGAGACGCCTTCCTATCAGAGATGTAGGCTTATGCCTCTTCCTGTTTGGAGTAATTGATAACGCAATGCAGGGCAAAGAGAGCTCCTTAGAGAGGCTGTCCTGGCTCCAATTTTAGCTTAGGATTTCTTTAATTCTACAAAGTAAATATTCAAATTAAAATATTTGTCCAGAGAGATGCAAAGTTAAATTTTCCCCCAAAGCATCATTAATGACATATTCTGGGTCCAAGTTCTGCTATTAAATCAGATCTTTGAATCGTGGGTTTTGCCAGTTTTTCTTGCTCTGCCTTTATTAACTGTATAATAAGAAATGAATCCACCTAAATATTGGTAAGCCTTTATTTCTGTTAGTCTGATAACATTTTCTTCTATTTCTTTTCAGTCCTGATCATAATAAGATAGAGATTTTTGACCTACAGCATCATGGTTATAGTTAGATTTAAGAGAAAATAACCTTTGGACTTTTGTTCTTAAAATTGATTTTTTATCAGGGATGACCTTGTTTCTAGAAAACATCTTGTTTTCTAGGATATTGATCATAAAAACATATCTGGCTTGACCATCATTCGTAACAGTCATTCTTAGGAGATAGTCACAGAACTGAAAAAACATTGGCTTTTAAACTTGGATTTCCTTACATTTTGAGTCTATTCTCCCATCAGTACATATGTCAGACTTTTACCCTGTCCACTCCCCACAATGCTCTTGCTTCTAAACTTGGGTTATTCTTAGTGAATGAAAGAAAAGAGGAGACCAGAAACTTATATTCTCAAACATGACTAGTTGAACATATGATAACAACAGAAAAAATTTTTTTTAAAAACTTAAAAGCAAGTAATTGCATAGTGCATTGTTTCTGGAGTCATGATGGTTTCCCAAGGATCAACTGAGTGATATCTGAATTACTAATAGATTGAAAACTTCCTATGTTCTAGGAGCTATGCTATGCTAAGGCCTTTCCATTTACATCATTTCACTTATTCCTCAATATTTCCCATCTAAATAGATGGAGAAACAATGGAAACAGTGACAGACTTTATTTTTGGGGGCTCCAAAATCACTGCAGATGGTTGACTGCAGCCATGAAATTAAAAGTCACTTGCTCCTTGGAAGAAAAGCTATAATCAAGCTAGACAGCATATTATAAAGCAGAGACATTACTTTGCCAACAAAGGTCCGTTTAGTGAAAGCTATGGTTTTTCCAGTAGTCATGTATGGATGTGAGAGTTGGACTATAAAGAAAGCTGAGTGCCAAAGAATTGATGCTTTTGAACTGTGGTGTTGGAGAAGACTTGAGAGTCCCTTGGACTGCAAGGAGATCAAACCAGTCCATCCTAAAGGACATCAGTCCTGAATATTCATTGGAAGGACTGATGTTGAAGCTGAAACTCCAATACTTTGGCCACCTGATGTGAAGAGCTGACTCATTGGAAAAGACCCTGATGCTGGGAAAGATTGAAAGCAGGAGGAGAAGGGGATGACAGAGGATGAGATGGTTGGATGGCATCACCGACTTGATGGACATGAGTTTGAGCAAGCTCTGGGAGTTGGTGATGGACAGGGAAGCCCGGCGTGCTGCAGTCCATGGGGTCACAAAGGGTCTGACATGATTGAACGACTGAACTGAACTGACTTATTACTCCCAATAACTGTGGTTAGTTGGGTACTAGTCTCATCTTATACATCAGAAAATCGAGGCACAGGGTGGTTAAGTGACTTTCTGAAATACACACAGTGCTCAGTGGCAGAGCTGAGAATGAAATGTGTGCTGCTTGACCTCAATGCCCAGGCCCTTATCTGTTGTTCTCACTTTTTCTCTTTCAAGGGATGTGCAGTGGATGATTCAATAAATGGAGGGTAATGCTTATTTTAATTCTGTTGATGAATGTTCACAGTTGCATTGAGACATTTTATTCACCTATTCTTCTACTGTCATTTACATTAGCACTAAAGATCTGTGCCTTTGACTGTCACATTCAAATACCTTTTCTTAAGGAAGACACTAATTTTCATCTTACTTTCCTGGTCCTTGTGTTTGTTTTATAATCTAATATTGTGATTAGGGTTATATTTTGGACAACTGTGTTTTTGTGCAAGGGGGACAGAATTAGAGCTTTAAGGTAATGAATTTTCTATACTGTTTGGGAGATGTGCAGATGCTATTATTCTCTAGGTATAAAATGCTCTATCTATCACTGGTTCTTGTTAACTTTGTTGTTTAAATCTTCTACAACAGAGGCTGGCAATCTTTCCTTAAAGGACAGATAGTAAATATTTTTGGCTTTGCAGACCATACATTCTCTGTCATAGCTACTCAATTCTGCTGTTGTAATGCAAAAGCAACCATAGACTATATGTAAATAAATGAGTGTAGCTGTGTTCCAATAAAATTTTATTTTCAAAAATTGGCTGCCAGCCAGCCAGCAAGGCAGAATTTGCTGATTCATGTTCTGTTACTTTATTTATTTGTTATCTACCTGATCTATCATTTTCTGTAGGGTGTGTTAAAATTTCCAAGTAAATTCATAATTTGTTCTTGATTTATCACCTTAAAAACTTGTCGGTTATTACTTTATAATTTAGAATAGGAGCAGAAAATAGGGGTTGAGAAGGTGAACTCTGAGTCATGAGCATGTCCTTATGCAAGACTCTTCACCCTCTATGACTCAGTTCCCTACTCTGCTGAATGGAGGTTAATATTTACAGCATAGGTTTGTTGAGGATTAAATGAGTTAATACATGTAAAGCTCTTAGAAGAGTGCTTGGAATCTGATAGGCACTAACTGTAGATGAACTATTATTATTTGAGATGTTGCTAATCCCATGGACGGAGGAGCCTGGTAGGCTGCAGTCCATGGGGTCGCTAAGAGTCGGACACGACTGAGTGACTTCACTTTCACTTTTCACTTTCATGCACTGGAGAAGGAAATGGCAACCCACTCCAGTGTTCTTGCCTGGAGAATCCCAGGGACGGGGGAGCCTGGTGGGCTGCCGTCTATGGGGTCGCACAGACTCGGACACAACTGAAGCGACTTAGCAGCAGTAGCAGTAAGTGCACTTAGGGATATAATCATTATACCTTTTGGGTTTATATTCTTTTAACCTGTATATAATATTCTTCCCTGCTATTTTTGGCTTGGCATTCACTTTCAGCTGATGTTAAAACCACCTCTCTGGCTTTCTTTTGCTTCACACTTGCCTATTACGTCTTTTCCCTTCCTTTCATTTCCAGCTTTTCTATACTAAGCATGTCTCTAGACAATGTATTTTTAAATCTTATTTTTTGTTTGTTGTTAAACCAAACTGACACCCTGTTTGTTTTTGTTGGTTAGTTTAATGTAGTGATTTGCATTTATTTTAGTTATTGTCATATTTAGAGTTATTAAAACTTTCTGATTCATCTCATCTCTTTATCATACTTTCATTTGGTCAATTTATTTTTCCTTTCCTTACTTCTGATCAGTACATCAAATATTCTTATGCTGGTTAGACAGGTATACATTTAAAATTTTTGAATGTCCGGTGGTTACCTTAAACTTAAGACCTACTTTTATGGTTTTATTTTTTCCCCTTTCATAGTTCTTGATTTTTAATGATATCTATATTTTCTCCTTGAAGGTTGAGCTCTGAGTCATACTGCCTGAATTTGAATTCAGGCACTGAATGTGGCCCTGTGTCTTAGTGGCTGTGTGTCCTTATATAGGTTTTTAACCTCTCTGTTCTCAGTTTCCTCATCTGTAAAATGGTGTCTTCTGATGGCAACCTCTTCTTTCCTCTTTTCTCAAGAAAGTCCACTTGGTATCATCCCCCTTTAGCTCAGGTTATTAACTTTTTGCTCTGTTGCTTTTTAAAGGTAAAATAACCCTTTTTAACTTATTTACTCATTCTAACTTCCTTTATATCAGACTTCAGTTTTTTTCTTTCTTTTGGAGTACTTATTGTAAAAGTGTTTTCACAGCAGGTCTTTGTGCTATGCTGAGCTTTCTTCTGAGGCTTTGCCTACAAATAATACTTACTTATTGCCTTCTTATATTTAAATGACACTATGGAGAAGGCAATGGCACCCCACTCCAGTACTCTTGCTTGGAAAATCCCATGGACGGAGGAGCCTGGTAGACTGCAGTCCATGGGGTCGCGAAGAGTTGGACACGACTGAGCGACTTCACTTTCACTTTTCACTTTCATGCATTGGAGGAGGAAATGGCAACCTACTCCAGGGTTCTTGCCTGGAGAATCCCAGGGACAGGGGAGCCTGGTGAGCTGCCGTCTATGGGGTCGCACAGAGTCAGACACAACTGAAGCGACTTAGCAGCAGCATTGGGCATAAAATTTTAACTTCAGTGCTTTTGTCTTTAAACACTTTAAAAACATTTTGCATTGTCTCTGCTATGGCTGTCAAGACAACTAATCATCTGAATTTTATTCTTTGTAGTGGAATTGCTCTTTCTTACTAGAAGCTTTCCAAATTTTCTCTTGAACTTTGAAGTCCTTTAGTTTTCCTCTACTGATGTCTAGATTTTGGATTTTCTTTTCCACTTCTGTTTGCCCTTTGATGTGCCATATGCCTTCTTAATCTAAGGCCTTTCATCTTTAATTCTGGGAAACTATCAGTCATTAATTCTTCAAATATTTACCTCCTTTCATTTACTCTCCCTTTACAGTTGACCCTTGAACAACATGGGTTTGAACATGAGTTTCAACATGGATCCACTCATACAAAGATTTTTTAAAATAAATATGTACTGCAATACTGCATGATGTGTGGTTGGTTGAATTTGTAGATGCTGAATTGAAGATGTGGAGGAAAGACTAATGTTAGATGCAGATTTTTAATTATATAGACGGTAAGCATCTCTACCTGCTGTGTGTTTAAGGGCCAATTATATGCTATTAATATTATGTAGATGGTAACACTCTCCTTTATATTTCTTAAATATATTCATAGTATCTGACATATATTCCATCTTAATTCATCCCTGAATCCTTCTGTGATTCCTTGGCCCAGGATAGGGAGTCTGAAACTGGTGTCCTGGTTTGTAAACCCCCTGAACAGACTGTTATTTCCTTTCCACTTAAGGTCATAACCACTTTCTAGATCTTCAGGAGGCTCATGTGGATTTTATGTTAGCTTTTAAAAACATAAAATGCATATGTTTCCTCCCTGGTTTTTGGTTTCTTTTTCTTGTTTTTCCTTTGTTTTGGTTTTTGCTTTTTTAAAATTGAGTTCAGGAGAGGAAGTTAGCAGTCTTGGTTAATTCATTGTCATGCTACAAGGGTACTTTTTTTTTTAGTAAAATATTGCCAGTTCTCAAGTTATATGTGAGTGAAAGTCGCTCAGTCTTGTCCAGCTCTTTGCGACTCCAGTTCTCCAAGCCAGAATACCTGAGTGGGGTAGCCTTTCTCTTCTCCAGGGGATCTTCCCAACCCAGGGATCAAACCCAGGTCTCCTGCATTGCAGGAGGATTCTTTACCAGCTGAGCCACGAGGAAAGCCCAGTGTTTAAAAAGGACAGTGTATACAGTTGCTTCTTCCAAAATTTAGAAAGTTTATTAATCATTGCATATCATATATATTAGACTTAGCCGTATCAATCTCCACCTCTGAAGACTGCTGATATGAATAAAATGGTATGTCTGTAGTATATAGACTTGACTCAACCTTTCTCTTCTTGATGAGGCTGAAAGGGCCAATACTGTACTTCAAGGATATAATTTACGTACTTGAATGATGATTCTCTAGTTCTACGTGTAGTAATTTTTACCAGTCTTGCTGATTTACGACAACAGCAAAGTCATATCTTAAAATTTATGGTATTTTAATACAAAATTTAAATTGAATTTTACTTTCATTGATTTCCACAAAGTCAAGCAATTCACTTCAGGATTATAAATTCTGCACCTACACCAGGTCTGTCAAGCAATGATGATGAAGACTGATGCTCTTTCTGTTCTTTTGATTTTCATGCAACATCCTGGTTTTGTAAGTCTTCTTGTGGGAAGGTTTACCTGAGAGTTCAACAGAGCGTCTTATCACCAGCCTTATGTAACTTGTATGATATTTATTTTCCTGGAGGAAAAAAAAATAGATTTAAGGGTTAGGTTAAATTAATTTAATTTTTTAAAATATATTCCTATTAAGGTTCTGAATGATAGTTGATTTAGTTGATAAAAACAGTTTGTGTCAAGTGTTGAAATTAATTACTGAGATGGCATGTAAAATCTTTCTCTGGAATTCTTTAAATGCAGGATATATTTTTATCTTTCTGAGGTGGCTAGTTTAGGGGTATTTTTAAAGATTGAAGGACTGAAATGATATCTTTTCTATTTGAATCCTTTGACTGAAACTGCTCTCCAATTTTAGCTGAAAAATGCATTCTTTAAAATGCATCCTTTTGTGCCACTGATATTCTTTAAAGTAAAGCCTTGAAGAAATAATATTTTATTTGAAATTTTGTATTGATCACTTTTTCTTCCCTTTCTCTCCTAATAATTTGTATCTGCTCCTTCATTTTTGTCCTAATAGCTCCTGGAAATACCTGAGATGTTCTCTCTAGCTTTGGCATAGATTTTATAGCTTTTTAAAGAATTGCCTTATTTGTACACTTATTTTCTCCTTCCCTAACTTTTCCTTCTTACACCCCTCAAACAAATATGTCTCAGTGACATCAGATCAGATCAGTCACTCAGTCGTGTCCAACTCTTTGCGACCCCATGAATTGCAGCTCGCCAGGCCTCCCTGTCCCTCACCAATTCCTGGAGTTCACTCGGACTCACGTCCATCGAGTCAGTGATGCCATCCAGCCATTTCATCCTCTGTCGTCCCCTTCTCCTCCTGCCCCCAATCCCTCCCAGCATCAGAGTCTTTTCCAATGAGTCCACTCTTCGCATGAGGTGGCCAAAGTACTGGAGTTTCAGCTTTAGCATCATTCCTTCCAAAGAAATCCCAGGGCTGATCTCCTTCAGAATGGACTGGTTGGATCTCCTTGCAGTCCAAGGGACTCTCAAGAGTCTTCTCCAACACCACAGTTCAAAAGCGTCAATTCTTCAGCACTCAGCCTTCTTCACAGTCCAACTCTCACATCCATACATGACCATAGGAAAAACCATAGCCTTGACTAGACGAACCTTTGTTGGCAAAGTAATGTCTCTGCTTTTGAATATGCTATCTAGGTTGGTCATAACTTTCCTTCCAAGGAGTAAGTGTCCTTTAATTTCATGGCTGCAGTCAGTAGATTAGAACAATTAAATATTACTATGACCATGGCCTGAATTTTCCCTAGTTTTATTCAGACATTGTAATATTCTTAACCCCTCTCTACCTCCTCACACATCCTTTCAGGAGAAAAGTGATTTATTTTCCTGGTTCACTTGGGGACAGGAAGTGGTCATGCAGGGTTCAGATCTTTCTCCTCTTATCTCATGGAACCCAGTTGCTCTAAGGAAGAATGCAATTTTTCTCCCCTGCTTTTCCATGCTGCAGAGTTTATGGAGCAGCTTGCTTCTATCTGTGTCTGAGTAAGGCCTATGATTGTTTCAAAACTCCCTGTGACTAGGTGAGAAAGGCTTTCTAATTCTGAGATTCTGCCCACTTAACTACTGAGTGTTTGGATGTAAATCTACTATCTTATTGTCTTCTATTTGTTCCACTTATTCTTTGTTTCTTTTTCTTTTCTTTATTGCTTTCTTTTAGGTTTAGTTATGATTCCATCCTTTAAAAAAGCATTATTTTTTAAATTAAAAATTTTATTCTTTTAGGGCTTACCTTCAAAATTAGAAGATGCATTTACAATTACCAAAAATATTCAGTAATAATTTGTGAAAGTCTAAGTTAATGAAAATTTTCACTAAGATAATACAAGTACCTTGGAAAACTTTATTAATTACTGCCATAACTAATATGCTGTTGTGTCCAGGTAATATTCATTATTAGCATTTTAGAAATCATAAGACTTTTTTTTATACATTTAATATTATTTCATATTTACACTTTTTTACCACCTTATTCATCCTTTATTTTTTGCTGCATTTCAGAGCTTCCATCTCAGATAATCGTTCTTTTCCATTAAATATGTTCTTTAGAATTTCCTTTAATGTGAGTCTTCTGGTGATAACTAAACCTTTTTCTCCTAATTGAAAATGTTGTACTTTATTTTTGAATGATATTTTTACTGAATATGGAATTCTAGAGTGCTATTTTCTCCCTTACCTCTCCCCTCTCCCACCCTCCTCTCATTGAAAGTAATCCAATGTACTACTTGGACTACTTGGAAAGTAGTCTTGGCTTTCACTGTTAGTATTGTGAAGTCAGCTAGAATTCTAACTTTTGAGCCTTTGGAGCACTTTTTTTCTGGCTTTAAGACTTCTTAGTCTTCTGTTTCTGCCCTTTTTGATATGGTGTCTATGTGTATTTCTTTTTAATGTACCCTGCTTAGAATTTATTTGTCTTCTTGAATCTGTGGATTAACATCTTTCATCAGTCTTCACGTATTCTTAGCTATTCTCTTTTCAAGGTATTGTCTCCAGCACATTCTCTTGTCTTCTTCTGGGTCTCTGAAAAAAACATTTATTATATCTTCTCAACATATCCTGTAAATGTCTTTTCTGAATTTTCTGTGGTATATTCTGGATAGTTTCTTTTGACCTGTCTTTTAGTTGACTAATTTTTTTCTGTGTCTAATATATTGTTCAAACCATCTGCTGAGTTCTTAATTTTAGGAATTATGTATTTCAATTCCAGACTTTTACTTGTTTTTCTTTTAGTCTTTTTTTAAAAATAGTTTTCAATTTCTGTCTTAAACTTAAATATTGGTCTTTATTTCTTTCAACATAATAAGCACAATTGTTTTTTGTTGTTTTGCTTTCTTAGTAGTCTTTGCCTGATAATTTCAATGCATCATATATTTGTGAGTTATTTCTGTTATGTATTGTTTATATATTTTTTTAGGGTCTTTGTTTCCTTCTGTGTTTGATTACTTTTAAGCCTATGCTGCACATCGTATTTAAAAAATATTTGGAGAAATATTTGATGCCTAGGATGATGGTGCTTTACTCAGAGAGAACTTTCATTTGGTTCAAAGCTTGAGATTCCTGGACCTCCAGCTGATTGGAGATTAGGTTACAAATAGCTGCTATTGCTGATTTAGTTTTGGTTAACATCTACCCTGAGGGCATGATTTTCATAATTTTAAAGTGGGAATTAATTTATCAGAATCCTATTCCTTGGCAGTGTCCAGACCTTGATTTCTGTCTCCTTTTCCAAAATACAGATGAACTTCATAGTTTCTTTTCCAACATAAGCAAATGTCTTTGGAAAAAGTATAGCTTTGAGTGCCTCACCTTACATTTCTCATTTCTTGTGTTTTAATCATGGTCTTGCAATACTGCGTTATTTTGTAAGGTTTTTGGTTCGCTTTTGTCTTTTTTTGTTGTTGTTTTGGTTTTGGTTCAGCTTTCTTAGTTGTTCTCAGTGAGGAGCTTAGTTCAAATTATCTAGTCTGCTATTCTTTTCTTTTCCATGAGAACTCCCTGCCTACAGAGATCAGGATTTTTGGTTTGCTCCTGAACATGAGTTTACTTTGGAAAAAGGGTACTGGTGAGGCTATTACTTCTATCAAATGCTTCTTATATTGTATTTGTCAATTGACTTTTAAATAAGATGAACTTTTTTTTTTGTTTTTTACTTCTCTGCTGCATCTTAATCTATTTTCCTATAGGCTTTTTTTTTTTTTTCCCTGAAATGAAGATTTTTTTCAAACTAGGTATGTGTCCTTACATGCCATGATATTGGCATGGATCTTTATAATAAAGTCAGTGGACAATACTGAAAGATTTGACAAGACAAGGAGAGAGAAAAAAGAGATAAAGTAAGCTATGGTAAAGTATTAAATACATTCGCCAGGCAAGAGATCATTTTCTACTTGGGCAAGAGTCATTACTGGTGAGGTGGCAGGAAGAATGAATGGGAGATGAGGGAGTAGAGATAGTTTGTTTACTTCAGGGTTAAGAGCCTTTAAGATTCATTCTGAACGTCAACTCTCAGAGTAAGTTCTCTTATATACTCCTAAAACTAAGATCATGGCATTTGGTCCCATCACTTCATGACAAATAGATGGGGAAACAATGGAAACAGTGAGAGACTATTTTCTTGGGATCCAAAATCACTGCAGATCATGACTGCAGCCGTGAAACTAAAATATGCTTGCTCCTTGGAAGAAAAGTTATGACCAACTTAGCATATTAAAAAGCAGAGATATTATTTTGCCAACAAATTTCCATCTAGTCAAAGCTATGGTTTTTACAGTAGTCATGTATGGTTGTGAGAGTTGGACTATAAAGAAAGCTGAGCACCGAAGAATGGATGCTTTTGAACTGTGGTGTTGGAGACTCTTAAGAGTCCCTTGGACTGCAAGGAGATCCAACCAGTCTATCCTAAAGGAAATCAGTCCTGAATATTCACTGGAAGGGCTGATGCTGAAGCTGAAACTGCAATACTTTGGCCACCTGATGCAAAGAACTGACTCATTGGAAAAGACCCTGATGCTGGGCAAGATTGAAGGCAGGAGGAGAAGGGGAAGACAGAGGATGAGATGGTTGGATGGTGTCACTGACTCGATGGACATGAATTTGAGCAAGCTCTGGGAGTTGGTGATGGACAGGGAGGCCTGGCGTGCTGCAGTCCATGGGGCTGCAAAGAGTCAGACATGAATGAGTGACTGAACTGAACTGAAGTGAACTGTGGTGCAATTACCACTGTCTTGGAATGCACAGGGTGTACCACTGCAACGCCTTGATGTTTCAGTCAATAGACCGTTGGGAAGATCACTTTGGAAGAACTGAAAAACCTTCCAATTCCTTCTTCTAGTAAAAATTTAAAAGATTCCCTCATCAAATAATATAATGTGTCAACATTTTTGAAGGTGATCTTGAAGATAATGAAGAACAGAGGATGACATTTCATAGCAAAATATGGATTTCTATAATTCTGAGCCTAGAGGGAATTAAACTCTGTGAGCGTGAGAAAGTTTTAGGAATCCCTAAATTCATTTCACTTACATTTTCCTTTTTATGTATGCACAGTAGTGATAAATAATAACATTTTATAAATAAGTCTGAAAGAGAGCTGTCATGTTAAAATGACAATTATAACTGATAAGAAAACAGGTAATAGTTTGAGAGCTTTGTAATACTTTGCTTTTAATCACTTGCACAATATACCACAGGATAAATATGCAATAATTTATTTAACTTGTCTATTGATGATTACTTAGGTTGTTTGCAGGCTTGCTTTTACAAACAGTGCTGCAGTAAATGCCTTGAACATGAATCATGGAGTTAATAGGAGGGTTTTGGTAGGATAAATTCCTAGAAGTAGGATTGCGCTTGTGCTCAGCTGTGTCTGACTTTTTGTGACCCCATGGACTGTAGCCTGCCAGGCTCCTCTCTCCATGGAATTTTCCAGGCAAGAATACTGGAGCAGGTTGCCATTTCCTACTCCAGGGAATCTTCCTGACCCAGGATCGAACCTGTGTCTCTTGTGTTTCCTGCATTTGAAAGCAGATTCTTTACCACTGTGCCACCTGGGAAGCCCAATAGAACTTCCTAATTGGCTTCCAAAGATATTGTTGTTTTTCTTGTCACTTTGTTTCAGATTTACAGATTACCTTGAGGGCAGAATTATCATCATTATTGATGTGATTTTTCATAATTTCAATGTATCCTTTTGTTATTTTAGGACTAGTCTTTTCCTTTATATATATATGTATGTGTGTGTGTGTGTATACATATACACACACACATATATATACATACACACATACATCAACATCCATTGGATCATAGAAAAAGCAAGAAAATTCTAGAAAAACATCTAACTCTGCTTCACTGACTACATTAAAGACTGTGTAGACCATAACAAACTGTGGAAAATTCTTAAAGAGTTGGGAATACTGGACAACTTAACTTGCCTTCTGAGAAACCTGTATGCAGGTCAAGAAACAACAGTTAGAACTAGACGTGGAACAGCAGACTGGTTCAAAATTGGGAAAGGAGTATGTCAAGGTTGTATACTGTCACTCTGCTTATTTATCGTCTATGCAGAGTACATCATGTGATGTGCCGGGCTGGATGAAGCACAAGCTGGAATCAAGATTGCCAGGAGAAATATCAATAACCTTAGATATGCAGATAACACCACCCTAATGGCAGAAAGTGAAGACTAACTCCAGAGCCTCTTGATGAAAGTGAAAGAGGAGAGTGAAAAAAAACTGGCTTAGAACTCAACATTCAAAAAACTAAGATCATGGTATCTGGTCCCATTTGCTTCATGGCAAATAGATGCAGGAAATGGAAAGAGTGATAGACTTTATTTTCTTGTGCTCCAAAATCAGTATGGATGCTGACTGGACCCATGAAATTAGAAGACATTTGCTCTTTGGAAGAAAAGCTATGGCAAACCTAGACAGTGTATTAAAGAGCAGAGACGTCACTTTGTCAACAAAAGTCTGTATAGTCAAAGCTATGGTTTTTCCAGTAGTCCATGTATGGATGTGAGAGTTGGACCATAAAGAAGGCCGATCACTGAGGAACTGATGCTTTTGAACTGTGGTGCTGGAGAAGACTCTTGAGAGTGCCTTAGACAGCAAGGAAATCAAACCAGCCAATCTAAAGGAAATCAACCCTGAATATTCATTGGAAGGACTGAACCTTCCAATGTTGAACCTGAAGCTCCAATACTGCGGCCACCTAATGCGAAGAGCAGACTCATTGGAAAAGACCCTGATGCTGGGAAAGACTGATGGCAGGGGGAGAAGAGGGTGACATAGGATGACATTGTTGGATGGCATCATACTGACTCAATGTACATGAGTTTGAGCAAACTCCAGCAGACAGTGAAGGACAGGGAAGCCTGGCATGTCGCAGTCCACGGGATCACAAAGAACTGGACATGTGTTAGTGACTGAACAACAACAAATAGTGTGTGATTAGAATATATAAGCACTCCAAGGATGAAAAATAAAAAGTGGGTTTTTTTTTTCTTTCTACCCCAGACTTTTCCAACTTAAACTACTGTGAACATATTCCTAGATATAATTTTCCCCCAAATATTTTTGCAGATATACTTACTCACAATTTTGTACACGTGTATGCACACACACATACATTTCTTTTTAAAAAGGAAATCACAAATAAATTATGTTATACACAGTATTTTGTTCCTTATGTATTTCACTTACGTCTTTAGGTCTCTTCATGTAAATACATGCAAGATCTAGTTCATATGACAAACAGACACACATATGGACAGCTATTAGTGGACATTAGGTTAAGAACAGATTTTTTTTTTGTTTGTTTTAAACCATGCTACAGTAGACATTCTTATTAGGATTTGGAACACTTCTGAGAGTTATCTCAGAGCAGGCTGTGTAGCATGGTGACTAATAGCATAGATTCTGATGACAGACTGCCTGGAGTTTGAATTTATTACTTGTTCCTTATTGGCTTTGTGAACTTGGGCAAGTTATTTGACTTCTCCATGTTTCACTTTCTGAAAAATAGTACATACTTGATGTGAGGATAAATATATATACAAAGAGCTTGAAATGATGCTTGGTATATAGTAAGCAATCAATAAATGCTATCGTTAATATCATTGTGGTAAAATTTGTGATATATACATGATAAAAGTTTTCATTCTGGAAGAAAAGAAGGAAGAGTTGAAAAAGAATGGAAAGAAGAGATGGAGGAGGAAGAAAAAATAAGAACAGAAAGAGAGAAAAGAAAGGAAATGGTGGAGGAGGAGGATCAAAGGGAAAGAGAGAGGAAGGACTAGGAAGATGAGGATGAAGCAAAGGGGGATGGAGAACAATGACATAAGGTTTGTACAATAATTGAAAGCTCACAGTGATGGGTTGGGGACTTTCTTGATTATCATGATTATTACTTCAGAGCCCGATGCAGAGGGTTGGGTTAATCTCACCCCTCAGTTCACTGCACATTGTCCTTGCAAGGAACCTGTAATGAGCTTACACACTCATGCTTTTTTATGCTCAGTCCCAACTCCATTCCCTTCCTCCCTCTACAGGCTGCCATTGTAAAGTGTAGTTGTTTGCATTCAACTTGTGTCTTGTTTTGTGTACGACTGGTTTTAATTTGCTTAAATGGTTTCATAATCTGTATCTCAGGTTTTTAAACTTTTCATAGTTGTATTCTTACAACTTTAATTTGTCTTTTATTAATGAACTCTTAATTGGCTTTCCATTTTCAGAATTTTTCCCTTCTAGGCTATTCTAAACCAGTTCTTCTCAGACTTTAATGTGCTGCATGTTCCCTGGGGGATCTTGTCCCCATGTAGACTCTGATTCTGTATGTTTGCAGTGGAGACTGAGAGTCTGAATTTCTAACAAGCTGAGATTAGATGCTGATGCTGCTGGTCTGGGAACCACACTTGAAGGAGCAAGGTCTATAAAAGATTGTTAATTTTCTCACTACTAAAATTCCGATCATCTTATTTATCTGCTTAATATCCTTCTATGTCTCAAATACTCACCCTTACTTATTAAAATATTTTTCATCTTGATGTGTGTGCCTTCCATAGTATGGCTCCAACCCGCCTTTCCATTTGTGTCTCTCATTAATCTCCAACTTATTCCTATACTTTAGCTTACTTGGTAAGTTCCTTGAACTTTCTTTTTTTTTGGCAGTGCCACATGGCATATTGGATCTTAAGTTTTTCCAACCAGGGATCAAACCCATGCCCCCTGCATTGGAAGCACAGAGTCTTAACTGTTGGACAATCAGGGAAGCCCCCCTAGTCTTTCCTTTTCCTTGGCCTTCTTCCATGAATATCATCATTTTTTATTTAAAATTTTTTTATTGGAATTAAAAAAATTATTTATTTTAATTGGAGGCTAATTACTTTACAGTATTGTGGTGGCTTTTGCCATACATTCACATGAATCAGCCATGGGTGTACATGTGTTCCTCATACTGAACTTCCCTTCCACCTCCCTCCCCCATCCTATCCCTCAGGGTCATCCCAGTGCCCCAGCCCTGAGCACCCTGTCTCATTCATTGAACCTGGACTGGTGATCTATTTCACATATGATAATATACACATTACACTGCTATTCTCTCAAATCATCTTACCCTTGCTTTCTTCCACAAAGTCCAAAAGTCTGTTTTGTACATCTGTGTCTCTTTCGCTGTCTCACATATAGGGTCATCATTACCATCTGTCTAAATTCCATATATATGCATTAATATACTGTATTGGTGTTTTTCTTTTTGACTTCGCTCTGTATAACAGGCTCCAGTTTCATCCACCTCATTAGAACTGATTCAAATGGATTCTTTTTAAAAGCTGAGTAATAGTCCATTGTGTATATGTACCACAGCTTTCTTATCCATTCATCTGCCGACGGACATCTAGGTTGCTTCCATGTCCTGGCTATTGTAAACAGTGCTGCGATGGACATTGGGGTACATATATCTCTTTCAATTCTGGTTTCCTCGGTGTGTATGCCCAGCAGTGGGATTGCTGGGTTGTATGGCAGTTCTAGCTCCAGTTTTTAAAGGAATCTCCACACTGTTCTCCAGAGTGACTATACTAGTTTGCATTCCCACCAACAGTGTAAGAGGCTTCCCTTTTCTCCACACCCTCTCCAGCATGTATTGTGTGTAGAATTTTTGATAGCAGCCATTCTGACCGGTGTGAGATGGTACCTCATTGTGGTTTTGATTTGCATTTCTCTTATAATGAGTGATGTTGAGCATCTTTTCAAGTGTTTCTTAGCCATCTGTATGTCTTCTTTGGAGAAATGTCTGTTTATTTCTTTGGACCATTTTTTTATTGGGTCACTTATTTTTCTGGAATTGAGCTGCAGGAGTTGCTTGTATATTTTTGAGATTAATTGTCAATTGCTTCATTTGCTATTATTTTCTCCCATTCTGAAGGCTGTCTTTTCACCTTGCTTATAGTTTCCTTCATTGTGCAAAAGCTTTTAAGTTTAATTAGCTCCCATTTGTTTATTTTTGCTTTTATTTCCATTACTCTGGGAGGTGGATCCTGCTGTGATTTATGTCAGAGTGTTTTGCCTATGTTTTCCTCTAGGAGTTTTATGGTTTCTTGTCTTACATTTACATCTTTAATCCATTTTGAGTTAATTTTGTGTATGATGTTAGAAAGTGTTCTAGTTTCATTCTTTTACAAGTGGTTGACCAGTTTACCCAGCACCACTTGTTAAAGAGATTGTCTTTTCTCCATTGTATATTCTTGCCTCCTTTGTCAAAGATGAAGTGTTCATAGGTGCATGGATTTATCTCTGAGCTTTCTATTTTGTTCCATTGATCTATGTTTCTGTCTTTGTGCCAGTACCATACTGTCTTGATGACTGTAGCTTTGTAGTATAGTCTGAAGTCAGGCAAGTTGAGTCCTCCTGTTCCATTCTTCTTTCTCAAGATTGCTTTGGCTATTTGAGGTTTTTTGTATTTCCATACAAACTGTGAAATTATTTGTTCTAATTCTCTGAAAAATACCGTTGGTAGCTTGATAGGGATTGCACTGAATATATAGATTGCTTGGGGTAGTATACTCATTTTCACTATATTGATTCTTCCAATCCATGAACATGATACAATTCTCCATCTATTTGTGTCATCTTTGATTTCTTTAATCAGTGTTTTATAGACATAGGTCTTTTGTTTCTTTAAGTAGATTTATTCCTAAGTATTTTATTATTTTCATTGCAGTGGTGAATGGAATTGTTTCCTTAATTTCTTTTTTTGTTTTCTCATTGTTAGTGTATAGGAATGCAAGGGATTTCTGTGTGTTGATTTTATATCCTGAAACTTTACTATATTCATTGATTAGCTCTAGTAATTTTCTGGTGAAGGCTCTAGGGTTTTCTATGTAGAGGATCATGTCATCTGCGAGCAGTGAGAGTTTTACTTCTTTTCAAATCTGGATTCCTTTTATTTCTTTTTCTTCTCTGATCGCTGTGACTAAAACTTCCAAAACTATGTTGAATAGTAGTGGTGAGAGTGGGCACCCTTGTCTTGTTCCTGACTTTAGGGGAAATGCTTTCAATTTTTCACCATTGAGGATAATGTTTGCTGTGGGTTTATCATATATGGCTTTTATTATGTTGAGGTATGTTCCTTCTATGCCTGCTTTCTGGAGGGTTTTATCATAAATGGATGTTGAATTTTGTCAAAGGCTTTCTCTGCATATATTGAGATAGTCATCTGGTTTTTATTTTTCAATTTGTTAATGAGGTGTATCACATTGATTGATTTGAAAATATTAAAGAATCCTTGCATCCCTGGGATAAAGCCCACTTGGTCATGATGTATGATCTTTTTAATATGTTGTTGGATTCTGTTTGCTAGAATTTTGTTGAGGATTTTTGCATCTATGTTCGTCAGTGATATTAGCCTGTAGTCTTCTTCTTTTGTGGCATCCTTGTCTGGTTTTGGTATTAGGGTGATGGTGGCCTCATAGAATGAGTTTGGAAGTTTACTGGCCTCTGTAATTTTCTGGAAGAGTAGGATAGGTGTTATCTCTTCTCTAAATTTTTGGTAAATTCAGCTGTGAAGCCATCTGGTCCTGGACTTTTGTTCGTTGGAAGATTTCTGATTACAGTTTCGGTTTCTGTGCTTGTGATGGGTCTGTTAAGATTTTCTATTTCTTCCTGGTTCAGTTTTGGAAAGTTATACTTTTCTAAGAATTTGTCCATTTCTTCCAAGTTGTCCATTTTATTGGCATACAGTTGCTGATAGTAGTCTCTTATCATCCTTTGTATTTCTGTGTTGTCTGTTGTGAGTTCTCCATTTTCATTTCTAATTTTGTTGATATGATTTTTCTCCCTTTGTTTCTTGATGAGTCTGGCTAATGGTTTGTCTATTTTATTTATCTTTTCAAAGAACCAGCTTTTAGGTTTGTTGATTTTGGCTATGGTCTCCTTTGTTTCTTTTTCATTTATTTCTGCCCTAATTTTTATGATTTCTTTCCTTCTACTAACCCTGGGGAGCTTCATTTCTTCTTTTTCTAGTTGCTTTAGGTGTAGAGTTAGGTTATTTATTTGACTTTTCTCCTGTTTCTTGAGGTAGGCTTGTATTGCTATGAACCTTCCCCTTAGTACTGCTTTTACTGTATCCCATAGGTTTTGGGTTGTTGTATTTTTATTTTCATTTGTTTCTATGCATATTTTGATTTCTTTTTTGATTTATTCTGTGATTTGTTGGTTATTCAGAAGTGTGTTGTTTAGCCTCCATATGTTTGTATTTTTAATAGTTTTTTTTCCCTGTAGTTGACATTTAATCTTACCAGATTGTGATCAGAAAAGACACTTGAGATGATTTCAATTTTTTTGAATTTACCAAGGCTAGATTTATGGCCCAGGATGTGATCTCTCCTGGAGAAGGTTCCGAGTGCACTTGAGGAAAAGGTGAAATTCATTGTTTTAGGGTGAAATGTCATATAGATATCAATTAGGTCTAACTGGTCCATTGTATCATTTAAAGTTTGTGTTTCCTTGCTAATTTTCTGTTTAGTTGATCTATCCATAGGTGTGAGTGGGGGTATTAAACTCTCCCCCTATTGTTGTGTTACTGTTAGTTTCCCCTTTCATACTTGTTAGCATTTGCCTTACATATTGCAGTGCTCCTATGTTGGGTGCATATATATTTATAATTGTTATATCTTCTTCTTGGATGGATCCTTTGATAATTATGTAGTGTCCTTCTTTGTCTCTTTTCATGGCCTTTATTTCAAAGTCTATTGTATCTGATATGAGTATCGCTACTCCTGCTTTCTTTTGGTCTCCATTTGCATGAAATATCTTTTTCCAGCCCTTCACTTTCAGTTTGTAGTGTCCCTAGGTTTGAGGTGGGTCTCTTGTAGACAGCATATATAGGGGTCTTGTTTTTGTATCCATTCACCCAGTCTTTGTCTTTTGGTTGGGGCATTCAACCCATTTACATTTAAGGTAATTATTGATAAGTATGATCCCATTGCCATTTACTTTGTTGTTTTAGGTTCGAGTTTATTAACCTTTTCTGTGTTTGCTGTCTAGAGATGATCCTTTAGCATTTGCTGAAGAGCTTGTTTGGTGGTGCTGAATTCTCTGAGCTTTTGCTTGTCTGTAAAGTTTTTTATTTCTCCTTCATATTTGAATGAGATTCTTGCTGGGTACAGTAATCTGGGTTGTAGGTTTTTCTCTTTCATCACTTGAAGTATGTCCTGCCTTTCCCTTCTGGCCTGAAGAGTTTCTATTGAAAGATCAACTGTTATCCTTGTGGGAATCCCCTTGTGAGTTATTTGTTGTTTTCCCTTGCTGCTTTTAATATTTGTTCTTTGTGTTTGATCTTCATTGATTTGATTAATATGTGTCTTGGGGTGTTTTGCCTTGGGTTTATCCTGTTTGGAACTCTCTGTGTTTCTTGGATTTGAGTGGCGATTTCCTTTCCCATTTTAGGGAAGTTTTCAACTATTATCTCCTCAAGTATTTTCTCATAGCCTTTCTTTTTGCTTTCTTCTTCTGGGACTCCTATGATTCAAATGTTGGGGTGTTTAACATTGTCGCAGAGGTCTCTGAGATTGTCCTCATTTCTTTTAATTCTTTTTTCTTTTTTCCTCTCTGCTTCATTTATTTCCACCATTCTATCTTCCACCTTACTTATCCTCAGTTATTCTACTGTTGGTTCCCTCCAGAGTGCTTTTGATCTCAGTTATTGCATTATTCATTATTGATTGACACTTTTTTATTTCTTCTAGGTCCTTGTTAAACTTTTCTTGCATCTTCTCAATCCTTGTCTCCAGACTATTTATCTGTAACTCCATTTTGTTTTCAAGATTTTGGTTCACTTTTACTATCATTATTCTGAATTCTTTTTCAGGTAGACTCCCTATCTCCTCCTCTTTTGTTTGGTTCGGTGGGCTTTTATCATGTTCCTTTACCTGGTGAATATTTCTCTGCCTTTTCATCTTGTTTAGGTTGCTGTGTTTGGGGTGGCCTTTCTCTATGGTGGCAGTTTGTGGTTCCTCTTTATTGTGGAGGTTCCTCCCTGTGGGTGGGGTTGGATGTGTGGCTTGTCAAGGTTTCCTGGTTAGGGAAGCTTACATCAGTGTTCTGGTGGGTGGAGCTGGATCTTTTCTCTCTGGGGTGCAATGAAGTGTCCAGTAGTGAGTTTTGAGGTGTCTATGGGTTTGATGTAACTTTTGGCCACCTGTATTTTTGTGCTCAGGGTTATGTTCCTGCATTGTTGGAGAATTAGTTTGGTATGTCTTGCTCTGACACTTGTTGGCTCTTGGGTGGAGCTTAGTTTCAGTGTAGGTATGGAGGCTTTTGGATGAGCTCTTGTCAATTAATGTTCCCTGGAGTCAGGAGTTTTCTGGTGTTCTCAAGTTTTGGATTTAAGCCTCCTGCCTCTGGCTTTCAATCTTATTCTTATAGTAGCCTCAAGACTTCTTCATCCATACAGCACTGATGATAAAAACATCTAGGTTAATGGTGCAAAGACTCTTCACAATGAGGGACACCCAGAGAGGTTCACAGAGTTACATGGAGAGGAGAAGAGGGAGGAGGGAGATAGAGGTGACCAGGAGGAGAAGAGGGGGGATTAAAAGGGGAGTGAGCAATCTAGCCAGTAATCAATTCCCTATTTGCTCTTCACAGTCTGGAACACTCAGAGAGGTTCACAGAGTTCCATAGAGAAGAGAAGAAGGAGGAAGGAGATAGAGGTGACCAGGAGGAGAGGAGGGGGAGTCAAAAGGAGAGAGACCAATCTAGCCAGTGATCAGTTCCCTAAATGTTCTCCACAGCCTAGAACACCCAAATTGATTCACAGAGTTAAGTAGAGGAGAGAAGGGGGAGGGAGGAGATAGAGGTGACCTGGGGGAGAAAAAGGAGAGTCAAAAGGGGAGAGAGCAATCAAGCAAGTAATTACACTCCTAAGTAAAAATGGGTACTGAAGATTGGATTCTTAAAGGTACAAAATTGATAACAAATACCAAATTGCAAAGATTAAAAATCTAGAGTAGAGGTTAGACTCTCAAAAACACTATATTAAAAAAAAATCGCAAAAGTTATAAAAAAAGATGAAATTTGCTTTAAAAATAGGGTCTTTTTTTTTTTTTTTGCAAGGTAATACTAGGTCTTAAAAATGAAAATTAAAGGAGTTAAAGAACTTAAAAATAAAAAAAACATTAAAAAATTAAAAAATGATAATAGTAAAATATATCTAGGAATTTCTCTGGAGCTGTTGAGGGCAGTGTGGGTTCAGTTCAGTTTCGGATAGTTCCTTGTTCCAGCTTATACTTCTCAAGGTCTATAGGTCCCTTCCAATGTAGTCAGTGCTAACTACAGGGTTTTAATCTGTTGCACCTATCACTTTTGAAGTGGTTCTCTCTTCTTTGTTTATTTTGTGTTCCTCTGTTTGCAAGTCTCTTCAGTATCTAACTTCTACCCTAACACAAGGTGGGAAGGTGGTCATTTATTTAGGCTCACTTGTTCAATTGTGCTGTAGGGAGGAAGAAACACTGCAAACAAATATCACTGGCATGTGTAGGGAGTGCTCACGGTGTCTGGGCCACACTGGGTTTATCCCCACTCGTGGTGAGTGTGCTTTCCTGGTCTATACTGCTCAGGCTCCAGGTTGCTCTGCAGGAACTGAGAGGTTGCTCTAAAGCAGGCCCTGGGTTGCATGTACTTCCCAGGTCTAGGCTGCTCAGGTTCAGGTTCTCAGATCAGATCAGATCAGTCGCTCAGTCGTGTCCGACTCTTTGTGACCCCATGAACCGCAGCATGCCAGGCCTCCCTGTCCATCACCAACTCCCGGAGTTCACCCAAACTCGTGTCCATCGAGTCGGTGATGCCATCCAGCCTTCTCATCCTCTGTCGTCCCCTTCTCCTCCTGCCCCCAATCCTTCCCAGCATCAAAGTCTTTTCCAATGAGTCAACTCTTCACATGAGGTGGCCAAAGTACTGGAGTTTCAGCTTTAGCATCAGTCCTTCCAAAGAAATCCCAGGGCTGATCTCCTTCAGAATGGACTGGTTGGATCTCCTTGCAGTCCAAGGGACTCTCAAGAGTCTTCTCCAACACCACAGTTCAAAAGCATCAATTCTTCGGTGCTCAGCTTTCTTCACAGTCCACCTCTCACATCCATACATGACCACTGGAAAAACCATAGCCTTGACTACACGGACCTTTGTTGGCAAAGTAATGTCTCTGCTTTTGAATATGCTATCTAGGTTGGTCATAACTTTCCTTCCAAGGAGTAAGCGTCTTTTAATTTCATGGCTGCAGTCACCATCTGTAGTGATTTTGGAGCCCATAAAAATAAAGTCTGACATTGTTTCCACTGTTTCCCCATCTATTTGCCATGAAGTGATGGGACTGGATGCCATGATCTTCATTTTCTGAATGTTGAGCTTTAAGCCAACTTTTTCACTCTCCACTTTCACTTTCATCAAGAGGCTTTTGAATTCCTCTTCACTTTCTGCCATAAGGGTGGTATCATCTGCATATCTGAGGTTATTGATATTTCTCCTGGCAATCTTGATTCCAGCTTGTGCTTCTTCCAGTCCAGCGTTTCTCATGATGTACTCTGCATATAAGTTAAATAAACAGGGTGACAATATACAGCCTTGATGTACTCCTTTTCCTATCTGGAACCAGTCTGTTGTTCCATGTCCAGTTCTAACTGTTGCTTCTTTTTTTTTTTTTTTTTTTTTAACTGTTGCTTCTTGACCTGCATACAGATTTCTCAAGAGGCAGGTCAGGTGGTCTGGCATTCCCATCTCTTTCAGAATTTTCCACAGTTTATCGTGATCCACACAGTCAAAGGCTTTGGCATAGTCAATAAAGCAGAAATAGATGTTTTTCTGGAACTCTCTTGCTTTTTCCATGATCCAGCGGATGTTGGCAATTTGATCTCTGGTTCCTCTGCCTTTTCTAAAACCAGCTTGAACATCAGGAAGTTCATGGTTCACGTGTTGCTACTCCACAAAGGCACAGACTTGGTCGGACATGCATTTTGTGCCCTTCCCAGATCTGAGCAGCTCAGGTGACCAGGTGCTTGGTGAGTGCAATGTCCCCAGGTGGGGTAGTGCGTCTTATCACCTCCCCTGTCCCAGCTGCTCCGTTTCCTGGGTGTGCAATGCGAGCACCATCTCAGGTGTGCTGTGTGTCTCCTCTGGGGAGCTGATCTCTGGCTGCGAACCTCCTGGTGGATGTCAACCATCCAGGATCCCGGGAAGACTTAGTTAGCAACTGGGAGCCTGCTTGCAGTTTGGTAGAGGATGCCATCTCTGGGGCCAAGTTTGCCCCTTGCCTTCCAGCTCTGGCTGTTGCACGCCTGCCTCCCTGCCTCTGGCGGGGAATGGGCTGGTCTACTGCCGGCTAGCTCTCCTCTGGTATTCACTCAGTCCTTTGTTCTGTGAGCGGGCCTGGCAGTGTGTTTGGTTAGAGCTTTTCGTGGGAAAGTTCTCTTTCTCTTTCCTCTTTTTTTTTTTTTTCCTCTCTCTGGCTATCCCACAGTTTGGGTTGCTATCTCACGTTACCTCCCTCAGATTGTCCTCAGGGTGTTCAAGCCCAGTCTTTACCCTAAGCAATATAGCCCTCGCCTACCTGTTCAGCCTCCACTTGCTGGTGGCCTTCGCGAGTGTCTGGGGTACCTCTCCACTGGGAGTTGCAGTTAGGCATGTAATCTGTGGGTTTTATTTATTTATTTTTTCCTCCTGGTTATGTTGCCCTCCGAGATTCCAAAAATCCCCACAAACCCACCAGTGAGAGGGTTTCCTGGTATTTGGAAACTTTTCCTCTTTTACGACTCCCTCCCCAGGATGGGTCTCCATCCCTAACTCTTTTGTCTCTCTTTTTATCTTTTATATTTTGTCCTACCTCCTTTTGAAGACAATGGGCTGCCTTTCTGGGTGCCTGGTGTCCTCCGCCAGCATTCAGAAGTTGTTTTGTGGTATTTTCTCAGAGTTCAAATGATCTTTTAATGAATTTGTGGGGGAGAAAGTGGTCTCCCCATCCTATTCCTCCAACATCTTAGGGCCGCCCCCATTGAAATTTTTTATAGTTGATTTATAATGTGTTAGTTTCAGGTATACAACAATGTGATTCAGCTATATGTATATGTGTATATCTATTAACCTATTCTCTCTCAGATTCTTTTCCATTATAAAATTGTTAAATGATATTGAATACAGCTTCCTGTGCTATACAGTAGGCCCTTGTTGATTATTTATATATAGCTGCTGCTGCTGCTGCTAAGTCGCTTTAGTCGTGTCCGACTCTGTGCCACCCCATAGACAGCAGCCCATTAGGCTCCTCTGTCCCTGGGATTCTCCAGGCAAGAACACTGGAGTGGGTTGCCATTTCCTTCTCCAATGCATGAAAGTAAAAAGTGAAAGTGAAGTCGCTCAGTCGTGTCTGACTCTTAGCGACCCCATGGACTGCAGCCTACCAGGCTCCTCCATCCATGGGATTTTCCAGGCAAGAGTACTGGAGTGGGGTGCCATTGCCTTCTCCATTATATATATATATAGCAGTGTGTGTATATGTTAATCCCAAATTCCTAATTTGTCCTTCCCCCACCTCTCTCCCCTTTGGTGGCTATAAGTTTGTTTTCTATGTCTATGAGTCTATTTTATAAATAAGTTCATTTGTACCATTTTTTTTTCAGATTCCATATATAAGTGATATCATATGATATTTGTCTTTATCTTACTTCACTTAGTATAATAATCTCTAGTTCCATTCATGTTGCCACAAATGGCATTATTTCATTCTTTTTAGTGGCTGAGTAATATTCCATGGTATATATGTACCACATCTTCTTTATCCATTCATCTGCCTATGAACATTTAGGTTGCTTTCATCTCTTGGATATTGTAAATAATGCTGCTATGAATATTAGGGTGCATGTGTCCTTTCAAATTAGAGTTTTTTTCAAATATTTACCCAGAATTGGGTTTGTTGGATCCTATGGTAGCTCTGTTTTTAGTGTTTTAAGGAATCTCTATACTGTTATCCATACTGGTTATATCAATTTACAGTCCCACCAACAACGTAGCAGGGTTCCTTTCTTTCCACATCCTCTGAATCACATCTTTCTTATTTCACTTTCTTTTGTATTCTCAGTGTTGTATAAACCTCATAGTCCATCTTTGTTTATAGTTGTATAATTTTCTTATCTCTGCCTTGGTATTTTTAGTTCTTTGTCAACTGAGCCTATGTATTACTCACTTTGAATCCCTGTAGCCATGAAATTAAAAGACGCTTACTCCTTGGAAGAAAAGTTATGACCAACCTAGATAGCATATTCAAAAGCAGAGACATTACTTTGCCAACAAAGGTCCGTCTAGTCAGGCTATGGTTTTTCCAGTGGTCATGTATGGATGTGAGAGTTGGACTGTGAAGAAAGCTGAGCGCTGAAGAATTAATGCTTTTCAACTGTGGCGTTGGAGAAAACTCTTGAGAGTCCCTTGGACTGCAAGGAGATCCAACCAGTCCATTCTGAAGGAGATCAGCCCTGGGATTTCTTTGGAAGGAATGATGCGAAAGCTGAAACTCCAGTACTTTGGCCACCTCATGAGAAGAGTTAACTCATTGGAAAAGACTCTGATGCTGGGAGGGATTGGGGGCAGGAGGAGAAGGGGATGACAGAGGATGAGATGGATGGATGGCATCACTGATTCGATGGACATGAGTCTGAGTGAACTCTGGGAGTTGGTGATGGACAGGGAGGCCTGGTGTGCTGCGATTCATGGGGTTGCAAAGAGTCGGACATGCCTGAGTGACTAAACTGAGACTGAACTGAGCATTTAATTATGTATTATTAACACATTTGTGGAAATGAATCTTTTCGCATCATGCACGTCAATTATAACACTTTGTAAGAGAAAAATGCCACTAGTGGTCAATATATTATTTAAATTATTTACTTTATAATTGGTATCCTTTATTCTTTCATTTGTTGTTATTTACCAGTGCATTTACCAGTTATTTCTTTGGTAATAACTTTGGCAAAATGCATTACTTTGCCAACAAAGGTCTGATGTGAGAGTTGGACTATAAAGAAAGCTGAGTGCCAAAGAATTGATGCTTTTGAACTGTGGTGTTGGAGAAGACTCTTGAGAGTCCCTTGGACTGCAAGGAGATATAACCAGTCCATCCTAAAGGAAATTAGTCCGGAATATTCATTGGAAGGACTGATGTTGAAGTTGAAACTCCAATACTTTGGCCACCTGATGCGAAGAACTGACTCATTGGAAAAGACCCTGATTCTGGGAAAGAGTGATGGTGGGTGGAGAAGGGGATGACAGAGGATGAGGTGGTTGGATGGCATCACTGACTCGATGGACATGAGTTTGAGCAAGCTCCAGGAGTTGGTGATGGACAGGGAGGCCTGGTATGTGGCAGTCAGACATGACTGAGCGACTGAACTGAACTGAACTGACCTTACTAGTTAAAATAACTGTTCCTGTTGCTTCTAATTTACTCTTATTAAGCCAATGAATTTTAATTTACCTGTAATTCTAAGTTCTTCTCTGGCCTAAAGGTGACTTTGCTTCAATAGTACAGGTAGTTTTATGGTAGTTAATGCTTTTTCACTTATTTTCTCAGTTATTGTCTGTGTTGTGGATAATTGAAGTTCCAGAACTTAAGCTATCTTTTTTTAACATTTCATAATAAATGGTTGTGCAAATGTATTGAATAATGACCATGGCATTTTTCTTTACAGCTCAATAGGTTTTGATTAAATTCCACAAATGTTAATTGGACGCCTACTACACACAAGCCACTGTGGGTGATTCAAAAATGAATAACACACATTCCCTGCCAAATGAGAACTTTCATCTGATGCAGCCACTTGGAGAAGCTCCTGGAGCTCTTCCCTTTTATATTTCCTTCATGTAGGGGTGAAAGGTAGAGAGTAACAGATGGAACTTCTCATTTTATTCGGTTTGCAGTTTTGATAATCACCAAATGTGATAATTCTATTTTGCATTATAAATTGTTTCGCTGTATCCAAGTCTTATTAAACTATGATTGACTCATTTTATGCAGGTGGTAGCATTGTATAATGCTATTATACAATGTATATTTGACTATATTAAAATGCATATTTGACTAGAAAGATTATAATTGCATATGGTGTACATTTTTTTTTTTAACTTTGAAAAAGAATTTTAATCCATGTGGTTAAAGTTACTGAATTCTTTTAAAAAGTGTATTGGTCTAACCCCAAGGCATGAGACAGTGAGCTAAAATGAATGCTTTTTTATAGTTACATATGCACCGTAGATGTCAGCAATACATCTTAGATTTAATATGACCAACAGTCCCCTCTTGATTCCTGCATGTCCCAACCTGTTCCTCCAATCATCTTTCCAATCTCAGGAAATACTCTCTCCAATCTTCCTTTTCACAGGTCAGAAACACTAGTGCCATCTTTCTCTCAAATCCCATAGCTACCCCAGTTGTATATACTATTAGCACTGACTTCAGAATATATCAAGACTCTGCAAGTTTTTACCACCTGAACCCAAGATGGTGATCTTGACCTAACTTATAATTACCTCTGGTCAATACATCTATATCTCTCTTATAAAACAAATAATTGAATGTTATAAAAATATGGATATACTATAGTTTATCTAACTATTCTGCTTTTTAGTAGGTTTTGTTTTCCAGTTTTCAACATTAAAAATAAATTGCATTGAAATAAATCAATCACAAAAGGCAAATACCATATGATTTCACTTATGTGAGGTTCCCAGTGTCATCAAATTCATTTGAGAAAGAAAATAGAATGACAGTTAATGGGGGCTTGTTGTTTACTGGGTACAGAGTTTCAGTTTTGCAAGATGAAACAATTTTGGAGATTGAATGCCTAGCATTATAAATATACTTAACATTACTGAACTGTACAGTTAGAAATAGTTACAATAGTAAGTTTTATGTTATGCATATTTCACTAAAGCTTAAAAATGGTAAAAAATTTAATAGCATTAGGAAAAATTTCTAAAACTCAAAAGTTATTAGAGAGAAGGTATATAAATTCAAGTGTGCAAAATTTAAAAACCTCTTTGGTAACTAGGGAAATGCAAATTGTTTAACTGAGATATTATCCACTTATCCATTGTTTGTTAAAAGTCAACAAAACCTAATGTTTTGGTGGGCAACTAGTCCATTGATATAAAATTTTAATTTGGCTTAGCAAATCCACTTCTATAAAATATATGCGTATATATGCACAAATAATAATTTTACAAAGACGTTAATTGACATTTCACCCATGAAACTGAAAAATTATGCTGAAAAATTTCTTGCATCACCTTTGTATATAAGTGTAAATATTTTTCTAGGGAACGTATTTGTGGATTTATGAGACAAAGAGCTCGTACATTTAAAACATGAGTCAGTACTGTCAAACTGCCTTCCAGAAGGGCTGTGCCAATTTCCACTCAGATGAGGGTTTTTGCCAGTTTTCTCAACACTGGATATTGTCAAATTATTGATTTTGGCGATTTTGTAGATGAAAGTATAACATCTAATTGTTGTTTGACTTTGCATTTCCCTGACTATTATTTATTCTGAGATCTTTTCACATGTATATTCATCATTTATATATTTTTCCTGTGAATTTTCTTTTTATGTACTTCACCCGTTTTTACTGTCTTTTTATTGTTTTGGAGGGGGTTAAAAATATCCATAATCTAGATGTTGATTTCTTCATTATTTTTATCTACCTATCTACCTACTTACCTATCTGTCAAGGTATGAGTCTGTGACTCCAATCAGGCATGTAAGAACTGCTACTTTACCTTATGTTCTTTAAATGAGATTACATGCATCTTTCCTAACACCTTACCAGTGATGAGAAACTCAGGATCAGTGATCATGGGGATTCTTCTCCTAACCCTTCACGGATGTGGGAGGGTTCTCTTACACAGAGCTGTGTATTTGGCCAAGCCCTTGGGCTCGCCAGTCCATGTGGATATCATCCACTTGCCTGCTATTTAAGTCCTGGTGTCTGTGTTTCATTACTGCATTTTGCATGAAATTTTTTTTTTTAAAGAGACTCATAGCCTTTATTTTCATTTCTTTTTCTAATTCACTATTTTATTATTTCTTTCCTTTTCATTTATCTTTCTATCTTAAACTCATCTGGAATTTGTGCATGCCTCTGTGTATGTCTGTTTGTGGTAAGAATCTAAGTTTTATAACCTGTTAGCCATCCAATTGTTTTATCACCATTTATTGAATAATCAGTCCATTCTTTTCAGACATGAAACACAGCCTGTTGCAAATGCTAGACTGATAAAGGAAGAAAGTCATCTTCTGGTAGGAATAAAGGCTATAGCTCTTAGGCAAGTGAAAATGTGTTAGAAAAAGAAAAGAAGAGGCTACTGGCAGATTTAAGAGATAAACAGATTGAACTAGAATTTTTAAAAATTGGAATTGAGGTAAAATTGAAAAAATGGGGACAATTTTTACTTAAATTGTAAATAATTGACTTTGTACAGAAGAAGATTGGTCCAATTAATATGAAAAGATATACAATTTAATAGAAAAATAGGCAAAGAGTTTGAAGGAATGAAAACAAAGGCATTCATATGAAGTGAAAACATAAATATTTTGTCTGCTAGAAATCATACAAGTTCTTCCTTTAGCTATGAGACACTAGTTTTCACCTATCAAAATAGTAAGGTTTAAATAGGCAATAAAACTCAAATTGCTGTGTGAAAATGTTGCTGGGTGGAATGTAAATTGGTACAGTCTTTTAGATGGCTACTTTGGTAATATATTTAAAAACTCTTAAAATATGCATAATGTTTTACTCAGAAATATTTTTAGGATTCCTTTCCCAAGAAAGTAATCAGAAATGTGCATGGAGATTTACAAGTGTTATTTATAAGAATGGCATAAGTGCTGAATAATTGGGGGGATTCCAAAATACATCTACCAAGACAGCCTATGTTGGCATTAAATTTCATAACATGGGGACATGCCCACATATATATTATGTATATTGGAACAATGTGCTAATGAAACAATTGTGCATCATAGATATTTTTATTAAAAAAAAGAGTAGGGAGAAACTAGAAGCTATTAATACAAGTAAACATGATTTAAAACATCTTCACAAACCTTTGATGCCACTTGAAAAGTGATAGGTTGTGATCCAAGCTATGGAAGAAATGAATGGATGGATGGCTGTGCTGTGTGCTTCTGTGTCTGACACACGAGTGGTGTGATTCCAGCATGAGGAGCAAACACAGTTGGACCTCAGTCTTAAGTGTCACTGACAAGTGAAAGAAGACATCCTTCTGGGAAAGTTGACTGTGAAGCCCTTTATTGTGTTGAGGTAGATTTCTTCTATGCCCATTTTTGGAAGAGTTTTTATTATAAATGGGTACTTAATTTTGTTGAAAGCTTTCTTTGCATCTGTTGAGACGATCATATGGTTTTCATCTTTCAATTTGTTAATATGGCATATCACATTGATTGATTTGCATATATTGAAGAATCCTTGCATCCCTAGGATAAACCTGACTTGATCAAGGTGTATGATCTTTTTAATGTGTTGTTGAATTTTGTTTGCTAGAATTTTGTTGAGGACTTTTGCATCTATATTCATCAAATAATATTGGCCTGTAATTTTCTTTTTTTTGTGATGACTTTATGTGGTTTTGGTATCAGAGTGATGGTGGCCTTGTAGAATGAGTTTGGAAGTGTTCCTTCCTCTGCAATTGTTTGGAAGAGTTTGAGAAGGATAGGTATTAGTGCTTCTCTAAATGGAATTCACCTGTGAAGCCATCTGACCCTGAGCTTTTGTTTACTTGGGAGATTTTTGATCACAGTTTCAATTTCAGTGCTTGTGATTGACTTGTTTATAATTTCTATTTCTTCCTGGTTCAGTCTTGGAAGGTTTGAACTTTTCTAAGGATCTGTCCATTTCTTTCAGGTGGTCCATTTTATTGGCATAAAGTTGCTCATGATGGTCTCTTATGATCCTTCGTATTTCTGCATTGTCTGCTGTAACCTCTCCTTTTTCATTTCTAATTTTGTTGATTTAATTCTTCTCCCTTTTTCTCTTGATGAGTCTGGATAATGGTTTGTCAATTTTGCTTATCTTCTAAAAGAAGCAGCTTTTAGTTTTATTAACCTCTACTATTGTTTCCTTCATTTCTTTTTCCAGTGTTGATTACAGCAGTATTTACGATAGCTAGGACATGGAAGGAACCTAAACGTCCACTGAGAGATGAATGGATAAAGAAAGTGTGGTACATATACACAATTACTCAGCTATAAAAAGGCATGCATTTGAGCTTGTTCTAATGAGGTGCATGAACCTAGAGCCTATTAAACAAAGTAGAGAAAAAGTATATCGTATATTATTAACACATGCATGTGGAGCCTAGAAAGATGATACTGATGAACCTATTTTCAGGGCAGCAACGGGGATGCAGACGAAGGGAACAGACTTGTGGACACAGTCGGGGAAGGAGAGGGTGGGACGAATGCAGAGAGCAGCATGGAAACATATATATATACTACCATATGTAAAATAGATGGCCAATGGAAACTTGCTGTATGACTCAGGGAGCTCAAACTGGTGCTCTCTGACAACCTTGGGGGTGGGATGTGTGGGAGGTGGGACAGAAGTTCAAGAGGGAGAGGACGTATGTGTACACCTATGGCTGACTCATGTTGATGTATGGCAGAAACCAACACACTATTGTAAAGCAATTATCCTTCAATTAAAAATAAATAAATTAAAAAAAATTCATGAAGGCAAAAGTTTACAATTAAAGTTAACTCCCATGAACGTCATTATTATGGCAGAGTTCCTGCCTTTGTTCAATATGAAATAAGCTGTTTTGGAACATTTTTGTGTCTTTTTCTCCTGGTCCCACTGTGCAGGGCTTTCCTTCTTCCCTGCACTGTGATTAAAATGCTAAGACTGAATTGCTGTAAACCCACAGCTACCATTCTCTATCCCAGAAATAGGCTAAGTGCTTTTAGAAGCAAAGTGCTTGAGACTGTAATTATAGGAAGGGTTAATCATGTAGGCTAAGTCAGCAAGGAGAGAAAAAACCTCAGGAAATCTAAAAACCAGGGTTCCCTGCCCCACCCAGGAGAATAGGGTGGGGAAGGGGTGAGTGCCACTGTTCCAGAAGCATCTACTCTGGTGGTTTGGCTGTCAGATTGTGTTTAATAAGCCAAGCACCTTCCACCCACTGCCCTTGGTCTCCTGACAGCAACGGCAGCCACCAAAGGGCAAGAGCAGGGCTGGTCCTGTAGAGAGAAGAAATTTAAATGCTCAGAACCAGATGCCATTTCCCAAACTGTTTTGCTCACAGGGAAAGTAAGTTTATTGAAGCAAGTTATGTTTGTACCACAAGATGCCACCCTTCCCTTTAAAAGAAGAGAGTAAGGCAACTGAGTAAAATACAAGTGTTTTATGAGTCCATCTTGCTCACTTTTATATCAAGGAGCTTCATCTGGGATGAAGAAAAAAGTGTTGTATTTTGTTCTGTAACATTTGCTGTAAGGAAAGAAACTAGATCCTTGCTAGCAATATCTAAAACTCTTTTAAACTGCTACAGAAATGCTGCTTTTGCATCTAATCTGACAATGGATTACAATTTGCCTGCAAGCTTTATTACTTTGAGAACCCACAAAATAACATGTTGTTACTCTCCACAATTTTAAGCTAACAATTTCTTCAAGAGAGGTATATAAATCTCTTATTTGTGGAAGCAAAAACTGGATATGGGATTTGTTTTTAATTATTTGTTTAATGGGTTATTTCAATGAATCCCCACAATCCTCTCTGTGTGCATCAGTGCATAGTCACCTGAATGCAGAGTGGAAGGCTGCCATGGGGAAAAGTTATTGACTTGGAAATCAACATAATGCATAATCAAGTATTCTTTATATTCTTAGTGGAAATCAATACATATTTACTAATCATAATCCTTGAATTCATCTTTGAGTTGTACTGAAAGCAAAATGTCAAGAATTATCTACATTGCCCTATTTTGTGCGTTTTGCTTACTTGAAACTCCTAGTCGTAGTAAATCAATGTGCTGTTGTCAATGGTTGGTCCTCAATCACCTAGGCGCACTGGTGAGAAAAATGAAAACTTTCCGTTTTTCTTCCTAAAGGGAAGCCACAGTGTAGATGTGACCTTGAAGAGTTTACTTAACCTGTCAGCACTTCCATTTTTATTTGTAAAATGAGGCATTTTACTGGCTGCTCTGTAAGTTGTCTTCTATACTTTCAAGGAGATTTTTATACTTCCTCATTTAAAATTCAGATAGCCAGGCTATTGTTATGGTTGGTAAAGGAAAATATTGGGAATTTGAAATCTTATTTCCACAAACCATTCTGCCTACTATTAGCAACATGCTAATAGTATTGCTATAAAAAGCTTGTTTGCATATAGATACACTAATTTTCAAGGTTGACATGATGGAAGCATTTTATATTTTATTTTCTCCATTTAGACTTTTGTCATAAAGATGAGGCTAGAAAGTCTAAGTGCCTTTTACTCCCCATCAGAGAAAAGGGGTTGAAATTTCTGCATGAAATTTCTGTGGTTTGTGCCATATTTGCAGAAATCGTTCACCATGTGTGGCTGTACTAAGGATTGCTATTTAATTCAAAGGCATCCTGGGATGAGTTGGTCATTGCAGAAACTGGTGTGAATCTCTACCCACTTTGGGGAATTCCACATTAATAGTGACAAACCAAGTCTGACATAGCCTTTCTCTTTGGGGACATGCATAAGAAGTAGACTGATCACTCAAGTTTAAATAATCTTTTCCTCCCAAACACTAACCTCTTTTCCAGTTCTCCATTTGACTTGTTATGTTGAAAGAAGCCAGAGTTGCCTGATAAAACACAGGATATCAAGTTAAATTTGAATTTTCAGTTAAAAAATAAAATTTGGGATATATAAATACATATTCAAATTACATGCATACTATATTAAAAAGTTAAACTATTAATTATATTTTACACTAATTATACTAAATATTAGTTGTCTTAAATCTGAAATTAAAATATGCCTAGTATACTATATTTTTGTTGGCTAAAGTCAACCTTAATTAGGATACAAAGGAAATGTGAAGATGATGAGATACTTTCTGATGTAAATTTTTATAAGGTAGAAATTACCTGGTGCATTAGTTTGCTTTTCTCAGTGTATCCATATGTGTGCATGATTCGTTCAGAGTTTGAGACATATATTTTGCTTCTCTATTTAACATATACAATATTTCTCTATCTACATTTTTTAAATGCTGTAAAATTTTGTTGTAGACAAATTATTGAACATTTCCCTCATAAATTTACTTATGTTATATCCTTTTTTTCTGCTATAAATATTACATCAACTCTTACATCAACTATAGATACACTTGGAGAAGGCAATAGCACCCCACTCCAGTACTTTTGACCTGGAAAATCCCATGGACAGAGGAGCCTGGTGGGCTGCAGTCCATGGGGTCGCTAAGAGTCGGGCACGACTGAGCGACTTCATTTCACTTTTCACTTTCATGCATTGGAGAAGGAAATGACAACACACTCCAGTGTTCTTGCCTGGAGAATCCCAGGGACGAGGGAGCCTGGTGGGCTGCCATCTATAGGGTCACACAGAGTCGGACATGACTGAAGCGACTTAGCAGCAGCAGCAGCATAGATACACTAATTTTCAAGGTTGACATGATATAAGCATTTTATATTTTGATGCACATAGTAATTATTTTTTGTTAAACTGGTTTTCTAGAATACATACCTAGGAGTTAGCTGAGTGGCTCACTGGGAATTGAGTGATCAAGTTCTGCCTGAATAATCATATTCAGGCTTTCCTTTTCATCCCATGTTAGAAGGGATACAGTCTGGGAAAGAAGAGATAGGAGAAATGTGTGTGGATGCAGTTTTATGTCTTACTAGTTTTCCAGGGGGACAATCCCTTTACAAGAATACTTCAAGTTTGAGAGAAAGCCATTTCTAACACTGGTAGTAAAATAACAGGCTTGGAAGTGAATTTTGAAAAATTCAGCAGAACATGAAATAGTTTAGTGACCAATAACTTTCCTCTGTCATTCATTTCTTACGAGTATGCCTACCAGGCTTCTCTGATCATTATGAGGGCCCTCATAATGGCTTCTGGACTGACGGGATGGCTCTTAAACATGTTTTCTGTGGTTCCATTATCAGAGGAAGCTGCAGTGTGCATCTGTTCATAAACTAATTATGCACGTCTCCCTCAATGTGTTGGAGATGAGAAATATGTCTGAAAAAATTGCTTCTACAACAAGCTGGTCCAAGTGATAAACCAATACCCAACTGATTTAATAATCTTACCCAGAAAAGGAAAGGAAACATATAGCAAACCAGGCAAGATTATTTATTTTCTTTTAAGGAAAAAACATAAGGGGAGGGTTGGGGAGAGGCAAATAAATATAAAGTAAGAGATGAGGGTGTAGAATTGTAATTTTCTCTCCTTTTTGACCCTGAATGTCATTTAAAGTGATTTCAAATTGCATATACAAGATTAAATGAAATAAAAATATAGAGAGGTATAAAGACTTCAAGCTAGGTTTTTCTTATTGCTGTGGCTGTTTAACTTTAGATTTATCCAATTAGAATTGTCACCATCAAGAGATATGTTACTCCTCACAGCTCCCCAGGCAAGCTCACAGGCTTTGCTGGGAGTACAGTGCTGTAAGATATTCAGCTTTCATGGGAATGCTGAGTTCAAGTTGACAGTACAGCAGTATTTCAATAGAAAGCAATAATAAGAGGAAAACAGTTCAACTAGGTATTAAATATCTTCTTAAGTGCCCTAGCTGGAGCTGAGAGTTCTATCAGCATTTACAAACTGTACTCAGTTAATACCAGTGGTCCATCAAGATGCTAATAGCTTATCTCCAAGACTGAGGTAAGACTGTGTAGCCCTCCCTCCCAGGTCCAGAGTGCCCATTAGAATAGTGAAGGCTCTAAGAGACTGGCAGTGGAAAAACTGGTTTTATTTATAACTTATTATAATTATCACTAAGGAAGTTGTTTTTATACAACCTGATAAACATTTCAAGGAAGACCCATGTCCTAAAGGACAGTTTATGCAAAACTCTGAGTTAAACATGTCTCAGTGATAAACAAAGTGGTGTATAGAGTTGGCTGGAGGCCCTTTCAGATGAAGTGCTGATGTGTACTGTGGACTTGCAGTTTGTCCTGCTCACCCTAAAACTTCTCTGCATTTGCTGAGTCACCTAGAGGAGTAATCTGTAAGAGATTTGAATCTCTGGGCGATAAAGGAAAATAAAGGAAAGGTCATTCAGGTTTTATATTCATTTATGCTTCTACTTAAACCCTATGGCTTTAGACTAGAAGAGAGGGTGGGAAAGTGAACTGGTTGACTCCTCATATAGTTTAGCAGAGCAGGATTTATCTACTAAATCATGACTTCTGAGTCAAAGGACAAGACAAAGAAACAAGACATCTCATAAACACTGAGAAGAATGTGGTTAGAAAGAGGAACCTTTAATTGATTAAGAGGGCTCCAAATTGAATTGGCCGGTGGGAGTAAGAGCCTGGGACAGAAGGATAAAGCTGGGTTCTGTGAGGGATGATGCATGGCAGAAAAGCAAGCATCCCAGTGGAGGTGGTGGTGAATTATTTTCAAGTGAAATTGCAGAGTAATGAGCTGAAAATAATACATATCATTTCAGATGCCTATCATTAATGTTGAAATGGTAGAGTGAAAAAGAACATTTTATGTCTTCTAACAATGAATAAACTTGTTATTCATGAATAAATATTGATTACCTATCATGTGTAGTTTAGTAAAAAGGAATTTTAGAATATGAAGGAAAAATACTGCAGTCAAGAAAGGAATACTATAAATATTTTAGTAAGAAAGCAAATACATACAGATAACTCATATATGGCAGAATACTGTATGATTAGTAATGTGATTAGAGCTGAGTTTTAGAATATTAATCTATCAGTGATCTCTAGAATAGGGTGGAATACAGATAGTGGAAGCAACGAGACTAGAATATCAGTAAAAGTCTTGATTTTCAAAATGGAAATTAAATCAGAGGACTAGCAAGCTTTTTCTGTAAAGGATCAGGTCAGTTCAGTTCAGTTCAGTTGCTCAGTCGTGTCTGACTCTTTGCGACCCCATGGATTGCAGCACGCCAGGCTTCCCTGTCCATCACCAACTCCTGGAGCTTACTCAAACTCATGTCCATTGAGTCAGTGATGCTATCCAACCATTTCATATTCTGTTGTCCCCTTCTCCTCCTGCCTTCAATCTTTCCCAGCATCAGGGTCTTTTCCAATGAGTCAGTTCTTCACATCAGGTGGCCAAAGTTTTGGAGTTTCAGCTTCAACATCAGTCCTTCCAATGAATATTCAGGACTGATTTCCTTTAGGATGGACTGGTTGGATCTCCTTGCAGTCCAAAGGACTCTCAAGAGTCTTCTCCAACACCACAGTTCAAAAGCATCAATTCTTCAGCACTCAGCTTTTTTTATAGTGCAACTCTAACATCCATACATGACCACTAGAAAAACCATAGCTATGGTTGTAAAGGGTCAGATAATGAATATTTTTGGATTTGTGTGCCATATGGTCTCTGTAGTGTGCATGCAGCCATAGGCAATATGTAAATGGGTGTGGCTGTTGTTTTCCAATAAAACTATACAGAGAAATAGGAAACAGGCCTGACTTGGCTGTACTTTTCCAACCCTTGAATTAAATAAAGGAAGCATAGTCAACTGCTAATGAAAATATAAAATCTATGACTGTATCTTAAAATATTAGCAGACAAATCATGGTTTACTTATTGTATTTAAGACAGAGTTACTTGGATTTCCCAATCCAACAACAGGCTAGCTGGTTACTGACCAATTCTTCCACTGGAAAAAAAAAGCCGGAAAAGCTGAGTATGTGAGTGTGTGTATGTGTGTGTATACATGCACATCAGAGAGCTACCAAAGAAGTAAGAACCTACGGGGTTTAAAATATAGGGGGGATTAAAATATGTGACAACAATAGTACAAGAGGGGTAAATCACATTAATATGTTCAAAGATCCTTGCATTGTTCATCAATTGATAAAAGTGTAAATTTAAATTATATTTTAACAAAACAAGAGTGCATGTGTAATTTCTATGGTTACCATTACAAAGATAGTAAAAGAATGTATTATCTAGCTGGGAAGCTAATAAAGGGAAAAATAGAATAAAATAATAAAATAGTACTTAATACAGAACAAGGCAAGAAGATGGGAAAAAAGAAATGAAGAACAGATAGGACAAAAAAAAATCTACAATGGTAATTGGTAGATTTAAACCCAAATATATCAGTAATCATAGCAAATATAACTGAGTTAAATACACTAGAAGATAAAGGTTGTTCAACTCAATTAAAAAAATTCACCTGTATGTATGCTGTTTATAAGAGATATACCTTGTATATGGGGCTACAGAAACATTCAAAGCAAAAGGGTATAACAAGTATATTTTAAACAGAGAAGAGATTGGTGGTTGTGGCGGGGTGGGGTTGGTGGTTTTGGGTGGAGGGAATGGGTGAAGGTGGTCAAAGGATACAAAATTTGAGCTTCAGTAGGTTCTGGGATGTAATGCACAGTGTGGTGATGACTATTGTCACTGAGCAGGGCCAGTTTTGGTGACTCCCTTGAAAGGTGAAAAATCACTCCCTTAAAGTTATAATCCAAGTAATTTGACCCATCTGTAGTGACAACATCAAATAAATTTGGGCTTTTCAGTAAATGTGGTAGAAATGTAGCCAGAGTTTTGAGTAAATAGAGCTTTGAAATATAGGTACCCTCAAGCTCTTTACCCTCTTCTGCTAATATTTTCCTTTAATTTTTCTATAAAAGGAGGGGGAAGCACAGCATCCACTCATGGTTTCTTCCGCAGAGGTCACCCTCCACACCTTGTTACTGGCAGCACCCACTGAGGTTGGCCACAGGATCACGAGGGGGAGCCTGTCTTGTTCTTGCTGTCCCTGTTTCGTACCTTCACTGTAGAGAATCCACGTTTGCTTATGCTTGACTGCTGTTGACATAAATATTATGGTGGATGTGTAGGAAAATGAATGTGTACATTTTTGAGAAAGGACAGAGGAAAAGCAGAGAAGACTGAAGGCAATTACCCCATTAAAGGACTATGGCTGAAGCCCCAGTACCTCAGGGTATTTGACAGAGTCTTGCTGCAGGTGCCCAGACATTAGGGAAATGCCTGAATAGCACCCTGTGTGTGGAGAATAAGGTGACCCCAAAGGAGCCAGAAGTGGGTGTATATGACATGCAGGCTTCAGACAGTCTATAAACTTCTAGAAACAACTAAGAAGAATTGTGGTCAGAGGGTAAATATCATGAGGGGTGGGGACTTGGGGGATGAGATAAATGTGAATTTTTATTTTGAATGTGATGATTTTCTTCTCCCTCTTGAACAAAAGATCCTCTTCTTCATCAGTGGAAAAATTTAAAATTTGACATTATTTTTAACTAGAATCTGATCCTCCTGTCCTTTATCTGGAGCCATGGGGCTAACAGGCTGAGCTACCATCGGGTGAGACTGACTAATTTTTTGTGAGGAATCACGTCCTGTATCCATCGTCTATATGTTCAATTCCATGGACTGGGTAGGTAGGGTCATTTAGTTTCTTAACAACTTGATTCTCTTTCTACTGTAGAAACTACCAGAAAGAATTATACTCACATGGTCAGATGCTACTTAAGAATCTGTTAAGTACACAGTAACTATTTTGACTTTTTAAGGATTTTCTTAATTCAGAGCAGAAACATGGAGGATGAGGTAATGAAACTTTCTCTGGTTTGAACAGTCATTTCATGTGCTTCTTAACGTCATTGTTTTTTCTTTTTTAGTGTGGACCATTTTTTAAAGCCTTTATTGAATTTGTTACAATATTGCTTCTGTTTTTTTTACGTTTGGGGTTTTTGGCCATGAGGCATATGAGATCTTAGCTCGCTGACCAGGCCTTACGCCCTACTTTGGAAGACAAAATCTTAACCATTGGACCTCCAGGGGAGTCCTCGTCATTGTTTGATATTAGGAAAAATATTTTTAAAGATTCTACAGTGATTTACCTCTTATATCCGAATGTAGGCTTAAGGAACCACAGTTGTGTGAATTACATCCTAAACTGGGTGTGATGTTCATACCTAGTTTATGTAGTCAAGAGGTGTAAGTGTAGGATTGTGAGAGAAACCATCAGTATATTATTTCCAGTTTGGGGGAACATTTTTCAAGTTTAGAAGACTTTAGGATGGTTTTGAAGGCATGAAAAGCTAAATGATAGGGATGAGACCTTGCTTCTCAGTATTAGGTCCGTCAGCATCCCCTCTGCTCTCTGTTCCTATTGTTGTTTTCTCATGATCGAGGTCATGCTGTCACGAAATAAAAATAGCTTCTCCTCTCAATGTAAATTTGACTGGATATAAAATCTGTATTATTAATTAAGCTCAGAAGTTCCTGAATGTATACCAGTTCTCTTTAGTTTATTTTGCATGGTTAAAGTTCCCATTATTTTGTAAGTGGGTTTTTTATTAAGCAACTCTTACAATTGCCTTAAACCTGACACATATATTGTCCTCAGTCACTGGAAAGGTTTCGTGGGTCATTTGAGAACAGAGGCAATTCTATTTTCTGGAGATCAACTTTACATCCATGTTTTGATTTTTACCAGCGATGAAAATTAGTTAGGTACTGAAAACTAAACATGATACCTTGCCAGAGATTCATCTGGGTACTAAAAGTAATTTACATTTTTCCTATTTCCTCTGCTCATCTTTTTCTGAGATAATGTTTCCTTCATGGTATGTGTTTGGGCAGGCATGATTTTCATCTTAAATCTATCCTTATCGTTGGAAACTAGCTTGAATGGTTGTATCAGGAAACTCGGGGTTTTTCCTGATCCGAATTCTCAAATGCATCCCAATGCTTTGTTGGAAGAACATATGGGAGAGATTTGGGGCTAATCTCCCCAAATACCTGAGTTTGAATTTGCCAGGAGAGAATCATGGGTTCTTTTCTGAGCTACTAGGGGAGGCTCTCTTGATATGGAAACCACCAGGAGCTAAGGGAAAGTTTGCACAACCTGTGTCTTCCCTCAAACCCCAAAGACTTGAGAGACATGACTAGGGTTCCTAATCCAATCCTAAGAGATCCAGACCAAGTTCTTTGCAAGAGTTATGTCTTGGATGACATAACTGTTAAGAGAGGGCTCAGCAGAACCCTTCTGGGGTTCTGAAACACCACCTCTCAGTAAGAGGCCAGGACCCACACAGGCTGGAGGGAATGGCTAAGGGATGGCCTGACTCTGCTGATCAGTATACCTGCCAGGCTGGGAACTCTCTTGAGAAAGGGCTAAGTCCCAATTGTCAGCTTAAGAGCTTAAGACTTGTGGGAAGGCCACAAATTTGGGGATTTATTGTACTAGTCACCAAAGAAGAGGAATTATATCCTAAAATTATATCCTAAAATACTGGAGATGTAAAGAGCGGGGTCTTGAGTCAGTTAGAGCCCCTTAGAGTTTTGGTGTGTGGATGCAGCATTCAGAAAGAGGGTTTTCCACAAAAAGGGCTTATTCCTATGAAGAGTGACACACGGTTCTCTCTCCTTTCTACCTGAGTGAAAAAGCCCTGTAGGCGTTACCTCTGTGCTGTGCTTAAGAGGCTTGTGTGTGTATACATGTTTTAGATTCTCCTGGGAGCTCCTGAAGCACCTCTGAGGCTGGCCTCCCCCAGAATCTGTTCATAGAGCCTGCAGAGAGGGTTTTAATGCAGGTAATCAAGAAACTCTCGTTTACAGCCAAAATCAAACTGTTTTGCTGCAAGCCCAGCCAACAAAATAGCACACTGTTGGCAGGAGACAATCATTGCTCTAATATCTTTCAGGCTTCCAAAGATGAAGACACTTCAGTAAAACTGCTGTCCCATGCAAAAAAAAAAAAATTCAACTTTTAGACCTGAACTATTTTACAGGGCACCCGCCCAATCAGATCTTGTGTGAGGCAAGGTTGTTCATGGTGATACACGACTCAGATCTGTTATTTCCTAATTTCCTATCTCTTTCTCCTTCCATGGCTCATGCTTCTTATGCACTCCATATTGTGCTCCTCTTGCCCCTTCCCACTCAGATATTTTTTTATCTAGGCTGTTGCCTTTGTTAGCATTTTTCTGGACCAGTCTTTCTCCCTGTTTTCAATTTCTGCATCAAAATGTTCCCTTCCCGTGTACCTTTCCCACAGTGCCTTGACAGACGGTTTGCTTTCTTATCAAGCATTAGATATTTAGGATTTTTTTTCAAGACATATATTTATGCTAGCAGTGAAATCAGACAATAAGCCAACTTTGGGTTTATAGTTATACAGCTTTGATTCATTTTAAAGCAGCTAGCAATTGTGCAGAGAAGTTAAATAATAAACGTAGGCTTTCAGTGGTCAGAGCTTTATTAATTTTATGACTTTATTAGTAGGAATGCTAGTTGCTCAGTCATGTCTGACTCTTTGTGACCTTATGGACAGAGGAGTCCATCAGACCCTGGTCTCCTGTACTGCAGGCAGTTTCTTTATGCCTGAGCCACCAGGGAAGCCCTATAGATTAATTAATTAATTATTTTTTTTGATGCATTCAATTGCTCAACAAGTAACTATGGTGCGTACGCTGCATGAGAAAAGTGAGATTTCGTTTTTACCCTTGCAGAGCTTCTAGTCTAATGGAAAAGCTGGCAGTATTCAAATTATCATGAAACAGATGGAAAATTACAACTGTAAAAATACTATGAGCATGTGTTATAAAGAGAATTGATATCATATGAAGGCAAGAGAAGCTCCTCTGAGTAAGACTTGAGATAAGTTCTGATGGAAGACTAGATATAGAGCCGTGATTACATTTGCATCTTTTTGCTGCTTGACTGTGCATATCCTTAGCACCACAAAGGGACGAGGACAATTGCAGTGAGATGAGCCCATGAGGTAGGCATACTCCCTTTCCACTGCCTCAATGATTCTACTGTTGATAAAAATTCAAAGCTAAAATATTAGAAGAATATAGGTGTTCATGCTTTCTTTTAAATTTTACTATCATTGTGAGATTTGAGAGTTCTGTTTACATTTGCTATTTCCCTTATATCTAAATATTAGTAACCCATTAATAGGTAGGATTTGATTGCCCCTGAGATTCAACAGTATAACTCCAAATAAATTGATGGAAACAGATAGAAATTGATTGCAGTGTCTTGTCATGTACTTCAATGAGAAAAAATGTGCATATCTCTGCAAGATTCAGTATTTAAGCACTGCTATGGTCTCTGTTTTAGAAGACATAGGAGGAAGTAGCATGCGAGGAAAACTGAAGGAAGACTCCAGTTATTATTAAGGTCATACGGGGGCTATTGGAAAAAGCCTCTTGTTTGTGTATGTCATAATGACAAAGGACCAATGCATCCCTTCTTTAATTCGTCATGCTTGCTCTGAGAGCAAAGTATATAGAAGCAGTGAGCTGTTAAATACAGGAGCTTCACATTGTTATAATTTTCTAGTGTGTGTGCTCAAAACAGCATTTAAAATGTTAATGGTACCATTAATTCCCAAACTCTACTTTCAAATTTAGAATCATCTATTCTTCTGCAAGGTTGAAACCTGACTTTCCATTATGTGGCATAAAAATGTCTCAACTTTTTGATTTGTTTTTCAAGGGAAAGATGATTTAAATGTGCTTCGGTGCCCTTTCTCTTGTCTCAAAGATGCTCAAGGGGTTTTTAATCTTAAAATTTCCATTTCAATTAAGTCTGAAGCTGCATAGCCAAGATTGCTGGCAAACTCTCCCTTCCTTCATCTTTTACTTCTTTCCTCACTTCCACACCCCTTATTCTGAAAGTCTCTGGGACTAACCAGGCAAAGTCATGTGTGATAGTCTCATGGCAGACTTGTTTTTCTGGGTTCATTTTCTTGTGTTCTCACTGTTTTTGCTAGGATTTGCTTTGTTCACCACTTGTTGAAATGAACTTTCAAGTGGAAAGACTGTGATGCCATTTGGAGGGCACCAATATAGTATGTTTTTAGGTCCATAAGAAACACCTTTAATCCCTACTACCAAATAGCCTCCTTTTGAATTCTAGCATGAAGTTCCAAACTCCTGTGTTTGTTATGGAGTCAAAGCATTGAAGTGTGGGCCTAGATGTGACCAGCAATCTTCCAGTGAGGACTTGGATGTAGGAAAAGGTAAGTGAAGTGGACAAAGAAACCACGAATACATGAAAAATGAAATTAAATTACATGAATTCTTGTAACATTTAACAGTCACCAAATTAATGCCTCTTATGATACTCACTCTTCTAGGCCCTGAGGATAAAATTGAACAATACAAATGAGGTCCTTTTCTTTATAGACTACAGTTTTAAGTGAATTAATACAGCGACTCAAGACAATTCCCATTTTTGGCCAACACTTCTGTGTCAAATGAATAGTATCATTTTAAATATGTGGATCATACGTCTTAGGGGCTTAGGATTATATCAGATTCACGAGTGACTTTATACGTGTACCAAGCATTGTCTGCAGGACTGACTGAACACATCAAAGTGTAGTTGTTGTGTTGGAGTCTGTCCTGGTTTAATCTCAGATAGATGTTACTTGGATAGTCGAAGTGTTTTGTTATAGATAGAAGGAGATATAGATTCACTGAAGAGGGGGATTCTATATAACAATGGCCCTGGGTTCGGGACTTAGAACTAGTGGTTGGTTGGTTTATTTTTGCTCCAGGGTTATGTGGGAAAATGAACTGGCTTTCATTTCATGCTTCATTGGCACAGCAGACCACACAGGTCTCTTTTCCTCTCTGTTAGGGTCACAGATCTAACAGCACTTTATCATAACTGGCCCCACAACACAGTTCTTATTAAGCAGTTGCAAAATAACCCATGAAAGAGGGGAAATACCTACAGTCACCTCTTTTTCACACCAAAGCAAAACACTAGGCTCCCTGCTTTGAACATCCACCACAATGCGGACTCCTGATCAGCTCTTGGATGACTTGAGGGAAAGCAAGGATGAGGCAAGATGTTGGCATTTTAATGGGGAGACTGACAGTGATGATGTGATATCCACACTGACGTTGGTACCGAGCAGACCTGTTCTGCACTTAGACCAGTACTAACTTATACCGGTATTAACCGTTGCAGAGCAGGTCTCAACCAGCAGTGAGATCAGAAACACAGTCTGCAGGTTACTGTCCAACTTTCATCCTATACCTACTCCATTTCAAGAAGAAGTGCTTGGTAATGGCTCTGGTTTTGTGGCATGTTAGCTTATATTTTGGGAAGGCTGGGTATATCCTAGTGAGTCATGTCCTTAGCAAATCATGAGTGCTCTGTTATCAAATAGGAGTATTTATGGAGCATGTGACATGTGCCTAGATACAGCGTAAATGCTGAGAGGGACTTGTGTGTATTGGGGAGTACCTGTTTTCACAAATAGATTGCAAAGTCAAGACTAAGTTATGAACCAAAGTCAGAGTGTATGGTTTAGGGTATAGCCACATGACAATGTATAGTAGAGATGAAATGCAGCCAGAGTTCAGAGAAAGAAGACATTAATTAGTAGGGTGAGAGATTCAGGGTTTATGAGAGAGGTAGAATTGAAAGATAGGATCGGACCATAATATCTCTGTTTCCTTTTCTGTTATTTGAGCCAGTGAATCTTCATTTCTTGTGGCTACCCTTTTCTTGTAGCCAGAGAGGGCTATGAAATTACTCTTATAATAGTATTCATGATTTGCAGCTTATCTTTATGGCCAAGATTAGAAAGCAGATCAATCATTTCTGATGGTTCCCCATGACAGTCAAAAGGCATCTTCCATCCAATGACTGGGCATGAAGGTACTTCAATCATAATGCTCTGGATATTCATAAGTTACTTTTATGAAGAGGTTGAAGACTATTAATGTTGCACAGAAAGGATCATAGTACAATGCAAATATAGGATCCATTTATAGCTCCATTACTGCGAAAGCACTGCTTCCACTCCCCCTCCAATGGTACCATGCTCAGAGGAAATGCAGAACTACAGTGAAGCTGCTCTGCAGATATCAGGCCCTCAATGTGGAGGCAGAGAACAGCGGCAACATTTTGCCATCTCCTAGGAAAAATGATAGAAGCCTGCAAAGGATCTGTGTGAGCAAGAAGTGTTCAGGTTTCAGACCATCCAGGGAAAGAATAAAGAGCTTAAAGCCCACCACAACTGTTCCCTTAGCCCTGGCTGTCAAAGTTTATTATAGTTGCTAAACCCCATGTACTGTTACATATAAATATATATGGTAACTTGTTTATAAAATTTTCTAGCAAATGTGAATTCAGTCATCCTGAAAATTCCTTTTGTCTCTATAAAGTCCAAAAGTTAAAGACATTCCATCATGATATTATTATGCATAAATACATGAGGAGTTTAATAGCAGGCAAGACACTGGTTCCTACTGAAGGCAAGACCAGATGGTCAGCACCCCTTAGTAGTTCTCTTTAGGTATGTTACATATTTCATAGCTCTAGCCTGGAAGATCAGATTTCAAAATTCTTGCTCAGCTCATGGTGGAAAAAAAAAAAAAAACTGAAGAGGCAATATAAGTTTTAAAAGCTTATTCTATTATAGTGCTTTCAAAAGTTATCTCAGAAAAGGAAATGAAGAGAGATTTTGCAATTCATTTGACCAAACTATAGACGTGATGAAAATAGCTCTAAAACTATACAGTCTTCAGGAAGTACAGCTCCAAAGATAGGGGGCTGCAGCCTGAGTGTTCAGTGTCTTTGAGTTACTACTTCCAGCAAAGGGCTGCAGACTGATTTGTAATGCTGCTATCTATTATTTTCGAAATCCCGTTGGTTAATGGGTGGAAGCTGCTAATATGAGCCGGAACATTCTGGATAATAAATACTATGTAAGGGATGGGGGAATTATTGCAAAGAAAGCTGTTAGAACAAAAGAATTTAGGCAGTATTGCGTCTCTTGGCTAAAATTGACGTGCCTGAAGAAAAAAATATTATCCCAAGCTAAAAATAATGTCACCATTGTTAACAGACATTGACTTGTTTCAATTCTGAAAGTTGATTTTTCTCAATACTGGGGTAGATTTTAAGCAGGTTTATGTGGGCTGTAAAGTAAAACCAACAAGCAAAAGCAACACATTCTATTTTTGACTATTCTCACCAGGTACTTTTATATTATTTCAGAATTGTCAGTATTAATTCCAGCATGTCTTATTATTAGAACATACATAGAAATGAATCATACTAATCTCAAGATTGTGATTACCTCTGGGTAGAAAGAAAGGAAGTGGGATTGGAGAAGAGTTAATAGAAGACTTCAGTAATTTCTGCAATATTTTATTCCTTAAAATGAAAGAAAACAAACAATATTTGAAACACATTGGGCAATATGTCAATATTTGTTCATGTGGGTTCACATGGGTTCATTATTCTTTATACTTTTCCATATGTTTGAAATATTTTGGGCTTAAAAGTCATTAGAAGAGAATAAAAATTCTATCTCTGAATGCTTATGTTAGCAAAAGAATGAAGTTTGGTGGGCATCATCTGTTCCTAGGATACTGCTTGATAATTTTCCAGGGACTGTCATGAATCTGTTATCTGTTTTTAATTAATTTTAATTTTATCTGTTTTTAATTAATCCCAGGGCAGGTATTGGCAAATTACTCAGAGCTATCACAACATAGTCCCCTTTAACTTACCACCTCTTCAATGTAAATAAAGGCAAATGTCAGTTGCATTTGTAGCCCAAGAAAAAATACCTATCACCACTTGAAGTTATGTCTGTGCATGTCTGTGTTTGTGGGAGTGCTTTTATGCTTGACACTTCTTAACTAGTCAAATATTTTTTTTTTGTATCAGTATTCATCCCCCCCCCCCCATCAAGTTATGCGTTTTCCCTATATTTTTTGTCACTTTCTAAAACATATTTTGTGTTTTATTATTGACTAAGCATATAACTTTTACCATTTTGGGGGAAAACGTTTGCTAAAGCATTTACTCTTGACAAATACTAATATTAATCTTCTCACAGATATTCTTAGATTTATGTAGAGAGTATTTTAAATGCTTTTAGAAGCATGCTCTTCTCATATTCTGAGTGCAGGGTTTGTTAAAAGTATTTTCTTTAAAAATTTTTAAAAGAAAAAGTAAATTATTTTTACATTTTAATAGATAGTAAGTAGATAGATAAAATCAGATTTCTCACTTTAATATACCTCTATGTGTAGTGTAGATTTTAGCAAGCAGAAACGTAGAGAAACAATTAACCGCTCTGATTGTAGAGGAGTGGTGTGTACATGCTTCCTGACCCACTAGGTGGCGCTGTGGAGAGCCAGCGCTTTACTGATCTGGCTAAACGGGGCTACCTGTAATATCAAGAAAATTATATCTTTGCTCAGTAAATAGTATTGGGATGTAAATGTCCAAAAAAAAGAAACTAAAGTGATAGAAGAACTTCATCTTCATGTTTCATGAAAGAAAGTGGGGAACTTAAAGGTTTGATCTTCATCAAAAAAACATATACTTGGTAAAATGGGTTAGATTTTTTCTTCCTTCAGAAATAACCCTTTTTTAAAAAATTAAAAATTAACTTTATTCAGAATAACTTGGTGTTTTCTCTGATGCGTGGTCAATTCAGGGATGCTGATATATTGAATATAATATAATAGAACATGAGTTTGAGTAAACTCCGGGAGTTGATGATGGACAGGGAAGCCTGGCATGCTGCGATTCATGGGGTCGGACATGACTGAGCGACTGAACTGAACTGAACTGATGCATATATAGAGCTCTCATATACATGGTCGATTTTTACCATAAGCCTTTGATGCAGATAAATGTGTAATTTTTAAGATGAGGAAATGAGGTTCAGAGATAGCAAGTCTTTTAGTGCTGCTCAACTAGTGTATAGAGGAACTGGGGTCAGATCCAGGATTTCTGACTCCAAAATATGTCCTCTTTCTTTCACTAGACCATATATCCTGGGTCCAGTGTAAAGATGAAACAAAGCAAAAAACTCTGTTCTCTAGAAATTTATGTCTGAGTCAAACAGATGTCTGACACAAATTTCTTTCAGAGTATCATACTCACTTGTACCTAAGAAAACACCTCCTTTCTAATATGAATATTTGTTTATTCAAGTCATAGAGGTCAATTTAGTAATAAATGTCTTAGTATCCAAAAAGAACACTTTATCTTCTTTTGTACAGTCTTTCAAATTATAAATAATTTTGCATAGCATATAATTTCTAATTCTAATTCTACAACAATTTAAAGTGTGGAGCCTGGTGGGCTCCAGTCCATGGGGTCGCTGGGAGTTGGGCACAACTGAGCTACTTCACTTTTGCTTTTCGCTTTCATGCGTTGGAGAGGAAAATGGCAACCCACTCCAGTGTTCTTGCCCGGAGAATCCCAGGGACGGGGGAGCCTGGTGGGCTGCCGTCTATGGGGTCGCACAGAGTTGGACACGACTGAAGTGACTTAGCAGCAGCAGCAGCAGCAGCAGCAGGATATCACAAATAAATAAATGAAAATGCCAACTCCTAAGAGATCCAACTTGAATTTGGAATATCTTATTCTAAGGTGATTGTATCTATCAACTTCATGACTCTTTACATTGTTTATTAATTTCATCCACTTTCTTTTCAGTTATTTTTCTTTGGTTGATGTTATTTTAACCCTTTTAAGGCACAATAGCGATGGTGAGGGAAATGGTGTATCATTATAACCTATGGATGTATGTGCATTTTGAAAGAATAAATATGATCATACAACAGTTCTATATTTAATAACAAAATATAATAATTCATATTTGGAAAGTAGAAAGAGTGCCTATTATTTTTGTAATATAAACTACCAAAGGGAATGCCTAGCAAAGTTTTGGGGGAAAATCACTGCAGATGATGACTACAGCCATGAAATTAAAAGACGGTTACTCCTTGGAAGGAAAGTTATGACCAACCTAGACAGCATATTCAAAAGCAGAGACATTACTTTGCCAACAAAGATCCATCTAGTCAAGGCTATGGTTTTTCCAGTGGTCGTGTATGGATGTGAGAGTTGGACTGTGAAGAAAGCTGAGTGCCGAAGAATTGATGCTTTTGAACTGTGGTGTTGGAGAAGACTCATGAGAGTCCCTTGGACTGCAAGGAGATCCAACCAGTCCATTCTAAAGGAGATCAGTCCTGGGTGTTCTTTGGATGGAATGATGCTAAAGCTGAAACTCCAGTACTTTGGCCACCTCATGTGAAGAGTTGACTCATTGGAAAAGACTCTGATGCTGGGAGGGATTGGGGGCAGGAGGAGAAGGGGACGAGAGAGGATGAGATGGCTGGATGGCATCACCGACTCGATGGATGTGAGTTTGAGTGAACTGCGGGAGTTGGTGATGGACAGGGAGGCCTGGCGTGCTGCGATTCCTGGGGTCGCAAAGAGTCAGATGTGACTGAGCGACTGAACTGAGAAATACCCACGTATTACCGGGAGCCACAAGGGTTATGGAATCAGAGATTTAGGTGCAAAGCCCATCTCCACAGCACAATAGTTGTGTTCCTGAAGCAAATAGTGAAAAATGGAGAGAGAGAGAATTGTTTGATAGATTTAGTGTGAGAATTTATCAAGTAAGACGTAGACTGCCTAAAACGGTATCTAGTCCATGGAAGATATTAAAAAAATTTTTTTTCCCTTAAAAAATTCATTTTTATTTTCTGCCTTTTAAAAAGCATTTAATTATCTAATTCTCCTCTGGCTAAAGAATTTATTGCCTTCTGCTAGGAGGCTATAGCTTGAACTGTCTTATTTGCCACTAATATAATAAGAAAAAATTTTCATGGTTATAAGAGAAGACCTTGAAACCATAAGGCTGCAGTTGGTAGCTACTAGCAGATATTTTGTGGAGAAGGCAATGGCAACCCGCTCCAGTACTGTTGCCTGGAAAATCCCATGGATGGAGGACCCTGGTGGGCTGCAGTCCATGGGATCGCTAAGAGTCAGACATGACTGAGTATCTTCACTTTCACTTTTCACTTTCATGCATTGGAGAAGGAAATGGCAACCCACTCCAGTGTTCTTGCCTGGAGAATCCCAGGGATGGGGGAGCCTGGTGGGCTGCCGTCTATGGGGTCGAACACAGTCGGACATGACTGAAGTGACTTAGTAGCAGCAGCAGCAGCAGCAGATATTTTGAGAATGGTTGTTGGTGTCCTTAAGTCTAATTCAGTTTTAGAAAACTCAAGTTCTCGGTAGTATAAGAACATATTGGAACCTATATCCACAATGGCTGTACAGCTCTGTCGGATTCCTAAACCTCAGCTACTCTAAAAAAAATTCACCCTTGCATTCAGATGTTTTGCTGCATAGACTTAGTCACATCTGGTTAGCAGCCCATCTGACATGAAGGCAGGCAGAGACGTACTGATTAAAATCAAGGTGATTTTGGAAAAAGGGAATCACAGCATCCCTTTTAATTTTTTGGCTTCAGAATTGGGACAGGGAAGTGTTTCATTTCGCCTGGGTTGGACTGGGATGGCCTCTCTCCCTGCCAAGTCCTTGGTGTGCCAGATGGAAATACGAAGGGTTGGGCAGGGTCCAAGTGGTGAGAGGCCAGAACATGACAGCTCTCGGAAAGTGCTTTACCTCTCACAGCCTGCTGAGGGGCAACTTTGCACTGTCTGTACCCCTCTCAGGCTTGGGAAAGAGCCTCTCAACGTTTGAGACTGGGAGGAAGTCAGCCCATCATCCCTTGCTCTGGTCATACCTCTGATGGGTAGCAAACTTTGAGGGGTCTTCCTTGTCACCTGGGAAAGAGTTCCCAGGGCAAAGTTGGTTGTTTAGCACAAAGGATTGACTTTGCCTTTGGACAGAGCATGTGCTTTCCTTTATGGGCCATTCGCTGGATGACTGAGAGATGTTCTTACTTGACTATGTAGACTTTCAAATACTTCTTTAGAGATTCACTTCCTTTCTGTTAAAAAGGACGGGACGGGCACTGTGTCTCTCAACAACCATTTCAATGTTTCTTGTGTGCCTGTTGTACCGCAGCTGGAAAACTATGAACTTGCTTTCCCAGCCTCCCTTGCAGTAGGGATTTGGATATGGTTTGGGTTTCACCACTTGGATGTACTTCAAGGAGACTTAAATTCAAGCATCAGCTCCGAGGGTAGAACAGCGGCAGTGTAGGAAGCATCTGTTTCGCTCATGAGAGCTCAGCAGGCGATGCTTTCCTCCAGGGCCAGCTGTCCTAAAGGGGCCCTGATGCGCAGATCGCAGCGGGCCCAGTGGGACCTGGAAGCCAGCAGCAGAGCAGCACCATCCTCGTTCCAGGTCCCTGCCTGGGACAGAGGTAGAAGTTCCAGGGGCGGCCCGTTTTGCCATGGTGTTTGGAAGTCAGGCCCCGCCCAGACCCCAGACCTTCAGTAATTTTGTAAGCATCCAGTTGGCTGTGTGAAACTTCTTTTTCCCTAACACGGCCACAGTGATTTTTTTAATCAATATTTGGACCTGAATCCAGCAATTTTATTTCAAAAATCTTAAGATCTTTTGGCTCACTAGATTTCATCCTTCCCAATTTTTGTGATCTGTGCATGGAAATGGTAGAGATTTCTATGGGATGAAAAGAAAGAGAAGCAGGGTGGTACAGGGAAGAGAACGTGAGCTGTGGAGTCAGAACACCTGGTTTTCACTCTGCTCTGCCATTTACTAGTTGTGCGTCCTTGAACAAATTGTTTTCTCTCTGTGCTTTGCTACTGCTGCTGCTAAGTCGCTTTAATCGTGTCTGACTCTGTGCAACCCCAGAGATGGCAGCCCACCAGGCTCCCCCGTCCCTGGGATTCTCCAGGCAAGAGCACTGGAGTGGGTTGCCATTTCCTTCTCCAATGCATGAAAGTGAAAAGTGAAAATGAAGTCGCTCAGTCATGTCTGACTCCTAGTGACCCCATGGACTGCAGCCTACAAGGCTCCTCCATCCTTGGGATATTCCAGGCAAGAGTACTGGAGTGGGGTGCCATTGCCTTCTCCGTGCTTTAGTTTCTTCTAAAACAGGAGAAATACTAAGTACCTTTCAGGAATGCTGTGAAAACTAAGTAGCATGGAAATATAGCATCTTCTGGGGCTTACCCAGTGACTCAGTGAGTAAAGAATTTGCCTTCAATGCATTAGACGCAGGAGACGCAAGTTTGATCCCGGGTCTAGAAGACCCTTGGAGGAGGACACGGCAACCCACTCCAGCATTCTTGCCTGGAGAATCCCATGGACAGAGGAGCCTGGCGGGTTACAGTCCTTTCGGTTGCAAAGAGTCAGACACGACTGAAGCAACTTAGCACGCATGCATGCATAGCATCTTCTTATATATTAGGCATTCTATAAATGTTAGATATAATTATAAAGAACTACATATATGTGTGAATATATAAAGAAGATCTGAAAGACTGCCAAAATGAGTGTGTGTGTGTGTTTAGGAGGATAGAGGTAGAATGGTAAGGGAGGATATGCACACAGAGAAGGCATCAGGAAAGGAATAAAAAACATTTCAAAGGGCTAGTGAGAGGCCATTGCAGTCCGACTTTGTGGCCTTATAGACACTACCACATGCCATTTATTACTATCGGACATAATTCTCTCACAGAGAAATGTTCCCTAATACCGTAGATATAATTAGCTTTCATATAGCTTTTGAATATGGATCCTATTCAAATCATGGTTCCAATCCTTACTTGCTCTATGACCAAGTTACTAAAAATTCCTTTGCTGTAGTTGGTTCATGTAAAATGGGGCTAAAATTAAGATCTCATTGAATTTTTTGAGGTTTAAATGACTTAACACATGTGAATCATTTAGAAAGGTGCCTGGCACGTAAAAAGTAATTGCTAAAGTGAAGAGGATCTAAAAAGCCTCTTGATGAAGGTGAAAGAGGAGAGTGAAAAAGTTGGCTTAAAACTCAACATTCAGAAAACGAAGATCATGGCATCCGGTCCCATCACTTCATGGCAAATAGATGGGGAAACTGTAGAAACAGTGTCAGACTTTTATTTTTTGGGGCTCCAAAATCACTGCAGATGGTGACTGCAGCCATGAAATTAAAAGACGCTTACTCCTTGGAAGGAAAGTTATGACCAACCTAGATAGCATATTCAAAAGCAGCAACATTACTTTGCCAACAAAAGTCCGTCTAGTCAAGGCTATGGTTTTTCCTGTGGTCATGTATGGATGTGAGAGTTGGACTGTGAAGAAAGCTGAGCACCAAAGAATTGATGCTTTTGAACTGTGGTGTTGGAGAAGACTCATGAGAGTCCCTTGGACTGCAAGGAGATCCAACCAGTCCATTCTGAAGGAGATCAGCCCTGGGATTTCTTTGGAAGGACTGATGTTAAAGCTGAAACTCCAGTACTTTGGCCACCTCATGCGAAGAGTTGACTCGTTGGAAAAGACTCTGATGCTGGGAGGGATTGGGGGCAGGAAGAGAAGGGGACGACAGAGGATGAGATGGCTGGATGGCATCACTGACTTGATGGACATGAGTCTGAGTGAACTCCGGGAGTTGGTGATGGACAAGGAGGCCTGGCGTGCTGCGATTCATGGGGTCGCAAAGAGTAGGACATGACTGAGTGACTGATCTGAACTGAACTGAAAGTTGCTATTGTTTTCATTGATTAATTATAATTTATCATGAAAACAGTGTGTGTATATATATGTACAGAGGCATAACTTTGTATGTATGTTTGTATATGTGATGTGAATGTATATGTTTGAGCATATGCATGTGTGCATATGTATGGATGCACATACACACACTTTCATGTATGTGAACATATGTGTGTTAGATATATTTGTATTATTTATTTGCTGTTATGTATTTGCATGTATGCATCAGCCCTTATGTATGGGTATATTATTGCTTGTGCTGTGTGTATATGTGCCTGGGTATTTGTGTATATGTTTAGCATCTATATATGGATATGTGTACTTCCCTGGTGGCTCAGTGGTTAAAAATCTGTCTGCCAACACAGAAGACACAGGAGATGCAGATTTGATCCTTGAGTCAAGAAGATCCCCTGGAGGAAGTAGTGGCAACTTACTCCACTATTGTTGCTGAGAAAATCTCATGGACAGAGGCGCCTGGTAGGCTGCATTCCTTAGGGTTGAAAAGAGTCAGACACAACTGAGCGACTAAACACACACACACACACACACACACCACATATGGATATGTGAATGTGTATATATTGGTATGTCCATATATATATTCCACATATATGTATATGAATGTGTGTATGTTAGCTATATATGTATTATACATGTGATGTATGCTGTACTTGTATTTTCATGCATGCGTTAGTATTTAGATAGATGTATTTGTGTTTGGTACTGTGCATATCTATCTATATATATGTATAATACCTTGGTTTGTATGTATATGTTTGGCACAGTTGTACAAATATGTGTATATATTGGCTGCTGCTGCTACTGCTGCTAAGTCACCTCAGTCATGTCCGACTCTGTGCCACCCCATAGACGGCAGCCCACCAGGCTCCCCCATCCCTGGGATTCTCCAGCCAAGAACACTGGAGTGGGTTGCCATTTCCTTCTCCAATGCATGAAAGTGAAAAGTGAAAGTGAAGTCGCTCAGTCGTGTCCAACTCTTTGCGACCCCATGGACTGCAGCCTACCAGGATCCTCTGTCCATGGGATTTTCCAGGCAAGAGTACTGGATGGGGTGCCATCGCCTTTATTGGCTATGTACATACAAATATGTTCACATGTGTATGTACAAGAGTTGTGTACGGTTGTCTTGGATGTGCAGTATATAATCTGGAGGATGGCATTCATATTACAGTCTGCATGGATGCACAGCCCTGTGAGGTAGCCCTGTGTGTGACTTAGAGAATAGGAGACACAGTAAAGGCATCATTAGTGGGCACCATTCCCCTTTCAGGTGGAAATACTGTACAAGAGCTCTAGATTTTCTCTCACCTTCCCACTCTGCTGGAAAAAAAGGAAAAAAATCAGGTAACACTAGCTTGTGCAATACACAGTTGCCTAAACTACTTTATGCCTGTTTTGGTTTAATGGGTTTTACATTTATCATTTGTCATTGTTTGAATCCAGCACAGCTGGTTTGGCAATGTAAGGAACATTACCACTTTGGAAAGCACACACCAGCCCTAAAGCAATCTTGGGTTAGGCCATTCCAGAGATCTTGGCAAGGGCATTTCCTGGCAGTTCAGGAAAGCCATGGGCCTTCCAGAAGTAGGACCAGATATCACCCAGAACTTACTTCTCATTTGCTGAATGCAGTTTTCATTAAAACCACAGGATTTTAGACCTGGATGGCACCTTGGGCAGAGATCTTGAGCTTGTCTTTACCTGCCTCCATACTCGTCATGTGGATGGTACTGTCTTATCAGCAACATCGCTTCTACTTGAGAACCACTCACTGAGAGCAGTGACTTTTAAAATAAATGAGTGCCCTCAAGGTTTTAGAGCCAAGGAGTTTTCCCATCATCCCACAGCCAGACAGGAACAGAGCAGACCTCAGGGTCTTGAGATCTTAGCTCACACTTGAACCTGAGCATTTATATTTGCTTTTATTTCAGTTTTCAGGCATAGATCCTAGCCAGGTGCTCCTGAGGCAAACTTCTTGCATTATAATTTCTCCATTTGATAGAGGATGAGATGTGCAGACCCAGGAGGAGTGGACTGCATTTTTCCAGTCTGCATTTTCCCTACCCTGCTCTCTTCTTAGCTTTGGAGTTAATTCCTGCAGTTGAGTCCTGACATTAAAGAGAAGAAGCTTCTGTTAAAAACATGTGTTGAGTGGGGTTCAAATGGTCCCTACATAATCTCTCTTGGCTTCTGAATAAAATATCCTGGAAGACACTGAAAAATATGGGGAATATGACTGGCAGCCCATTGCTCAAACTTGAGAGAAATTTCCACAGACTGCACAGCTGAAGCACTGGGTTGAAAAACATAATCAGCAGCCCACTTACGCTTAGAAATCAGTTAAGATTGTCTTCCTAAGAGTCGGTGCTGAGCACCTTGGTGACCACTCCCCTGGGCTACTGGAATGTGAAATGCAAGATTGGTATCAACTGGAAAACTAGGTAACCATCTCCATTAGCGCTTGGCTGATGTATTAATAATTTAATGTCACCACAATATAATCTTTCTCGCTTTCATCATGACCCCTCCACTGAGAGATTGGAGCCTCCATGGGCAGAGAGTGGTGGGGGCCATAAACTCGTAGGGTTCATGATCCCCTCCTTGGGGCTGACTCCATGAGTAATGGGCTGAAGGCAGGCTTCAAGAGAGGTTTTTATTCACTCCATCTGTTCAGCTCGCCAGGGAAGCAGCCAGTCAGAGTAGGGAACAATGCCGCTGAAGCCTGGCAGAGCTGCTCTATAGGAAAAGTCCATTCACGACTGGAAATTGGTCTGAGCTGCACACAACAGCCTATGGACCTGAGAAAGGATTTTCAATAAGGTCCGGATGGAACAGAGAATTGGGTCAAGGACATTTCAAACTCCTTATTTCTTGGGAAATGCAAGCCTGGGTAGATAGCTCCTCATTTGAGTTTTAATAAAAATAAGACAAAAACCATAGGAATGTGTTTCCTATGAGATAGAACTTTCTGCAAAATAAGTGAGGTGGTATATCATCCTGAAAATTCATAGGAGGTGTAGATTTATCAAAATTATTAACTGGAAGGACACAAGAAAAAATGTAATAATTATTTAGCTGCCTTAATAAAAATGTAGAAGATATGGCATCTGCAAAACAAAAGCAGAAAATTAAGGAGAGAACAACCAGAGATGTCATCAGGGCAACCGATGTAATAAAATGAAAAAAATTTTAAATGAAGCAGAATTTAAATTCTTATTCGTGGCAGTAACATGAAGAATGGACATTACAGATTTCAAATCAATGGTGTAGCAAACAGAGAAGCTCAGAATTGAGAGGAAAAGTACAATGAAATAATGAAGGTGAAAGATAAGATGTTATTCTATATACATGCATATCAGATGATATATACTTGTATATCCATATATATGTGTGTATGTTTATACATACATATATATAGGAGAATAGAGAACCAATTTAATCATTTTATATGATCCCAAAGATGTACCAGAACATTCCAAATAGAAGCACTAACAATATATTTAAACTTAAAGAACACTTTGCTAAGTTGAAAAAAGATTCATATAGGCTGACTGAAAGCAATCTATGTTTCAGAGATCATCAGAAGTGACCCTGACTCAGAGTCAAATTTTGAATTGAAAAGATACAGGAATAAAGCTTATGTAAGTCTGAAAAAGCAAAAAGAGAGATTGCATAAAACAATGAATCAGCATGGCCTCTGACTTCTCTGCAATAATAAATGTCAGAAAACAATGAAAACCAAATGTTCACAATCTGGAGAAAAGACTGCAGCTCAGTCATTCTGTGATTATTTCCTTTCTTTTTATCAGGAGGTGGTCATCACTCCCTACCTTGTTCTCAAGCTCTCTGTCTGCATGGCTCTTCTCCTAGGGCAGAGTCTGAGTCTGAGACATCATTGGAGTGGAACCTTATGTGGAGGGACTCTCTAGAAATGCTTGGTTGAATGGAAAGAGGAAGGTGTAATGGCTTAAGTCAGAGCTCTCATATCTGGTGGGCTGTGGCTTCCCACTGCAGTTGGACATGCTCAGTTCAGTTGGATATGGTTCCAAGTGGGCACATGATAACGTTGTCCACAACAATTCTTTCCAGTTATGAAGACTTCTCAGAATCATTCCTTTGCTTGAAACATGTTAGTGCCATCAATTATTCTTAACAGAAAGACCATGGACTTAGCAGTTATTGCTTAGTTGTTGTTGTTGTTTAGTCACCAAGTCGTGCTGATTCTTATGACTCCATGGTGGTAGGGGGGTGGGTGGCAGGTAGCCCATCGGGCTCCTCTGTCCATGGAATTTCCCAAGCAAGAATACTAACTAGAGTGAGTTGCCATTTCCTTCTCCAGGGAATCTTCCTGACCCAGAGATCAAAGCCAGTCTCCCTCCTTGCAGGCAAATTCTTTACCATCTTAGCCACCAGGGAAGCCCTGAAGCCACTGGAAACCAGATGCTGCACAATCTAGCTCCCACCTACCTCCCTAAGCTATCCATAGTCTCGCTCTCTGCTGCTGCCAGGTTGGCATTCTTAGAATTTCTGGAATGCACAGGCTGGCTGTAGGTCAATTCTCCTATTATCACCTCCATACCTCTTAGCATATCTGTGATGCTACATTTACTTCTGTTATTAGTCAAGCACTCGTCCCCTTAATTAGCTCCAAGGTCCCTAAGGACAATCTGTGTGGTTTTTTCCCATCATTTTATTCCCAGCCCCTGGCACAGTCTGATCTGGAGTAGGTCCTTCATCATAATTTGCTGAATACATGGATATAGAGCCAAGCTTAGAGACCTGATTTGACTTGTGGTATCTTAAGGTACTTACTTTGCCTCCAAGAGGCTAGTTTTATTTACCGGTCAAGTGGGAACTATGTCTAAGTCACAGAGTTGTTCTGGAAAACGATTTAGACAATGGAAATGAAGGTATTTTGTAGACTACGTTCTATAAAAGTAAATTGCGATTTTTGATTCTGTTGATTTATTATTATTCTAGAGCAGATGGGATCAGGGCTACAAAAAGAGAGAGAGAGTGAGAAAATTCATTGTTGGCCCCAAAGGGCGACTTTTGCTTTTTTTCTATTCTCTTTCTTCATTCAGTGAGTCTCCTTTTATTGTTTTGTTGTCACAGCCTATATTAAGTAAAGGATCTGACACAAACCATTTACATCTTAATGTCAGTTTAAACACCGGGAATATTTGCATTTTGAACATGATCTCTGATTGAAGAACAAAGGCTTTGTCTATTTTTAAATAAATGGCAGACATCAGTGAGGAGACAGGGACTGATCCCCTAGGGGAGGGTCACTGGAGACAACAGCAGAGAAGCCCACTCTTCCTGCCCAGAGCCCTACCATCTCCTCTGCCTGCCACTGAGCCCCACCATTCACACTGATGTCTCCTCTGTTACTGAGGGGGCTTTTTCCTGGTCAGTGATTCCCCATTTTTCTGGAATTCCACCATCTTTACTCATTTCAGTTTAGAATACAGTGTTTTGATCTTGAGAACTTTGGAGGACGGTGTGCTTGTTTCTGAAGAAATTGGAGTTTCTTTCTTGGTCCTGCAATCTCCAGAGTTTCTGGACAACTAAAGAACAGCCAGGGCTTTGGGTCCTGGGATGCAGAGAACTAGGAAGCAGAGGACAGTGATAAGTGAGGGAAGAAACAAGACTATCACTGCTCTTTTGGGCTCTGTTGGGAGAAAAACTTTTGGAGTGGTTATTAGTGTTGACATATTGGTTGCCACTCACTGATCGTAAGTGCTTGTGGTAATTTTCTTAGGATAAATGCTGTGATGGGAGGGCATGCATGGGGATATTTCTTACAATCTATGACTTTAAGGAGTTTATAGTTTAGTGGTAGAGATGAGACATACACACAGAAAATTGAAGGATAATACAAGTAAGTTTAAGCACCCAAGAATCAAGCAGTAGAAGGAGGGGTCCAGGGACTTGGGAAAGGAGAACCCACTGTCGGCTGTGGACTGGTCAGTCAGAGAGAGCTAAGTGACTGGCTGAGGGGAGCTTGATATGACTTGAAAGGAGGATGAAGAAGGGTAAATGGTACTCATGTAGGTAGAAACGGAGGGGATAGTGGGAAGAGACCATTTCAAGGGGTGAAACAAGGCCCACATATCTTTTCTAAATTTCTGACATAATTAATGCCCCATTATGTCAGGGCTCGTCCCTAAAGAGGCTGCAGGTGGAAGTGGAGTGTGGTGGGGGCAAGTTCATCAGTGGCAGGACTTGTAGGCTCAGCCCAAGAGCCCACACGTGAGAGACGAGGACGGCGGCCAGGCTCACCCGGGTACAGGGGAGGACACTGAGGCGCCAGTGGAGAGGGAGAAGCCGAGGGGATGTTTGCCTCCACACAACCCTCAGCCACTGGCTTCCCTAGACCGCTGCTACTTCCCTCCATGTATATTTCAGCAGCTGCCATAACTGGAGAAAAGGAAAACGCAGTACCTCTGGTGATAACCTGGAGGAAGGAGGAACCAGGATTCCCTCCAGCCCATGTGAGCTGACTAACGACCCCACAGACATGCTGGGACCAGAGAGGTGTGAGCCCTCTATCATATGATTCATTTCCTCCCCAGACGGTACATTAGAGCAGGCTCTGCAGCTTTCAGCCAAATGGCTGCAGCACTGCCACCAGGGGTCTGGCTCTGCTGGACCGACCTGTGGGTTTTCCTTGCTTGCCCCAGGCAGGCCTGGAGCTCATAATCCCTGCTCTCCCAGGTTCCGAAATGCCTGTCGGGCCTTCTGTTATGAACCAGCTCCTTGGAAGGCTGAGGTCTGTCTCCTGCAGTGCTGAGCGCACAGGAACACGGTTCCTTCCAGAATGGCTTTGCTTCCATAAGATACACATTGACCAGAGGTCTGTTCAGTCCTAGGAGAAGGGAAGCCACTGAAGGATTCCAGATGCCGGAAAGGAGCTGAACTTCACTGAGCAAAGAGCATCAGGAACGTGGGGAGAAATTCTCCATGCGCTTCAGCAAATTTTTAAGTCCTAATACGGTGCTGGAGAAGGAAACCGCAACCCAGGCAACCCACTCCAGTATTACTGCTCGGAGAATTCCACGGACCGGGGAGCCTTGTGGGCTACGACTGTTCGTGGGATCGCAAAGAGTCGGACAGGACTGAGCACACAGCACACAGTGTTGCATACTGTTGAGCAGCAGGTCTCTAGAATTTATTCATCTTGCCTGACTGAAGCATTACCCCCATCAAACAGCAGCTCTCCATATCTCTATCCCTCCTGGTGCTTGGCAACCACCACTGATTCTCTGCTTCTCTGAGTTTGACTCTTTTGTGCTGTTCTGTGCTAAGGTGTCAGAGAAGGCAATGGCACCCCACTCCAGTACTCCTGCCTGGAAAATCCCATGGACAGAGGAGCCTGGTATGCTGAAGTCCATGGAGTCTCGAAGAGTCGGATACAACTGAGTGACTTCACTTTCACTTTTCTCTTTCATGCATTGGAGAAGGAAATGGCAACCCACTCCAGTGTTCTTGCCTGGAGAATCCCAGGGACGGGGGAGCCTGGTGGGCTGCCGTCTATGGGGTCGCACAGAGTGGGACACGACTGAAATGACTTAGCAGCAGCAACAGTGCTAAGTTGTTTCAGACATGTCCAACTCTGCAACCCTATGGACTGTAGCCCACCAGGCTCCCCCGTCCCTGGGATTCTCCAGGCAAGAACACTGGAGTGAGTTGCTGTGCTCTCCTCCAGGGATTGAACCCATGTCTCTTACGTCTCCTGCATTGGCAGGTGGGTTCTTTACCACTAGTGCCACCTGGGAAGCTCCTTGACTCTTAGATGCAGGCTTTATGTGTGAGCACATAGAACATTCGACCCAGGAGGTAGTACTTAGACATGAAGCTGAGTGCACTTTTTTCTTTCTCTTTTTTCACTGTGGTAAAAAACTCATAACATAAAACGAGTGTTCAGTTCAGTAGTATTAAGTGTATTCACATTGTTGCAAAATATCTCCAGAACTTTCTCATCTTGTCAAATTGAAGCTCTCTACCCATTAAACAACTGCCCTTTCTTTCTTCCCTGTAGTCCTGGCAACCATCGTTCTACTTTCTGTTTCTATCAATTTGACTACCTTAGATCCTTCATAAGTGGAATAATATTGTATTTGTCTTTTTGTGACTGGATTATTTCACTTAGCCTAATGTCCTCAATGTTCATCCATATTGTAGTGTGTGATGGGATTTCCTTCCTTGTTAAGGCTGAATAATATTCCATTTCATGTATATTCCACATCTTATTAATCCATTCATCTGTCAATGGACATTTCAGTTGCTTCTACCTCTTGACTCTTGTGAATGATGCTGCTGTAAACATGAGTGTGAAAATATCTCTTTGCGATCTTGCTTTTACTTCTTTTGGATATATAACCGGAGTGGGATTGCTGTATAACTAGTTTTGGTGAGGAGGTGGAGAAATTGAAACCCTTGTGCACTGTTGGTGGGAATATAAAATGGTGCAACTGGTATGGAAAACAGTATGGAGGTTCTTAAAATTATTAAAACTAGAACTGTCATAGGGTCTCAGTTCACTTTAACACAGCAACATGCAGACCAATCCATGTGTTTTCTCACTGATTGGACGTTGAGCTAGATGCTCCTGTGATAAAGATAAAGCTTAACATATTTAATTGAGTAAGCATTAATAGGTTAAAACAGGAAGATTCCAAAATGTAGAGATTAGTACTTGCTACCAGGAAGAATAGAATTATAGCACCACAAATAATGACAAACCGTATTCTTAACTTCTCTGCTTAGGCTATAACCACAAAGGAACCACCATAGGCGTGCACAGACAGCTGGAAGTTGTTTCCGTAATATTTGTAAGGGTTCCATACTATAAATACCCAAATTATCAAAATATAGGATTTCTTAAATTATGGTAAGCCAACAAAAAGGACCACTGTGCTGACACAGAAAACGAGCTAATGGGTACCAATGGACAGCAGGAAGGAGGGAAGGGCAAGACAGGGGTTGGGGATTAAGAGGTAAAACTATAATATATAAAATAAACTACAAGGATATATTGCACAACATGGGGAATATAGTCAGTGTTTTATAATACCTGTAAATGGAATAAAACCTTTAAAAGTGGTGGATCACTATATTGTGCACTTGCAACTTATATAATATTGTACATCAACTATATTTCAATTAAAAAGATAACATATTCATAAGGGGTTTCCCTGGTGGCTCAGACAGTAAAGAATCTGCCTGCAATGCAGGAGACCTGAGTTCAATCCTTGGGTCTGGAAGATCCCTTGGAGAAGGAAATGGCAACTCACTCCAGTATTCTTGCCTGGAAAATCCCACGGACAGAGGAACTTGGCAGGCTACAGTCCATGGGGTCACAAACAGTCGGACATGACTGAGCAACTAACACATAATGTAATTATTCATGAGAGGGCTACTGTGCTGTCATTATGAGATGGGTGATTAGAAATATTAAAGACAAAATATTCATGATTATATCTTTCATTGAAAAAAGTTTCTAAAAGGATATGTACCACTGATTCAATTTGGAGGATATATGTATTTGGAAGATATTCATAAAAATGTGAATTGTGGTCAAAACTGCAGTGTTATATAACTCAGGTTGTATTGTGTAAAACACAGCCCTGGAGTTGTGCAATGCAGTAGAGCAAGTTTCATTCACAAGGGAGCCAAGCGAGGAGACAGGAGAACCAGTTTCAGATCCTCCACAAAGGCAAGGGGCAGGGGTATTTATGGGATAAAGATTAAAGAAGCAGGGCCATTTGGGGCATGCGGAGGTGGGGAAAGGTGACTGGGAAAAGGTGCAGTAATCTTCCTTCTGCTGACACCTAACTAAGCTGGAGGCCTCTGCACATTGAAAAATGGAGGAGCTTAGCACCATCTGAGGGTGGAGTTTTCTGCCCTCTGACATCAAAAGGTCACAGATTAGATGTGCATGCCCAGTTGGAGGAATGGGTGGTCCCATCCAGTCTTAACCAGCTCAGTTCCAACTAGACACAATTGACTCTAAGTTTCTGGAAAACAACTCAGGCAAACATCTTATTGTGTAGGCTGTGGGCAGCTTGGAGGAATTGCAAGTCTTAAAGACGACCTTAATTAGGGAAGGCAGGTGAAGTGGATTTGACTAATGGGTTATCCACTATTTCAACATGATTTAAATTTTTCCTAATGATAAAAATGATAAAAAGTGGCACATGAAGGGAGTATGCACTGAACCCAGGACCACTTCAGGCACTAGGGACAGCATCCTAAAACCAGAGATGTCGTTCTTTTTCCGCTATACTGTGAAGTGAGTGGAGATGCTCACACTTAATTGTGCATCAGAATCACCTGGAGGACTTGGTAAACCATTGCTGGGCCCCACCCTCAAAGCTTTTTAGCCTTCTGTCGTGGGTCAGGAGAACAGTGCAGTTCTAATAATGCTCTGCTCTCTCTGCAGCTGGCCCCAAGCTGGTTCTCTGCACTTGGAGCACCACTAAAGAGAGAGATTTGTGGAAAAGGGCCCCAGGCACACTGGGTCTTAGCTCTGTTTTGGAATGTTTGTGGTGACAGTTACTTCCGAAGCCTTAATTCTGAACTCAGTCTTCTGCAAGCTCTTCGGTTAGCACCCCAGGCCATGGAGACGTCTGCCCCCCACAAGGTAAACTCACACAAGGCAGATACTGAAGTTTCAACATCTTTTCCAGGCCCAGTTCTAGAGAAACTTTACAGATACTTAAAAGGTCTTTTTGACTGATTTGTTCATTTTGGGCTTCTGTTTCCTTCTCTCCAAAGTGATGAAAATACAGTAATTCTCCATGGCAGGTCCAACATGAGAAAACAGAATGTATTTGAGAGATTATGAAAAGATTTGTTTGGAAAAATATTTCCAGTTTCTTGTCCATTTCAAAGAAAAATCTGTACCTTTATGTATACAACAATTTCTACTGAGTTATGTAAATTGATTGCTTAATTCCTGTAAGAACTCAAATGAGGCCTTAGACAGTGGAGTTCTATTGTACTTAAATCGAGTGTATATACTACCTAAGATTTACCTTAGGCAGATTTGCATACATTATGCACTTTGTTAACATATCGCCATTTACCTGTACAGTCAGTCAGTTTTTTGGACAAAGTCGTTCATGAAGACTTCAGGATATATGACAAGGGTGAGAATTATCCTCTTTCTCTGGAGGTGTAAAATAAAGGGTGCCTAGCAGCGTGCTGGGATGGGTTGACGGCTTTAATGATGGTGCTTTGTGTTTATTGCTTTGCTTTTCTAAAACACTTTACTGTGTTTAAAGTGCTTTCAAATTGCTTCATTTTCTCAACCAAATGAAGTAGGCTGAGTTGTATGCTATTCATGCCTACTTTTACAGATTAACAACTTGAGACTCGAAGTGGTTGTGTTGCCTAAGATGGAACTTGCCTTAGACAGGTGGGGAACTGGTATTGAAACCTGGCTGTTTTCCCTCCAGGGTTTTTCTTCCAATACATGCTGCTGCTTGTTAACCTATTGTGTATGTCAGTTGCTCTTTCATGTCTGACTCTTTGCGAACCCATGGACTGTTGCCTACCAAGTTTCTCTGAAATTCTTCAGGCAAGAATACTGGATCAGATAGCCAGTCCCTTCTTCAGAGCATCTTCCTGACCCATGGATTGAACCTGGGTCTTCTGCATTGCAGGCAGATTCTTTACCGTCTGAGCCTTCAGGGACGCCCCTGCTAACGTATTGGTCACCTTTTATTTTGAGTCTCTAGGGGAGTAGAGAAGACAAAGCACTGCCTTTTGGAAAGCTTTAGAACTGTCTTGGTGGAACTGCATACACAGCATTGCTTCTGATTGTCATAATTTTAAGAAAAAAACAAATGTCAACTATGTTGACTTCTGTTGCTTGAAAGACAAAG